>NC_140006.1:33977777-34357807 GCF_964263955.1 Coregonus lavaretus
CTGTGTAACACTAGGGGAAACCCTGAAGTGAAGCTGGGCCTCCTGGTGGTTCAAAGCAGAGCCGATGCAGTTATTCCTGGTTAATGAGGCGGGTCTCCCTAATGAAGCATGCAGCAGGAACCAACCGGCCCTGGGCAGAACCTGACTGACTGGGTTCTGATCCGCAGGAAATGGGCTCTTAACCGCATGCCATATCCCCATCAGAGATGAAAAAGGTGCTCGGTGGTCTGTTGATGTATTACCCTATAGTACTAATGAGTACTAACATCTCTCTCTTCACAGGCAAAGAGACCATCAGAGAGCGGCTGACTTTGTACTCAAATACAAAGTACAAATACATACACACATGGATGTACCTATGCTCGTGTGTGTGTGTGTTCTCCTGCACACTTTGAGACATGATGGTGGGTGGTTTAAGCTAAAACAGACTGGAGGAAGTTGCACGGGAAGAGAAAGCAAACACGAACCTGCACTTAGTTTTTTTGTTACACAGGCGCCAGTTATCAAAAACAAAGGGAAGAGGTGGATTATTTAGTGAGATTAGATTCACAGTAAATTTACATCAAGGAAAAATATGCATGCACTCCAGCCTTTGTTTTATGGCTATGTCTGTGACTGACCTTGTCATAGACTTACACTGTGGTTGGCAATGGATCTTTAAATGTCCTTCTGCTTTAGTCTGCGAATAACACCATAGTTGTATACACTCCACTCTTTGTTCTGTCTAGACTCTAGAGCAGGGGTATTCAACTCTTAAAGACAATTGATGCTTGATCTGGAAATGTGGTCAGAGGCTCCGTATGGAGGGTGTGACGCAATTGCGGAGCCTCCGGAGGCATGCAGAGGCCAAATTGAGCTCCGTACCTCATCACCGTGCGCCTACCATATTTTTTAACTACGCGGAGGGCTCCGAATATCTCCGCATTAACATGATTGGTTGACGGTAGGTGGGGGCGGAAGGTCCTGTGTAAACACAAACTCACTTCCTTGACAATAGCTCTACTCAACAGCTCTGCACTGCTCCGCGAAGTACAATAAGTATGAATACCCTGACTTCTGCAGAGGCATATCACCGTAAATGCTAAATGGCCAATGAATTCTACAGGAGAATGTCAGACCATCCGTCTGTGAGCTGAAGCTGAAGTGCAGCTGGGTCATGCAGCAAGACAATGATCCAAAACACACAATCACGTCTACATGAACATTGCTAAAAAGCAACAAATTGGAAGTTTTGGAATGGCCTAGTCAAAGTCGAGACCTAATCCCAATTGAGATGTTGTGGCAGGACTTGAAACGAGCAGTTCATGCTTGAAAACCCACGTCACTGAGTTAAAGCAGTTCTGCATGGACGAGTGGGCCAAAATTCCACCACAGTGACGTGAGAGACTGATCAACAACTACAGGAAGCATTTGTTTGGATTCATTGCAGCTAAAGGTGGCACAACCAGTTATTGAGTGTAAGGGGGCAATTACTTTTTCACACAGGGTAATTGGGTGTTGCATAACTTTGTTTATGAAATAAATGAAATAAATATGTAATTGTTGTGTTATTTGTTCACTTATGTTCCCTTTATCTAATATTAGGTTTTGGTTGAAGATCTGATAACATTCAGTATCACAAATATGCAAAAGTAGAGAAAATTAGAAAGGGGGCAAATACTTTTTCATAGCACTGTAGACAGATGTGGGCCTTTCCAAATCATGTCCAATAAATTTAATTTACCACAGATGCTCCAATCAAGTTGTAGAAACATCTCAAAGATTATCAATGGAAACAGGATGCACCTGAGCTCAATTTCGAGTCTCATACCAAATAAGGTATTTCTGTTTGGTTTTTTATATATAAATTTGCAAAAATGTATAGAAACCTGTTTTCGCTTTGTCATTATGGAGTATTGTGTGTAGATTGATGAGGATTTTTAAAAATTTAATCCATATTAAAAATAAGGCTGTAACGTAACAAAATGTGGAAAAAGTCAAGGGGTCTGAATACTTTCCGAATGCACTGTATGTGTATATTATGTGTGAGTGAGCTGATGATGGAGTGAGTGTAGGTGTGAGTGTGTAGGGCCCTGTGAGTGTGCATAGAGACGGTGCAAAAATAAAAATAAAAGGTAAATAAAGATACAAGGTTAACTCTGTGTAGCTGCAGTGTGGGAAAAAAGTATTTGATCCCCTGCTGATTTTGTACGTTTGCCCACTGACAAAGAAATGATCAGTCTATAATTTTAATGGTAGGTTTATTTGAACAGTGAGAGACAGAATAACAACAACAAAAATCCAGAAAAACGCATGTCAAAAATGTTATAAATTGATTTGCATTTTAATGAGGGAAATAAGTATTTGACCCCCTCTCAATCAGAAAGATTTCTGGCTCCCAGGTGTCTTTTATACAGGTAACGAGCTGAGATTAGGAGCACACTCTTAAAGGGAGTGCTCCTAATCTCAGCTTGTTACCTGTATAAAAGACAACTGTCCACAGAAGCAATCAATCAATCAGATTCCAAACTCTCCACCATGGCCAAGACCAAAGAGCTCTCCAAGGATGTCAGGGACAAGATTGTAGACCTACACAAGGCTGGAATGGGCTACAAGACCATCGCCAAGCAGCTTGATGAGAAGGTGACAACAGTTGGTGCGATTATTTGCAAATGGAAGAAACACAAAAGCACTGTCAATCTCCCTCGGCCTGGGGCTCCATGCAAGATCTCACCTCGTGGAGTTGCAATGATCATGAGAACGGTGAGGAATCAGCCCAGAACTACACGGGAGGATCTTGTCAATGATCTCAAGGCAGCTGGGACCATAGTCACCAAGAAAACAATTGGTAACACACTACGCATTGAAGGACTGAAATCCTGCAGCGCCCGCAAGGTCCCCCTGCTCAAGAAAGCACATATACAGGCCCGTCTAAAGTTTGCCAATGAACATCTGAATGATTCAGAGGAGAACTGGGTGAAAGTGTTGTGGTCAGATGAGACCAAAATCGAGCTCTTTGGCATCAACTCAACTCGCCGTGTTTGGAGGAGGAGGAATGCTGCCTATGACCCCAAGAACACCATCCCCACCGTCAAACATGGAGGTGGAAACATTATGCTTTGGGGGTGTTTGTCTGCTAAGGGGACAGGACAACTTCACCGCATCAAAGGGACGATGGACGGGGCCATGTACCGTCAAATCTTGGGTGAGAACCTCCTTCCCTCAGCCAGGGCATTGAAAATGGGTCGTGGATGGGTATTCCAGCATGACAATGACCCAAAACACACGGCCAAGGCAACAAAGGAGTGGCTCAAGAAGAAGCACATTAAGGTGCTGGAGTGGCCTAGCCTGTCTCCAGACCTTAATCCCATAGAAAATCTGTGGAGGGAGCTGAAGGTTTGAGTTGCCAAACGTCAGCCTTGAAACCTTAATGACTTGGAGAAGATCTGCAAAGAGGAGTGGGACAAAAACCCTCCTGAGATGTGTGCAAACTTGGTGGCCAACTACAAGAAACGTCTGACCTCTGTGATTGCCAGCAAGGGTTTTGCCACCAAGTACTAAGTCATGTTTTGCAGAGGGGTCAAATACTTATTTCCCTCATTAAAATGCAAATCAATGTATAACATTTTTGACATGCGTTTTTCTGGATTTTGTTGTTATTCTGTCTCTCACTGTTCAAATAAACCTACCATTAAAATTATAGACTGATCATGTCTTTGTCAGTGGGCAAACGTACAAAATCAGCAGGGGATCAAATACTTAATTCCCTCCCTGTATTTTGTTAGCTATTTATCAGTCTTATTGTTTGTGGATGGAAGCTGTTCCAAGAACATGCACCAGTACCGCTCGCCATGCGGAAGCAGAGAGTCTGAAAACATGGAGGTCTGACAAGTTTTCAATTCCAATAAATTCAGAGCACTTTTTGTAAATCAAGTCATGAACTTAACTTTGATCATAATCTTACACAGTGATATCTAGCTAGCTGCTGTAGTTGGTAATGGACAATTGACCTCTCTATTCGTTTGAGATTTTCCTCCATTTTCTGATTGGCTACTTCCACCAGGAAACGTATATAGTCCTCCACCAGCACAGAGAGGAAGAGGAAGAGAGAAGCCGAACTCGGAGGGAAATCTGTCTCCCTCCAGCAGGTGGCGATTTTTCGTTGTTTCGCCCATCAAGCAAAGAGTTTTTGTATGGAGGTCAATGAGAGAGTGTTGAATTTGGTAATCACAAAAATGAATGGCTTATTTGCTACTTGAGGTGTATTTGATTGAATAGAAGTTTTGTAATGCTTAAGTTGTTACAAGTGTACTGATATAAGTAGGACACGTGACATCCCGGCAACTTTGAGAAAAAAACTATTTATATCTGAGTTGTCTCAAGATGGCTATGTATATTCATGGCATGAGGCTAGTTGCATAAAATACAGGCGGTTGACATCAACAACCCTCATCGAATATTCCAAAAAGGAGTACAATAATGAGACGTAATCCACCAATCCAAAGAAAGGATAGGCGGAGCTAGACAGCCCGACGTGCCGCTTTGTGGACAACGACTCCCACTGTTAGGGAAGAGAGACATGTATCTTGTCAGTATATACATATTCTTTGACCAGGACCTGTCCTTTGTGGCTCAGTGGAACCTTCTGACCATGGGTACTTTGGACTGCCTAGAGAGATATCACACTCAGAATAAAACACAGAACCACCTCTGTTACACAAGCATATCAGTAAGGCACTTCATACAGAATAATTAATTAATACATGAAAAACTAAATTACAAACCGATATGATTTTTCCCTTCTTGCTGACAGTTAATCCGGAGTTTCTAAAGCCAGAGTTTATTGCCACAGAGTGCTGTAAAATAAACATCAGCTCACATGAACAATCACAGCTGTGTCTTTCTGGCAACAAATGAAGATCAATCCAAAGTTCATGGTACAGTAGTTTCAATATAAGCAAGGATACACAGGCAACTGTAATATGTTGTAAACTAGTCTGGAGAGTTTGATATTTTCAATGAGAACTACAGAGCAGGAGGGTTATCTGATTTACCAGAAGCTGCGCTTCATCAAGCTGTCTGCATTGGACATGAAGCACAATAGGCTCAAACTTCACATGACTTCTCCAAACCAGACACAAAATCTCCCATTTTACATGTATTGTGTGTGACAAAAAGCCAGGAGCAGATCAAAACAGATCTGATCCCTACACAGGCTCGAGGGGAACCTGGGAGGGTGGGTCTTCTGGCGCTAGTACCCCTTGCAAGTCTTCAGATGTAAAATCCTTCAGTCCCAAAAATGTATCTGCCGCAGCCACAATAATGTCCAGTTTCTTAGACTTCTTTGAGACTTGTGTTGTACAGTTTATAACTGTGGCAGACAGGGTATCTTTTATCTGGCAGCAAACATTTACTACAGGCTGTGGTGCGTCCACTACCATATCTTCACTAGCATCACTTGTTTTCTCAATTATTTTAAGGAGATTCGATTGACCGCTCTAACTTTTGCCACCTCAATCTCCTTCACCCTTGCAGGGCAGTCCAGGAACTCAGGATCATGACCCCCACCACAATTGCAACACTGTCGTCCTTCTACACACCGTTCTTCAGTATACTCTGTTCGTCTGCACTTCACTTGAAACATGGCCAAATCCTTTACAATTCTTACACTGCAGTGGTTTGGGCGTATCTTACATAACCAAGCTTCACATGTGTAGATATTTGCTCTTTATCAAAAAACAACAGGACCTACAGACTTTCTTATTTTTCTCCATTCACCCAGCAGGTCAGACACTTTTTACAGCATGACATCACAATCAGAACACGATCAGAACGATTGGGAACTATTTCATGCTGGGAAGATTTTTACATGACACTGGGCACCAACCACACCAGGAATTCTCTTCAAGTATTCAACCTGAACATCCGTCGTCACCCCTGAGATGACTCTTTTTACGGGTGCTCTACTCCGAAGTTCAAAACACAAAACTTATGTTGTCCGGATTCTTTTGAGGCCCACTGCAATCTTCCTCTGCTCTTCAGAAATACAATTAATCCAAATAAGACCACTCCTGGTCTTCACAATTTGACACCTCAAACGGGTTTCCCACATATGCATCCTTACTTAACAAACGCATCCCAACAAGATGCGATTCATTATCATTCACACACATATCCTCCGCTGCAATTTTAGACAATTTCCATTTTGTTCCTGTTTTCGATACTACTGTCGTCCATTCAGAACATTCGTCTTCACCAAATTTGCTCGACGCGCTGCTTGATTCGAACTCAGCATCAACTTCCGCCATCTTCCCCCTTCTTGCCTAATGTTGTTTCTTCTTCTTCTTCTTCTTCTTCTTCTTCTTCTTCTGTGGGTTTTATGGCGGACTACATCCAAAAGTTGTATTGCCGCCACCAACTGGACGATTTGAAACCAAAATAAATAAATAAATCCATACTTAATAGTGATTCTAACAATCCACCCTAATAAAGATATTACATTTCCAAAACAAACAAAACTCCCACTTCTTCCTTCTTTTAGTTCTCCATATCTCGCTTCTCAGGCTCTAGGACCTGAGAAGGTGTTACAGCTTTTGCTAATATTCCATGTAAATCCTTTGCTGTGAAATCTTTCAGCCCCAGGATCCGCTCCACCGCAATCACAATGATTTCAATCTTCCTAGATCTTTTCTCCACCTTGGCAGTGCCATTTATCACCATTGCGATAAAGGCCACAAAGTCCACCTTTTTAACCTTTAAAATGTCAGGATCCTCTTGGTGTAAGACAACCCCTGCAGCCTGCAGTGAAGGCCTATCCACTACAATGGACTCTTCTGGTGCAACATTCAAACCCTCAACCCTTTTCATTGCATAATGTTTTGAATGAAATGCAATATTTATCAAATGAGAAAAGCGTTTTACGGTGGCTGAGAGTGTCAAATTCGGATGTTGATAATGTCATGCTGTCGCCACCGTGAGGCAAGTGGGGAGGATAATTATTTTGGGACAGAAGTTACTAAAAGCTTTCTTACATAAATGGTGAGTCCGTTTTGACTTTCATTGCCTTGATATAAAGTTTATGCTAGTTGTATTTTTAGAAACATTATAGTATTTGTACTCAAACGTCCTGCTGAAGTGATAGCTAGGTAACCAGACAGTACAGTTGCTCGTTTGGTAACGTTAGCTAGCTAATGCCACTGCACTGTCCCAAAGTCCATAAGCCACTCGTGTGTCTTCTACTAACGCTACTACTTGCCAGCTAACGTTAGCTGCATGTAAAGGTTTTAGCCAACTAGTTAGCTACTCGATTTGTGTGCAGATGGCAACAACGTCCAAGTTAATGAGAGCCATTCGAGTGAGTGAGTTTGGCGGACCCTCCGTTTTGAAACTCTGCTCCAACATACCTTTGCCAAATCCAGGTCAGAAACAGGTAAAAAAAATATTTCAAAAACTTGAGTAACTTACTATTACTTTTGCTAACTGTAAAGTGCAAAAGACAATGGATGCCTTTTACATTTATTGTATTGCACTTCTACCTGTAGCTGTTTTCTATGTTGTATTATGTTACTTAATTCTAGGTCTGCAGAAGGTTCTCTATGTATGAAACAGCCTGTGTTCTCCAGGTGCTAATCCGTGTGCATGCGTGTGGAGTGAACCCTGTGGAGACCTACATCCGCTCTGGGACCTATGCCAGGAAGCCCAGCCTGCCCTACACTCCAGGGACTGACGTGTCAGGGGTCGTGGAAGCAGTCGGAGACGGGGTCCAACTCTTACAGGTGCTGATCTTACTGTACCATCCATCCCTAGGCTACCTGTAACATTATGATCACTGATGGTAATTGGTAACTATGCGCATGCGGCATGTGTAGTTTGTGAGAAAGTAATTGCCCACCAACATTTTGCTTTCAACTCTCCTTGATTATATAGACTGAAGTACTATGAGTACTCATTGTGTGAATGTGTTCATATTGAGTTTGTGTATGACTATACCATTAGGCGCTGAAGTGGAAGTCTGGTCTGTTTCACCTTTCAGGCTGGTGACCGTGTGTTCACCACTGCCACAGAGACAGGAGGGTATGCTGAATACACCGTTGTGTCTGAGGACTGTGTCTACCGGCTGCCAGACCCCTTAGACTACAAACAGGGAGCTGCCATTGGGATCCCCTACTGCACAGCATACAGAGCTCTCTTCCATAAGTAAGACACCGGCATTTTTTTGTTTAGTTTAAGGAGAACGGAATTCTGAGCGTATTATTTTTATGACAGGATAGGAGCAGAAGCAGGGAGACAGTAGAAGTGTTTAGGGCTCACCGCTCCCACACCAATGCTTTGGTTGAGGTCTTTGGATTTGACATGGTTAAACAGACTCAGCATCACAATCAAAATTATGTTCAAATCAGTTGAGATTCATCGACTCTGCTGCAAAATAAGACTTTTGTTTTATATTATTGAAATCTGTATGTCTGTTATTTTACTAATAGTCTTTGTTGGTGGGGCGTGTACAGTATGATGAGTGACGGGGTCTTGTGATCCATTGTCTTATGATCCAGAGCACATGCTAAAGCAGGCGAGACAGTACTCATCCATGGAGCCAGTGGCGGGGTAAGATCAATGCCCTCTTCTGTTTAATGTCTGTGCAATAGTTATTTTCCCCCATTTTCATTTAATAAAGATCAAATGAATCCAAATGACCTTTATTGCACTGCTTAAAGACAAGTGTTTTTGGGGGGTTAATTTACTAGGACCCAGTGTTTGTGACCTTTTCTTGGTGGTGTGTATCTTGTCAGGTGGGGGTGGCAGCGTGTCAGATGGCCAGAGCCTTGGGCCTGAGGGTCCTGGGGACAGCAGGAACCCCAGAGGGACTGGAGCTGGTCCTGAGGAATGGAGCTCACCAGGCTTTCAACCACAGAGAGGAAGGATACACTAGCAAGATCATGGTAGGTGGGAAGGAGTCATAGTGGCGGTCTCCTTTAGACCTGAATTAATTTTAAGGACATTTTGTGTATGTCTTTCAGTGAGTGACTACTACTAGGCTATACATTGTAGCTGCTAAACCAGAGTGGGTAAAATAAAACACTTGTTATTACAGATGAGGTGTTAATTTTTCTCATTTCTAACATGCCATGTTAGCCTAGGATAAGTTAAGAACTGAGGTGCCGCTTTTGTAAACACAGGTTGTCTTAATGAGTTATGTCTGGGCAATTTGTTTTTACAGGATGCTACCAAGGGGCAAGGTGTAAATGTGATTGTGGAGATGCTGTCTAATGTGAACCTCAGTAGTGACCTGCAGATGCTGGCCTACGGGGGGAGAGTGACGGTCAGTATACAGTGCCTTCGGAAAGTATTCAGACCCCTTGACTTTTTCCACATTTTGTTACGTTACAGCCTTATTAAATAAATAAAAATCCTCAGCAATCTACACAGAATACCCCATAATGACAAAGCGAAAATAGGTTTTTAGACATTTTTGCAAAAAATAATAATAAAGATAAACTGAAATACCTTATTTACAGAAGTATTCAGACCCTTTGCTATGAGACTCGATATTGAGCTCAGGTGCATCCTGTTTCCATTGATCATCCTTGAGATGTTTCTACAACTTGATTGGAGTCCATCTGTGGTAAATTCAATTGATTGGACATTATTTGGAAAGGCACACACCTGTCTATATAAGGTTTAAAAACATATGGAAATGTCTGCTCTACCCAAAATTACAACCAAATAATTGCAGCCTTACCGCAAAAATGGAAGAGGAAAGTGGAAGGGGGAGAAAGTAAGGAACTTGTCTGTCGGCCTTGCATTAAAGAACAAAATTGGTTAAGGAAAACTGTGATAAATAAAAAAGAAATCAGTTTCATTTAAGGAACAAAGGATTGACAGCCGTCCCATATAGATTGCAAAATAGTTGGGAAGAGATTTTTGACGTACCGATCCCATGGCATAGTGTTTATGAACTGATACGCAAAACGACACCGGATTCAAAACTTAGAATCTTTCAATTTAAATTATTATATAAAATTCTTGCTACCAATAGAATGTTATTTATATGGGGGATACAATCTTCCCAGCTCTGCAGATTTAGCTGCGAAGAGACAGAATCATTAGATCATTTGTTTTGGTACTGTCCATTTGTAGCTTGTTTTTGGACACAGGTCCAGGAATGGCTAAAGGATTGCAATATTTACCTGGAGCTAACCTTGCAGATAGCATTACTGGGTGATCTGAAAAGTCATAGTCAATCGATTAATAATATAATAATACTTTTAGCAAAAATGTTTATTTTTAATTCACAATCTATAGAAACAATGAGAATAGAAAGGTTCAGAACTTTTGTAAGACATCACAGTACAGTTGAAATATATATGGCAAATATAAATCCTATATGGATGGTGTTAAGAGATAGATGGGAGGTGTTGAATGGAATTGAAGGATGGGACTAATAACAACTAGCAACGCTCCCCATCCAACCTGACAGAGCTTGAGTGGATCTGCAGAGAAGAATGGGAGAAACTTCCCAAATACAGGTGTGCCAAGCTTGTAGCGTCATACCCAAGAAGACTCGAGACTGTAATTGCTGCCAAAGGTGCTTCAACAAAGTACTGAGTAAAGGGTCTGAATACTTATGTAAATGTAATATTTAAACATTTATTTTTAATAAATTAGCAGAAACTTATAAAAAGCGTGTTTTTGCTTTGTCATTATGGGGTATTGTGTGTAGATTGATGAGGGGGAAACAACTATTTCATCCATTTTAGAATAAGGCTGTAACCTAACAAAATGTGGAAAAATTCAAGGAGTCTGAATACTTTCCGTTAGCATGTGTAATTTATTTTAGACTTTTATTTTTCTCTTTTGTTGTTTAGGTTGTTGGCAGTAGAGGCCCTATTGAAATCAACCCTCGAGACACCATGGCCAAAGAGTCCAGCATCATTGGTGTTGCCTTACCCTACGCTACTGTTGTAAGAGTCTAGATTCCTAGTATAATGTTGATTCTCATTCAGGCAGTAGTCATTCTATAAATCATACATTATATAGTCTAAATTATATTTTCTGTCTCTCACCTCTACAGGAAGAGAAGGCTGAGTGTGCCGCAGCCCTGTTTGCAGGGTTGGATGCTGGTTGGCTGAAGCCTGCAGTAGGAAAACAGTACACCCTGGACATGGCCTCCCAGGCCCATATTGACATCATAGACTGCCCTGGGGCTTCTGGGAAGATGGTACTGACCATGTGAATGGAACATCTGTAGGACTACTGTGAAATGTTACTGATTGACAGTGGGATGAAATTCTGATTACTTTACATGCGTTTCATGCATATGGAATTCAAATTGCTTGAAATCTTGCCACAGACGAAGATGATGGGGCTCACTTTCGGTGATCTTCTTGATTAATCATGTGAATTTCTAAACCAATTTGTTGTCATTTCAATGCATTGGGTCGATAAGAAAAATTTGAAATAATAAATATTTTCATTGAATGCAATTTTTGTAAAATATTACAAAGGGAATTCCTCCTTTTCCAGAGTAAATAATAGCATTGAAGTGCTCAATCTTTTACCTCTGTCAGACACAAGTTAAGTCAGGGGTGTGTGTGACACCGTCCCATCCGGTGCCATCTCAGGTAACAGACCTGCGAACTGAGCATGCTCAGAGAAGCACAGGTAACCTTACCCAGCCTCTCCAATACGAACACAGACTGTTGACTGTGAAACAGTAGGAGTGACAACCGTAACCTGGGTTGGTCAATGTTGAAATGATGAAGCACAATGAGTGCTTATATGATGTTATATTGGACTGGTTGTAGAACTAATGTTTTCACCTGTAATGGGACTCGCAGCTGATCTGTGAGCGGTCTATGACGGTGTTTTTGGATGGTTGGATTCTCTGGTCCATTTAGGCCTGCAGGTAAGACTTGATCTGGATCATGTTTATCTATGTATGACTCAGATAGGTAACATGGGTGAACTGAATAGACTCCAGGGGGGTCATCATGCATGTTTCATTTTAATATGCCATTTAGCAGACGCTTTTATCCAAAGCGACTTACAGTCATGCGTGCAAAAAAAAAATGTTTTGTTTATGGGTGGTCCCGGGGATCGAAGCCACTACCCTGGCATTACAAGCGCCGTGCTCTACCAGCTGAGCTACAGAGGAATCCCAGGTTTCATGAATCCCAGGTTGTTACCATTGCTTTCACCCCAGTTTATTTGGTCTCCTAGCAACACAAGCCAAATTAGCAAAGTATTTGTTACTGAGCTGAATATGTTTTTATAAAAAAATATATAATAATTACATATTATTAAGACGGTGGTTATATATCTGTAGGAGCAGTATGACCAGACCTGTAAAGGAGTTGAGACAAGATGATAAGGCCCTGAGACCACTTACATGGGAGAGCCAACACAACACCATGCAGCCTGGCCAATAACAAACCATGAGAAGTATGTCTACCGTAACATTTCAACACCGATTTGTCAATATTCAACACATGAAAGGTATATTCTCTCTCTACACGTGCTGTTCAGGTATTGGATTAATGCTTCACAATGTAGGTCTATTGAATGTGTGAACAGCTAAGATATTAAATATACCGACAAGAAATGTTGATATACCATTCCCCCTCCAAGCTAACCAGCTGTGTGTGTGTGCCCTTGGTGAAACCCAGGTGTTTTCCTGATGCTGATGCTGTCAATCACACATACCCAGAGCCTCTCCTCATGTCCAGCCTCCTGTGTGGTGTGTTCTGAAGATGCTGTCATCTGTTACAAGCTCTCCAACATCCTAGGTAAGAATGATCATTGACTGCCGAGTTGAGATTAAGAAATATCGCCCTCTACTAATGATCTAAGATGGCATTCATTTGAGCAAGATTTGTTGGAATGTCTTGCTCCACACTAGCCTATGGTTATCATCACACCCGTCGCTATGGGCGGGCCATAGGGGGCCGGGCCCGCCCCCAAAAATGCTTGTGCCCCCCCCCCCCCCCCCCACTTGAGGGAATTTATTATTAAATATACGTACTGTAGGCTAATAATAATTGTGCCCTGCCCTCCCATGCATTTCATATGCCCCCCTTAAGACTGAGGTCTGGCGACGGGTCTGGCTATCATAAAGATCCTGACTCTTTGTGTCAAAAGCTATCTGTGTAGCCAGCCCTATTAAAGCAGTAATGATTGACAACCAGGTCTGTGTTTTCTTCCACCTCTAGAGGCCCCTGAGACCACCAAGGCCCTGATGCTAACCGACGGCTCCATCGTGTCCGTGGACCGCCACTTCCTGTCTGACATGTCCAGCATGACCGTGCTGTCCCTCAGCCACAACGCTATCGCCACCATCTCCCACGACGCCTTCCAGAACCTCACTGTCCTCCACACCCTCCTCCTGGACCACAACCGCCTCTCCAGCCAAGCCCTGGGGAGGGACACTTTCTCCTGGCTGCCCAGGTTGGAGATCCTCCAGCTGGGGAACAACGCCCTGGGGGAGGTCAACGGCTCCTGGTTCCACGCCGCTGGGGCACTGCGGACGCTGCAGCTGGAGGGGAACCACCTCTCCAGGCTGGATGCCACCACCTTTGCCTCGGCTGACCTCCAGGGGCTGGAGATCCTGGATCTGTCCGATAATCTGATCACATATCTGGGGAGGGATAGCTTCCGGGGCCTGCTGGGGCTCCGGAGTCTGGATCTGTCCAGGAATCAGCTCCGGAGCGCCCCGACAGAGGCGTTTTCGTACCTGTCGTGGATGTCTAGTCTGAACCTGGAACTAAACCGGTGGGACTGTACGTGTGAGCTGAGGGAGCTGGCGTCTTTCCTCACCAGCTATATGGAGGCTGCGGATAAGGTTGTTATCTTCAGTTTTCTTTTTATACTTTGATTTATTGTATTCCTTTTTTTACCAATGTGTTTTATTATTTTGAATTAGGGGTTACACATACGTTGGCTGCCTGCAAGTATTATAAGAAAGGTGCTTTATGAATCTATGGTGTATAAACTATATTGTATGAAAGGTGCTATGTAGATGTGTGTTGTTATCATTGTTGTAACAGGATGATTGCTAAAATAACATTCTTGTTCAGGTACTGTTCAATGGGCGTAGGATGGTGTGTGTGAGTTCTGACAACCCGGCAGTGAAGACTGTGCTGGAGCTGACAGAGGCCAACTGTGTTCCGCCCAATCAGAACATCACAGTGCAGGTTGAGGCTAAGAACTCCATCTCCTCTCAGCGCTATACCAGAGACCTGGCTCTGGCTGCAGCCTTCTGCTTCGCTGGTCAGTACCTCAGAAACTACATCCTCCATGGCCACTTTCTAGCCACACGTAACTTTTCTCTACTCAAATAGTGGTAAATATATGAAATTGTATAGGACAATGTGACTTCTGTATCATGCAACTCTGTAAAGTGTATCAACACTGTAAAATAAAGTGTGTTTTTTATTTTATCCCACTACATAAAGCTTAGGTCAGTCAGCTGTAACTCATAACTATGCTAATAACGTATAGGTGGCGTTGGACTCACCCTAGCTGTGGTGTATATCGTTTACCGTAAACTGGGGATGAACAAGAGCCTCAAGGTCTGGAGAGACAGGACTGGAGCTAAGGAGGAGGAGAGTGGGAGGACAGCTCCCACCCAAACAGTCACCCAGTGGGATCTGAGCAGGGAGAATGAGGCCCTACGTATGGCTCAAATGGGACTGGAAACCAAGCTGATGATTCCCAATAGCCACCTTCAGCCCTGGGACAGGGAGAGAGCCATGTTTGACCTGAGAATAGGCAAAGATGGCAGCCATTTTACATGCCCCCATTGTGGCCCTACAGTCAGTGGGTCTGCAATTGAACAGGGGGTAGGAGATGGACACTTAGGGGCAGCCCTGCACATGCTCAGACAAGGAGGAGGCCAGCCCAACAAGATGGAGAGTCTGGCCATGACAGAGGAGAGCGATGAGAGGAAGAGACATGTGCCCCAGCAAACACTCATGTCAAAGACAGAAGGTGAGCATGTTTTGATTCATATTTCACTGCATAGACTGATTAGGATTATATCAGTGATGAGACTATAGGCAGACACACGCACACAAACTGCAGATGCTTTGTCTAACTCTCTTTCCCTGTTGTCATTCACAGATCTAAGGGGTCAAAGGTTATTGGTCGGGCCACCAGAGGGTCAGAGCAACCATATTCTTAGTCAGGAGGAGTTACTCTATCACCAGCAGGGTTTTAATATAAAAAGCCATGATGGTCCTAATGGCAACAATAAGCTATTGGGTGGCAGCAGTTACTATTCACCTCCACATAGAAACATGCCCACACATAAAAGTCTAAAAGATGAGATGGTAAGGCCTGGAAATCACGTAGGCCTTGACTACAGACCGTCAAAAATGGACTTCCAATCAGAGCATGGTAGACCTGTACCTGACTACCAACCCCAAACCGTCAGCTGTGTGAACTGTTACAGAACCTATGAGTACGGACAGCCAGGGGAGAAAGTCAGAGATGTATTGTATGAAGTCAATTCAAGAGAATCTGCTGGGTATGATGGTTCTCCCAACCACAACCCACTGACAAGACTAAACATCCGAAGGAACATGAACTACAACCAGTCTAATATGGATATCTATGCAAAGCATGCAATCAAGCAGAGGAGTGTGACTTTTGACTTGGAAAGATCTGGAGTGCATGTCGTTGATGTACAAAGGATGAACCATGATAGGAAAGGTAAACATGACAGGATTAAAAGTTATAGGAAAGCGGAATATGGTGATAAACAGATCCTGAGCTATGAAAGCATTGGACGATCTGTGAGGAGTAATGGTCTTGAAAGAGAGGACCACTCCAAAAGGGATAAACATAAAGCCCAGTCAGATGGTTTACTAAAAGTGAAGCTCAACCTTAACCCTCTTAAGAAAAGCAAGGTCCATCCAGGGAAAAACAGCCACGAGAAACTAGAACAGGGTGATAGAGAACGAACTGACTCCAAGAACCGAAAACAACTGAAAACGAGGGGTAAATATGCCAAAGGCAAAAGGCACAACCAGGAAGAGTCTATAGAAAAAACAGACAAATCCAATAAAGGAAACTCGTCTCACAAAAACAAAGCCAATCAGTCATCCAAAAAGATATCTACCACCACTAAGTCTAAAGAAACTGATGACAATGAAGATGATGATGATCAGGAGAAGGAAGATCCAGTGCCACAGGAAAACAATGCATCCTCCAAGCAAAAAAAGACAACCTCAAAATCAAAATATCAGGAGGGCTCGAATGGTGACCATTCCAAGGAGAGTAGAGCGGCTCAAGATCAGAAGACCGAAGTCTCACAAGATAAAACTGGAGGAGAAACAGAGGAATCTGGTGGAGCACCTATACCAAGTAATGTGAGTCCTTACCAGTCATACCTCAACAGAGCTGGTGAGAGTTCAACCCATGGGCAACAGGTGGAACAATACAGAAATGGACAAGGCCAAGCACTGATCACTGAGGTGCCCCAACACCCCGGTTACCTAAGCGATGGAGTGACTCTTCAGAGGGCATTGAGTAGCCCACAACTGTCAGCAGCAAAGTCCCTCAAAGGAATGGAAAGGACTTCCAGTTACAGTAACCTTGCTGTCCAGGGAGGAAACTCTATACTATTACAAAACACTGTTGCACCAAACACCATTTACGGTGGCAACTCACAGGCTCAAAGTCTGAGTAGACAAGGCAGTTTAGGTCCGCCATCTTTACTGACTAACATCCCACACACATCCCCACTATATACAGGCAATGCAGGGAGCTCACCTGTAAATCCACTGATTCAGCTGTTGTCACAGTCAGTTCCAGGCAACTTTAACCAGGGGGCCATGATCGGCTCTCAGCCAGCCCAGTTTCCAGTACTCCAAAGAGTGGTAGATCTCACTCTGCTTGCCCAGGGTCCAGGCTCACTAAATGGGCAGAATATATTGCCGCTTGCACAGGGTCCTGGTTCACTAAATGGGCAGAATATCTCTCCACTTGCCCAGGGTCCTGGATCACTAAATGGGCAGAATATGTCTCAGGTTGCCCAGGGTCCTGGATCACTAAATGGGCAGAATATGTCTCAGGTTGCCCAGGGTCCTGGATCACTAAATGGGCAGAATATCTCTCCACTTGCCCAGGGTCCTGGATCACTAAATGGGCAGAATATATCTCCACTTGCCCAGGGTCCTGGATCACTAAATGAGCAGAATATATCTCAGCTTGCTCAGGGTCCTGGATCACTAAATGGGCAGAATATATCTCAGCTTGCCCAGGGTCCTGGATTACTAAATGAGCAGAATATCTCTCAGTTTGCTCAGGGTCCTGGATCACTAAATGAGCAGAATATCTCTCAGCTTGCTCAGGGTCCTGGATCACTAAATGAGCAGAATATCTCTCAGCTTGCTCAGGGTCCTGGATCACTAAATGGGCAGAATATCTCTCAGCTTGCTCAGGGTCCTGGATCACTAAATGAGCAGAATATATCTCAGCTTGCCCAGGGTCCTGGATCACTAAATGGGCAGAATATCTCTCAGCTTGCTCAGGGTCCTGGATCACTAAATGAGCAGAATATCTCTCAGCTTGCTCAGGGTCCTGGATCACTAAATGAGCAGAATATATCTCAGTTTGCCCAGGGTCCTGGATCACTAAATGAGCAGAATATCTCTCAGCTTGCCCAGGGTCCTGGATCACTAAATGAGCAGAATATCTCTCAGCTTGCTCAGGGTCCTGGATCACTAAATGGGCAGGTAATCTCTCAGCTTGTTCAGGTTCCTGGATCACTAAATGGGCAGGTAATCTCTCAGCTTGCCCAGGGTCCTGGATCACTAAATGAGCAGAATATCTCTCAGCTTGCTCAGGGTCCTGGATCACTAAATGGGCAGGTAATCTCTCAGCTTGCTCAGGGTCCTGGATCACTAAATGAGCAGAATATATCTCAGCTTGCTCAGGGTCCTGGATCACTAAATGGGCAGAATATATCTCAGTTTGCCCAGGGTCCTGGATCACTAAATGAGCAGAATATCTCTCAGTTTGCTCAGGGTCCTGGATCACTAAATGAGCAGAATATCTCTCAGCTTGCTCAGGGTCCTGGATCACTAAATGAGCAGAATATCTCTCAGCTTGCTCAGGGTCCTGGATCACTAAATGGGCAGAATATCTCTCAGCTTGCTCAGGGTCCTGGATCACTAAATGAGCAGAATATATCTCAGCTTGCCCAGGGTCCTGGATCACTAAATGGGCAGAATATCTCTCAGCTTGCTCAGGGTCCTGGATCACTAAATGAGCAGAATATCTCTCAGCTTGCTCAGGGTCCTGGATCACTAAATGAGCAGAATATATCTCAGTTTGCCCAGGGTCCTGGATCACTAAATGAGCAGAATATCTCTCAGCTTGCCCAGGGTCCTGGATCACTAAATGAGCAGAATATCTCTCAGCTTGCTCAGGGTCCTGGATCACTAAATGAGCAGGTAATCTCTCAGCTTGCTCAGGGTCCTGGATCACTAAATGAGCAGAATATCTCTCAGCTTGCTAAGGGTTCTAGTTCAGGTCCAGGCTCACTAAATGTAGAGAGTCTCTCTAACAACAACAGTATGAACCCCGTGGCCGCCCCTGTTCTACAGGAGTACCTGTCCTCAGCAGAAGGCTCACCCAGAAGGATTAGACTGGTGCTGCCTGAGAAAACCACTAACAGACCGCCAACTGCTCTGGAGAGGAAAATCCGATAATAAGTAGATTTGAATTGTCCAATTGGGTTTTCTTATGGACTCAAAAAAGGGATCACTCAAAAATAACACTTCATCTTAATGCTCAAGTGAACTTAGAATGATCCTGTCTATGACAGTGTCACGATCGTCGGGAACAGAGGACCAAGGCGCAGCGTTGAATGCGAACATACTTTTTTATTAGTGATTACACGAACAAAAACAACAAACGATAACGTGACGTCCTCGGTCTAACACAAACCACACTGGAAACAAGATCCCACAAACACTGTGGGAAAACTGGCTGCTTAAGTATGGTTCCCAATCAGAGACAACAAGCAACAGCTGATACACGTTGCCTCTGATTGAGAACCACACCGGCCAACATAGAAATACAACACTAGAACGGACACAACGAGCACAAAACATAAAGAACACTCACACCCTGGCTCAACATACAAGCGTCCCCAGAGCCAGGGCGTGACAGTACCCCCCCCAAAGGCGCGGACTCCGACCGCGCCAACAGAACACCACAGGGGAGGGACCGGGTGGGCACTCCGCCTTGGCGGCGGATCCGGCTCTGGGCATGATCCCCACTCCCTCTCTAACCCCCTACAGTACCCCTGGTCCGGTCTGGCCCTGCTGGCCGGAGCTGGACTGAACACTGGTGGAGCGGATTGCTCTAGCTCCGACGTGGAGCAGCTGACCGGTACCGGACCAGGCACCGGTGGAACAGGCACGGGCTGTGCCGGACTGACGACGCACACCACTGGCTTGGTGTGGGGAGCAGGAACAGGCCGAGCCGGGCTGACGAAGCGCACCACTGACTTGGTGCGGAGAGCAGGAATGGACCGGGCCGGGCTGGCGACGCGCACCACTGACTTGGTGCGGGGAGCAGGAACAGGCCGGGCCGGGCTGGCGACGCGCACCATAGGCTTGGTGCGGGGAGCAGGAACAGGCCGGACCGGGCTGGCGACGCGCACCATAGGCTTGGTGCGGGGAGCAGGAACAGGCCGGGCCGGGCTGGCGACGCGCACCATAGGCTTGGTGCCGGAGCAGGAACAGGCCGGGCCGGGCTGGCGACGCGCACCATAGGCTTGGTGCGGGGAGCAGGAACAGGCCGGGCCAGGCTGGCGACGCGCACCATAGGCTTGGTGCGGGGAGCAGGAACAGGCCGGACCGGGCTGGCGACGCGCACCATAGGCTTGGTGCGGGGAGCAGGAACAGGCCGGACCGGGCTGGCGACGCGCACCACAGGCTCGATGCGGGGAGCAGGAACAGGCCAGACCGGGCTGGCGACGCGCACCATAGGCTTGGTGCGGGGAGCAGGAACAGGCCGGGACGGGCTGGCGACGTGCACCATAGGCTTGGTGCGGGGAGCAGGAACGGGCCGGACCGGGCTGGCGACGCGCACCACAGGCTCGATGCGGGGAGCAGGAACAGACCGGACCGGGCTGGCGACGCGCACCACAGGCTCGATGCGAGGAACAGGAACAGGCCGGACCGTACTGGGGACACACACCACTGGCCCTACGCGGGGATCAGGAACGGGCCAGACCGGACTGGTAACACACCCCAGTACCTCTCGCCGTGCCTCTACACTTTCCTTCCCCTTTGTGACCAGTGGCCCCCGTAACCTGGCGGCCTCCTCTGCCAACCCGCTGGACCGCTCTATCGCGGCCTCCTGCTGCCCCGTCGTCCACGGCGTGAGCCCCCCCCTAAAAATGTTCTGGGTGTCTCTCCTCCCCGTGGACCAGGCCTCCATATCTCTCGCCAGACTCTCACCCCACTGCTCCAAAGTCCAACCTCTCTGCTCTTCACTTGGCTTGGCCCAGTCGAGACTCTTACACCACTGCTCCAAAGTCCAACCTCTCTGCTCTTCACTTGGCTTGGCCCAGTCGAGGTTGCAAAGGCGATCCGCTAGAGATTCCCCTGGCGATGGCTCCTGGACACGCTGCTTGGTCCAGTTTTGGTGGGATCTTCTGTCACGATCGTCGGGAACAGAGGACCAAGGCGCAGCGTTGAATGCAAACATACTTTTTTATTAGTGATTACACGAACAAAAACAACAAACGATAACGTGACGTCCTCGGTCTAACACAAACCACACTGGAAACAAGATCCCACAAACACTGTGGGAAAACTGGCTGCTTAAGTATGGTTCCCAATCAGAGACAACAAGCAACAGCTGATACACGTTGCCTCTGATTGAGAACCACACCGGCCAACATAGAAATACAACACTAGAACGGACACAACGAGCACAAAACATAAAGAACACTCACACCCTGGCTCAACATACAAGCGTCCCCAGAGCCAGGGCGTGACAGACAGTCTAAGCACCTCTCTTCATAATGTACATGGAATATTTACTGTATCTGTCAGCCAATGCACTTACTCAACCTGTCTTCCTATTGTTAATACCTGCCTCAAAGCATTATAAACTATTTAATGTTTGTCAAGTGTGTGGATTGGTAGGTGACTTGCTTGTATTTTTATAAATTCAGTTTAACACAGGGTAGACACATGGCAGTATATAGGGTTTAGTTTGAAACCCCTATTGACCCCTAATTGAAACCCCTAATTGCCCCACAGCTGTGGTGCTGTGCAGGTTGAAGTGGAAGGTTGTGCTTTGTCTGCCTCTGTTGAATTATCATGGTCTGTAGGCCAAAACAATCACATATATGTGTAGTTGAACAGAAACAACTTAGAACTCTCCATGTAATTTGTCCTGCGATGGCAGTGACGATCTGTAAATGCATAGAATATTTCTTAAATTAATGAACATACAGGAAATCTCTAACACATTATATTGAGTAATTTAAGTGTTTACTAAAAGTGTTAACATAATTAAAAGATAAAGAGTGATTTGAAAATCTACAATTTGATCTACATTTTGTCATTACAAATCTATAGTTTTACATTAAATATTACCTGGTGTATTTTCATTGTTCCACGGATCGTCTCGTGACGATCTGGTAGCAGGGGATCCATTTTCTCAATCTCTTTCTCTGTGACGTAAAAGAGCTTCACATTTGACTGCTCTTTTGAAAGTTCCCCGTAGAAAACTTTTCCGTTCTGAAGGTCCTTTTCTTTTGCCACCATCAAATCAGCTTTTCTCTTCACAGCTGCACCGATTCCATCCGCAGGACCTTTCCCATGTCCAGCCTCCAAAAAATCCCATGTGATCTTCTGAAACCCCAGTTGAAGTGGAATTGTGCTCAGGTAGAATACATTCTTCTAGGATCTGTACTGTGTGGTTGGTCCATCACTTACAACATGGAGGACAGTGGCAGATGGATTCAACTCACAGAGGTGGGAGAGAATTTTGGAGAGGTGTCAAAATTGCTGAGGGGTCATGACGCATTGATGAGCTTACTGAGCACACTGACACAACACCTTCTTTAGTGCATACAACCCCAGTGTGAAGTGTTGTCTGCTGGTGAGAGTCACCAAAATGCACCGCCAGTATTTCAGAGGCATACATGCATAGGTAGTTCTCGGCGAAATCCACATGAAGGATTAGGTCAACTTCTCTAAGATTTTCTCTGACCTTTTAATGTGGAGTACTGATGTCTGATATTGTCTTTCACTGATGGATTGACAATCCTAAAGGGACATCTTTTGGTGAGCTCTGTGTATGACAGTTTGACCTCTGGTAGTTCTATCTTGAACTTCTGATAGAGTTTTGCCAGTGTGTCGTTCAGTTATCACTTCTGCATTTTATTATTGTGTCTTGTCAATGTGTCCCTTTTTCCTTTTGATGCTTGACTGTTATCACATTCAAATAACCTTTTTATTTAATCTTCTATTGCTGGGCTGATTGCATTCAAATGTTTATTTCTTGAGTACTGCAGACAGGTTGGCCGTTTGTTGTTTACCCGCATTGTCTTCGCGGAGAATTCAAATTATCTTTGTGCCATTTTCACCATGCAATACTTTTTCAGTATTTTCCCAGCCAAAACCTTGCATATCACTTGTTGGTCTTTTGCACTCTGTTGCTTCTGGTATTTCTCTCACAGCTCTGAGATGATGGTGTTATGGAACAGAAGTATTCTTCTCAGATTCTGTGGCTTTGACCGCATTTGGTGTTGTATTTTTGATCTGGGGAATCCAAAATGCGGATCTTCTCTGACAATCTATCATATATTGTTTTATACTTTCTCAGTTTTCTTTCCGCGGCCTCCAACTTCATATTGTTCATACATACAGTGATGGAAAAAAGTATTTGATCCCCTGCTGATTTTGTACGTTTGCCCACTGACAAAGAAATGATCAGTGTATAATGTTAATGGTAGGTTTATTTGAACAGTGAGAGACAGAATAACAACAACAAAATCCAGAAAAACGCATGTCAAAAATGTTATAAATTTATTTTGCATTTTAATGAGGGAAATAAGTATTTGACCCCCTCTCAATCAGAAAGATTTCTGGCTCCCAGGTGTCTTTTATACAGGTAACGAGCTGAGATTAGGAGCACACTCTTAAAGGGAGTGCTCCTAATCTCAGCTTGTTACCTGTATAAAAGACACCTGTCCACAGAAGCAATCAATCAATCAGATTCCAAACTCTCCACCATGGCCAAGACCAAAGAGCTCTCCAAGGATGTCAGGGACAAGATTGTAGACCTACACAAGGCTGGAATGGGCTACAAGACCATCGCCAAGCAGCTTGATGAGAAGGTGACAACAGTTGGTGCGATTATTTGCAAATGGAAGAAACACAAAAGCACTGTCAATCTCCCTCGGCCTGGGGCTCCATGCAAGATCTCACCTCGTGGAGTTGCAATGATCATGAGAATGGTGAGGAATCAGCCCAGAACTACACGGGAGGATCTTGTCAATGATCTCAAGGCAGCTGGGACCATAGTCACCAAGAAAACAATTGGTAACACACTACGCCTTGAAGGACTGAAATCCTGCAGCGCCCGCAAGGTCCCCCTGCTCAAGAAAGCACATATACAGGCCCGTCTGAAGTTTGCCAATGAACATCTGAATGATTCAGAGGAGAACTGGGTGAAAGTGTTGTGGTCAGATGAGACCAAAATCGAGCTCTTTGGCATCAACTCAACTCGCCATGTTTGGAGGAGGAGGAATGCTGCCTATGACCCCAAGAACACCATCCCCACCGTCAAACATGGAGGTGGAAACATTATGCTTTGTGGGTGTTTATCTGCTAAATGGACAGGACAACTTCAACGCATCAAAGGGATGATGGACGGGGCCATGTACCGTCAAATCTTGGATGAGAACCTCCTTCCCTCAGCCAGGGCATTGAAAATGGGTCGTGGATGGGTATTCCAGCATGACAATGACCCAAAACACATGGCCAAGGCAACAAAGGAGTGGCTCAAGAAGAAGCACATTAAGGTCCTGGAGTGGCCTAGCCAGTCTCCAGACCTTAATCCCATAGAAAATCTGTGGAGGGAGCTGAAGGTTCGAGTTGCCAAACATCAGCCTCGAAACCTTAATGACTTGGAGAAGATCTGCAAAGAGGAGTGGAACAAAATCCCTCCTGAGATGTGTGCAAACCTGGTGGCCAACTACAAGAAACATCTGACCTCTGTGATTGCCAACAAGGGTTTTTCCACCAAGTACTAAGTCATGTTTTGCAGAGGGGTCAAATACTTATTTCCCTCATTAAAATGCAAATCAATTCATAAAATTTTTGACATGCGTTGTTCTGGATTTTTATGTTGTTATTCTGTCTCTCACTGTTCAAATAAACCTACCATTAAAATTATAGACTGATCATGTCTTTGTCAGTGGGCAAACTTACAAAATTAGCAGGGGATCAAATACTTGTTTCCCTCACTGTAGATCCCTGTAGACTTTGGATCTGTTTTTTTGCACCTTTCTACGGCCTCTCTGTCTAAGGGTTTTCAAGTTTGAACAGGAGGGGGAATCCGGTACCATTTGAGGGGCAAAGTCACTCAATCAGCCTAACATAATACAAAATGTAATGGTCTTATTTAGCAAATAAGTGTTCAATTTCAACTTAACCATAATCATAGGGCCCGAGTGGCGCAGTGGTGCTAGCTGTGCCACTAGAGATCCTGGTTCGAATCCAGGCTCTGTCGTAGCCGGCCGCGACCGGGAGACCCATGGGGCGGCGCGCACAATTGGCCCAGCGTCGTCCAGGGTAGGGGAGGGAATGGCCGGCAGGGGATGTAGCTCAGTTGGTAGAGCATGGCGTTTGCAACGCCAGGGTTGTGGGTTCGATAAAATAATGTATGCACTAACTGTAAGTCGCTCTGGATAAGAGCGTCTGCTAAATGACTAAAATGTAAATGTAATGTAATTTGTGTGCATTTTCAGGTCTTAATGTAAGTAAACATTTATTAACTAATACATTTTGTCATTACCACCACATTCTGTCCTTACCATCACAGTTTATTATGTGGTGGTAATGATGTGTGGTGAGAATGTAATTTTTACAGTATTTGGTCATAAATAGCAGGGATTCTAGCACGCTAACTCCAGTTGAACAGCTAGCATACAATGTATCATAATTTGATGAAATTATAGCCTATTTGGTAACGATATTATCTTCTCAAGTCATATTTACCTTTATTTTTCTATCCTTTCCCGGCATCAAAATTTGAATCTCCCTCTGTGACATCCATGTGCTCACTATTCATATCCATGGTAACTAAGAACACAAACCTTTGAAAAAACGTTATCATGTTATTTGCTTGTGGTGGTGGTAATGACACAATACTTAGAGAGGACTGTATTTTGTGTATAAAAAAAAAAAGTAACTAATTGCTTATGCACATCTAATATGTATATAGTTTCCATTTATTTGACTTATTTGAGGTGCATTCAATATTTTATAATTATCAAGACTTTTGTAAGTGTAATACATAACAGAATGTCAAAAGTATGGGTGTGAGAAAGGACAAACACTGTGCAAAACAGTGAAATATACAAAATTGAAACATATTGGAAGCTGAAAAAAAAAGTTAAAGGTTATTTTAGTCTCTACTTAATGTCAGTGAAATAACAAATACAAAATACAAATGTTATCTTAAAAATCTAACCCTGAGACACAAAAAGGCCCATATTTGCAAAATCACCCATATATAGAAATAATCACGCTCAAATTGAAAATCATTAAACTAAATAATTTATATCAGTCTAATCGAGGTATAGATTAGGCTACATCTCACATTCCAGTGTTCAAACTTGTAAACATGGCTGCATGGGGTTTCTCTTAAATCGACTCCATGCAGCCAATGGCAGTGTCCCTTTTAGGTAGGCCTATAATGCCAGGAGCTGCTTGTGGATTTGACAGCTCTAACACAGTTCCACCTCTGACACTGCCAAAACAACCGCTATGCTGAAGTTGGCTAAAGCGGATCTGATTGAATAGAGGCCTAACTCTGTAACCTTCTGTGTTATGTAACCATACCAAACGTAACATATCATACTCATTTTTGATTTACGTTTACTATGATACATCTAGTCTATGAGACGGCTGGTTTACCATGGTCAAAATACATACTGGGCATGGACGTCAATTCAACATCTATTCCACGTTGGTTCATCGTAATTTTGTTGAAATGACATGGAAACGATGTTGATTCAACCAGTGTGTGTCCAGTGGGTATGCTGTCGGTGCAGTATGGGACTGTCTGTCCTTCACACGGTTCATCAGTGAAACACTGGGTCATGTTCATTAGGCACCAAATGGAAGAAAATGGATTGAAACAGGGAGGGACTACCTGGACTAGTCCATTTATAAACGTACATTTTTGTTTTATGTTGCAAAATATTTTAACGTTTTCTATTGCATGCAATAATGAACACAACCCTGTTGTCTGGAGAAAAACAATGTTGGTCCTCTGTAGCTCAATTGGTAGAGCATGGCGCTTGTAACGCCAGGGTAGTGGGTTCGATCCCCGGGACCACCCATACGTAAAAATTTATGCACACATGACTGTAAGTCGCTTTGGATAAAAGCGTCTGCTAAATGGCATATTATTATTATTATTATTATTGTTCTGATTAGCTGAAAGAGTGACATTAGAATACAGTGTGCTGGACAATCAACTCCATATCACACCTGTAGTTATCAATAAATATCTTCAGATAAAAGTGTATAAATAATTAATCCATCACTTATTGGATAAATGTATTTGGTTATAAATCATTAGGCCACCACACGTTTATCTTCTAAGTTCATCCTTGACCCGTGAAAAAACAATAGGCTAGTTCTCCCTGAATCCAAGGGTAGAGAGTCATAAGAATGAGATGAGAGAGGTGAGATAGTGCTCTGTATTCTCTATATCTGCTCTGTAATCACTGTGATCTCTGGTCCATAGATAACACTCATTGGCTGGCCCGTGCAGGAAAGTAGATAGCACACACACAAACACACACACACACACACACACACACGTGTTCACTCATTATAAAACACTACACTTTCTCCCCCTCGACAACAGTCCAACATTCCTTGTCTGCCTGTCTGCACTGACTGACTGCACTTGTCACAGCTTAGAGATCTCATGGAGGAGGAAAGGACAGAGAGAACGTATGCAGAAGGGAACGATGCATTGAGAAAGAAAACATTTGAAGAAGGAAAGAAGGAAGAGGAAGAAGAGCATAAAGATCAGAGGAGATACGGTCGATACTTTACTAAAGAACAGTTGGTCATGCTGTGTGTCGGTGTTGCTCTGCTTGTGCTGCTTCTGATCATCACCATTACCTCTGTTGTCCTGACTCAAAATGGAGGTAAATCTATCCTTAAAAATATATATATACAATCAACAGTTATTTACTTACTGAACACAGAATACAAATTAATCAGCATAATAATCAATTTAAATATATAATCTGTTGATCTTAATAACAATTTCAATATTTTTTACAATAATGTTGAAATGGCCTTTGTATCTACTGTAATCTACGTTACGCCTTGCTTGTATTTTTATCACTAGAACTACAGTTTCCATATCGATAAGGGCTACAGGTTACGATAGCTAATCATCTGTGACTGGAAGATAATAACTGTCCCTGTGCCTACTATAGGGACCTCTGAGACGGTCCTGCCATTCCCTACTGATGGAGACATGATGGACTTCCTCGTCCAAACTGGAGACATCAGGGAGAGAGACGCGCTGCACGCCACCTGGTATCACCGTGCCAACAACAAGTCAGAGATGAACAAAGCACTGCAAAGTAATGTTTATTTTTTTATAAAAGATGCATTGTTCTCTGAATTCTATGAATTCTATGTAACTTTAGCAGGTATAGTACAGAAAGTGTAAACATCAAGTCTACATTTGACAGTATACAGAGGGGATTTGCAGTAGCATTCATTTAGGACATACCGTAGCAAAACTTTTCCCAATGGAAAATGAAAAAGAGTGTTTCATATTGGACACATTCAGGTAGTCCCTCCCTGTTTCAGTTTGTTTTCATCCATTTGGTGGCTAATGAACACAACCCTGTTCTGTCCCCCTCTCTAGGTTCTATCATGGTTCTGGAAGCTGATGTGACTGTACAGGGATACGCCACGGTCAACGTGACCACCATCCCCATCATGGCTCATCCTCCTGCTGTCTACAGTGACAACACTCTGGACCAGTGGCTGGACGCCGTGCTCCAGTCAAAGAAAGGTATCAAACCTATCAATACGACTTTAGATATCAATTCAACTTTAAATATCAGTTAGAGCCTAGTGAAACAGCTTCTTCTGGTCCTTTAGTACCAATCTATAAAGTCAATCAATTATCCAAAAGGATCTTGGCTCACATCAACACCATTATCCCAGAAACCCTAGACCCACTCCAATTTGCATACCGCCCCAACAGATCCACAGATGATGTAATCTCTATTGCACTCCACACTGCCCTTTCCCACCTGGACAAGAGGAACACCTACGTGAGAATGCTATTCATTGACTACAGCTCAGCATTCAACACCATAGTGCCCTCAAAGCTCATCACTAAGCTAAGGATCCTGGGACTAAACACCTCCCTCTGCAACTTGATCCTGGACTTCCTGACGGGCCGCCCCCAGGTGGTAAGGGTAGGTAACAACACATCTGCCACACTGATCCTCAACACGGGGGCCCCTCAGGGGTGCGTGCTCAGTCCCCTCCTGTACTACCTGTTCACCCATGACTGCATGGCCAGGCACGACTCTAACACCATCATTAAGTTTGCCGACGACACAACAGTGGTAGGCCTGATCACCGACAACAATGAGACAGCCTATAGGGAGGAGGTCAGAGACCTGGCCGTGTGGTGCCAGGATAACAACCTCTCCCTCAACGTGACCAAGACAAAGGAGATGATTGTGGACTACAGGGAAAAAAAGATGACTGAGCACGCCCCCATTCTCATCGACGGGGCTGTTGTGGAACAGGTTGAGAGCTTCAAGTTCCTTGGTGTCCACATCACCAACGAACTATCATGGTCCAAACACACCAAGACAGTCATGAAGAGGGCACGACAAAGCCTATTCCCCCTCAGGAGACTGAAAAGATTCGGCATGGGTCCTCAGATCCTCAAAAAATTCTACAGCTGCACCATCGAAAGCATCCTGACTGGTTGCATCACCGCCTGGTATGGCAAATGCTTGGCCTCCGACCGCAAGACACTACAGAGGGTAGTGCGTACGGCCCAGTACATCACTGGGGCCAAGCTTCCTGCCATCCAGGACCTCTATACCAGGCGGTGTCAGAGGAAGGCCCTCAAAATTGTCAAAGACTCCAGCCACCCTAGTCATAGACTGTTCTCTCTGCTACCGCACGGCAAGCGGTACCGGAGTGCTAAGTCTAGGTCCAAAAGACTTCTCAACAGCTTCTACCCCCAATCCATAAGACTCCTGAACAGCTAATCATGGCTACCCGGACTATTTGCACTGCCCCCACCCCATCTTTTTACGCTGCTGCTACTCTGTTAATTATTTATGCATAGTCACTTTAACTCTACCCACATGTACATATTACTTCAACTACCTCAACTAGCCGGTGCCCCCTCACATTGACTCTGCACCGGTACCCCCCTGTATATATAGCCTCCCTACTGTTATTTTATTTTACTTCTGCTCTTTTTTTCTCAACACTTTTTTGTTGTTGTTTTATTTTACTTTTTTATTAAAAATAAATGCACTGTTGGTTAAGGGCTGTAAGTAAGCATTTCACTGTAATGTCTGCACCTGTTGTATTCGGCGCATGTGGCCAATAAAATTTGATTTGATTTGATTTGATCTAAGCTATGCATAATCACGTGAAATTTGATGTACTTTCGTATTACGTACAACATGTCTGTAATACAAATGACTCCTTCAGGTATAAAGCTGGACTTCAAATGCATCCAGGCGGTGACTCCTTCTCTGGACATCCTGAGCATGAAGAACCAGACTAAAGGCATCAACCGGCCGGTGTGGCTGAACGCTGACATCCTCCCTGGTCCCAACGTCCCAGCCTTCTGGCCTGTCATCGACGGACCTGAGTGAGTAGCAAGGAAAGAGCAATCATATTAGCCAGATCCCAGACCTGTATTTTGCTTTATGCTTTAGCAAACTCCTTTCACATACAGATCTCGGACCAGCAGGATGGATTGCCAAGTACAATTTAGTTTCAACCTTTTCTTTCACAATAATCATGACCAGATTGATTTATCTTATTCAATTTAAGATACCAGTGCTTTATTACATGTCACTGTCTGACTTGGAGATCTAACATGATCTCAGGGTTTATACCCAACTATCCTGGCTCCATTCAGGTTCTTGGCAATGATCCAGCAGAGTTTTCCAGACGTGACCATCTCTCCTGGATGGGCGGTTCTGTATCTGCCCCAGTTCCCTAACGTCACTTACACACAGGCCATGGTGGGGGACATGTATGCCATCATCAAAAATGTCCCTCAGACAGTCACCTTCCCCATCCATGCGCTCATGGCCAAGAACGGATGGCCTCACATCAGCTGGCTGCTCAGCCAGTCACCAAGGTAACTGGAACAGGTCCTATACAGTAATTTATCTAGTCGTGACTTTCATATCTTCCAATCACACTGGTGGAGGCTACGCTTTTCTGAATAGTGGTCAATGAGATAAGCTGTCTGTCCCTGTGTACAGGTTCAGTCTGACTCTGTGGCAGGGCCAGGAAAAGAACCCCAGTGTGAATGACCTGCTGTTCGTCAGAGACAACACCAACCCTAAGCGGGTCTACTATGACATCTATGAACCTGTCCTGTCCCAGTTTAAAGAAGCTGCCAGTAAGGCAAAACCCTGTGAAACTCACAAATCCTTTACCTCATACAATCTACAGCAGTGGTTCTCAAATCTCTCCTCTGGGACCACCAGACGTTTCAGAATTTTGTTGTAGCTCTGAACAAGTTAACCTGATTCACCAATTTAAGTGCTTGATGATTAGTTGACGTGTTGAATCAGGTGTGCCAGCTCTGGAATAGATCAAATACGTGGAACTGCTGGGGGTCCCCGAGGAGAGGTTTGAGAACCACTTATCTACAGTGACTTATGTACAGTCATACAAATCATTAGCTTATTCTTTCTTATTATTACCATTTTACATTCCTGTCTTGAAAATGTATTTCAAAATGAGGTATTTTCAACAACAACTAGTAAAACCAAATGGTATTTCCAACCAGTCCATCCTGATATGAATGTAAACTGGACTGAGTTTGTGTGACTGCAGAGCAGAGAGATCGGCAGAGGAGGTTCTACCCTGGAGGAGACCTGATTGACTATTTCCAGCCGAAATATAGAAATGGCCTGTACATCCAGTGGAACACAGTCACAGACAGAGCCTCACTGCTTTCTCTGCTGTCAGGTAGGAGTGATGATGATGATGAAGGTGTAACCAAAATGGCAACCTTAGAGAATTGAAATGATCGGTTCTATAAAGATTTTTTAGTTTTTTTGTCCAGTGACATTCATACTGTCTAGAGTTGAATATTGAATACAGCGGTCAAATCTCCTGATGGAATCATAATCTCTTGCAGACAGTGCCTGTGGCATGCTCATCATTCCAGTGGGATCTGGTTCCGCCCAGCCTGGGGTCCCAGTGGTGGAGGGCTCCCGTCCAGAGTTCCCTCTCCAGGACTGCCTGAACCTGGTTCTGGCCTCTCCAAAACCCTGTGGTATCTACTTAAGGATCCAGTCCCAGAGCCAGCTGGAACCCTCTCTCCACCTCCTCAGCTCAGCCTACCACAGCGACCTCCTGTACCGCCCCGTCTGGGTCAACATGGCTCTGTCCCATGGAGCCTTCCAGACCCAGGGCTACATCTCTGGGAGGGAGTTCCTCCACACAGTCAACCAGGTGTTCCCCTATGTGACCCTGGCCCCCAGCTGGCCTCTTGAAGCCCTGAGGGAGGGGTATACCAGGGCCATGGTGGATGACATGGAGGTTTTACTGAAGAGGTCATGGCAGGCCGTGTCCCTGCAGGTGAGGGCGGAGCAACTAGGGAGGTCTGTGGAGGGACAGAGGAGGATTCGGGAGGTGCAGTCATGGTACTCACTCACAGTGGAGACCGGGATAGAAAGTGGGATTGATGAGGAAGCAGGACCACAGGCGATCATGGATAACCTCTCTGGGAGCAAAGACAGAAGCTTGTTTTTTATAACTGAGAACTACTGGTCTAAGATGTGAAGACATGATCACCTCTTAAATGACAGTTTGCTACATTTTCATCTAATATTTTGTTGTATTTAAAGTAATTTAAAACCAATGAAAAACAACTATTCAATTTAATTTTAAAATATTTATTGTAAAATTATTAGCAATTATTTTGTACAATCATCTTTGTAGTTTCGATTTTTTATATATATAACTTTTTTAATGCCCGTAGTTTAAGATATGATATTCTTATCGTATGTGTAACTTAGCTGAAACTTAGCTGAGCTCTTCTCAGTAAAAAACAACAACATCTAGTTAGTATTCTTTCTCTGAAAATCTCATATCATTTTCACAAGTTATAATTGGAGATGCAAAACGTTGTTAAAAACCATCAGTGCCCGAAAAAATGTTAAGTATAGTTTTTCATACTAATAATTCTTATATTTCACATATTTAGGGATGATCATGAGCATTGCTAACATCCCAAAAAACGTTCCAGGTACTGGATTGAGCCCTGTTTAATCCACTCAATTTTACTGTAGATACTCCAAAAATACTCTTTCATTAGCCTGGTCCCAGATTTGTTTTACCAACTCCTACGGTCATCGTCATTGTCAATGGCCATATGAGCTGGCAAGACAGCACAAACAGATCTATGAACAGGCTCCTTACATTACTCAGTCTAATAAAATAAGACTTGAATATCATCAGATCATCTAATGGCAGTCTGTTCAATCCATCGAGGGTGAGGGGGTCAGAGTGGTGAGGAGAGGGGGTTACAGTAGTGTACTTTTCAGTGTTGAGGAGGGTGGTTGGTCTTTGGGGGTAGGGTCGTCCCTGTTGTCTTGGAGGAAGGTGCTACAGGTGCAGAAGGTGCCGTAGAAGCTGGAGGAGAGCCCAGCGATGTCTGTGGAGATGTAGGGCAGGACCTCGGGAGACGCCTGGTTGAAGTAGGAGATCTAGGAGGGCCAAATACAGGATAGGAGTTGTCCTCATCATTAATGTTGCCATCTGTCATGTTCATTTTCCCAGGGGTAAGTCAAGGTACTACAAACACATTGGGCAAACAATTACATTTGCCAAGACCCCCTCCCCCCCTTTTGGTTTACAAACGAGTGCAGATACAGAACTTTTGAACTAAAAGTTACAGTTTGCACACTTTCTTACCTTGGATACAGTTTTGGAGACCTCCAGGATGCTGAAGCCGGCACACAGCACCTCCCCTCTGTTGTAGCCCTCTGTAGGAGGGTGAGTGGGTAGAGTGACCGAACGCAGAGCAATAACATAAGGGTCCCTGGAAGAACAATTTTTTTTATTTCTATCACAGTCTCTCCTCTATTTTTCTGTCTGTCCGTCTGTCTGTCTGTTTGTCTGTCTGAATGCCTGCCTGCTTGCCTGTCTGTCTGTCTGTCTGTCGGTCCATCTGCCACTCACCCGCTGTCACACGGCGGTCTCCTGGAGGCCAGGAGAATGAAGTCCTGGACCCTCCCTCCCTGATTGCCTGAAGGGCTGCTACTGACCCCACCCCGGCATATGGAGGGAGTAACCACGCGGTACAGAAAGTCATCATCGTCCACCCTATGAATCAGCTCACACCTCCTACACAGGGAAAGTAATGAAATCAGGAGAAGCCAGAGTGACACATGCTATACTGGAAATGTGCGGGAGGCTGCAGTGTATACTCTTGGGGCCTTATAAGTCACTTAAGAGAGGGTCCTGTGTTAGTGTGTCTGTCTGTCTGTGTGTGTGTGTGTGTGTGTGTGTGTGTGTGTGTGTGTGTGTGTGTGTGTGTGTGTGTGTGTGTGTGTGTACAGATACTCACTCATAGTTTGGGTCCCACTCCACTCTCTTGCTGAGGTCAGAGAGCAGCATGAAGGCCCTCTCAGCCGGGATGTCTGCCTCAAACTCAATCTTAAAACTCAACACCTGCTTCTGTTCCAGGGTGTACAGGCTCACCTGGGGGCCAGAGGGGCATTACATAAGCCATGATTAGAGCCCTGAATTTAACATGAGTCTAGTTAGGCACTGAGATCGAGAAAGACTCAGGGCCCCCATGGCCATAGCCTGTGTCCCACAGTGGCTCCCTATCCATTATGCCTTGTGGACAGCCTAAATAAAAGTCTCAATCCAGCTCACCTTGTTTTTCTCAGAGTTTAACACCCAGTTGTTTCTGGCGGCCAGCATTTTCAAAGCAGACACGTTGTTGTAGCTTAGGTACACCTGCAGCCATTCACAATACATTCAAAGAAAATTATTCTTCACATTTGACAGTCGTTCAGCTTCAAACACAGTAAGTACAATGTTTTCATTGGGAGAGTTAGACATGACATGGCACTTTAGCACTAACACTATCACCTTGCGATACATTTTATATTTGATTTCAAGGCCCAAGTGATTGGACAGCCCATAAAATCGGCCCATGCATGTATGACCTTTGGTCTTACTCGTGACTGAGATGTGCTTATCATTCTAGATCAATCTTGGATCTTAATCAGCATTTCAACTCTAACGTCTGTACTATTCTAAACTGTTTCAACTGCTACGTTGAGTGAGAACCAGAATGAGAACCAGAGGGTGTATTCAGGACTGTGTGACGTTAGGGTCTCTCGTCGTCCTTTACCTGGTTGCTGAGGTCCCACGGCACAGATAAGGGCACCTCGGTCTGCTTGCAGGATATGATGTACTTCCTGAATGGACACACAGAGATCTGTTACGATATTCTATTGTGTGCACCATATACTTTGCAGGCTACATTGCAGTCACGATTAAAGTTGCTCAGAGGAAGTATCCTTCTCTTCACCTGTCAAGTCGTATCTTATTTCTAGCGATGGCCTCCTGATACCGTCTCCTTCCCTCCTGTCAGTGAAAGAGGTTAAATAAGACAGGAGGACAATATTGTGAAATTATTACTGTTCATGAACTACTAATAAAAATCTAAATAAGAATGTATTCACTAATTTCACTCTGACCAGAGGTTCGGGTCGTATTTTTGGCAAAATGCAGGGCTTGCCATCCCTGTCGCAGACCTCAAAGGTCATGAAGGCGCTGTTGATGTGCCTCAGAGGCTCCTCCCCCTGATAGGCCTCCGCACACACGCCCACCTCCATGCTGTGACATCAATCAATCAATCAATCAATTTTATTTTATATAGCCCTTCGTACATCAGCTGATATCTCGAAGTGCTGTACAGAAACCCAGCCTAAAACCCCAAACAGCTAGTAATGCAGGTGTAGAAGCACAGGGACACAGCCAATCACGTGACCATCTCAGCTCAGCTCAACATTCCAATGGAAGTTAATGAGTGAAATTTGAACTTATTCAAGATTAATCAATCAATGACTCAGTAAATCAATCAATAATGTGAGCACAAGTTCTCCCGATCCTTATCACCATTGATTTGAAAGACTCAAATACAAAAAACTGTCAAACCAATTTATAGCTTTGCTTTATACAGTATATGATTTAAAGCTCACCTGTTCTTGAATGCGTTGTTTACGATGGCTTTGAGGACCAGCCGGTCGCCCACTTGTGAGGGACCCCTGAAATGGAACATGTCAATGCTCCGCAGGGTGGGGTGGGCGTTACACAGACGACTGTAGAGGAGGAGTGGAGAGCAGGAGGAAGAGGTGGAGGAGGGAGAGCAGGAGGAAGAGGAGGAGTGAGAAGAAGAGGAGGAGGAGGAATGAGAGAAGGAGAAGGAGGAGGAGGAGAGGGAGGAAGAGGAGGAGGAAGAAGAGGAGGAGGAGGCAGAGGAAGAAGTGGAGGAGGAGGAGGAATGAGCGAAGGAGGATGAAGAGGAAGATGATGAGGAGGAAGAGGAGGAGGAGGAGGAGGAGTGGATAACACAGAGGATCAAAAAGTAAGTGTCAGAAAATGTTACATTACTGTGTAATTACATTCTTATTACACTGTGCTTGTGTCATGTTTTCTGTTCATGTTTAACAGTGTGTGTGTGTGTGTGTATGTCCATGTGTGTGGTACCTAGCAGCGATAGTAGCCACGTTCTCCATCCAGGCCATGATCTGTCCTCCGAACGTGTTGACCTGGTGGTTGGCATGAGGCGGGAGAACCAGCTCTACACTCTCTACCCGTGTCCTCTCTGCTGGCACCGCCTTCTCAGCCTCCTGGACCTCCACTAACACACACACACATAAACACACAGGTTATTACAGCACCTGCCAGCATACACAAACTCAACATTACTTAGCATAAAGTGGCATGCACCATTACAGTTCCTATAGTGATGATATTCCTCTTGCAGAGGTCGCTGCCACAGCGACTGACCTTGTTGAAAGGCCCTGTTGGTGAGCAGATCCTTCATGATGTCAGCGTGGACCAGCCTCATCCTCCTCCTCTCAGCTGCTAGGCTGTGCTCAACCTGCTCCGCCTGGGTACGGGGGACCAATGGACGCAGCTGCACCTGTTGAGTGCACACACACACACACACACCAGGTTAATATAGTACCTGTAAGCATATGCACACACAGTCATCTCAATATTACTCAACATCAACACTTACACACCATCACACCATCTGTATAAAGGCATCCTTTCATTAATGCTCTTCCACACACTATGTCCCCAATCAAATCTCACCTTTCCTCCCGTAGTGCGCTGGGTGACAAACGTGGCAAACGCCCGACACACCCTCCAGTGGCTATCGCTGAACATGTCCTCACATTTCACCACGATGCCAACCTTGAGACAAAGCATTACACAGGATAAAAATCACAGGAATTAAACTATTGTCCAGTCGGAAATCCACCCGTTAGGATTTTGACTTATTTGGTATAGGTTTTATTAAGGTGTTAAAGGGTTTGAACGTGGCCTGACCTCCATGCTAGTGTTGAAAGCTCGGTTGACTTTGGCCTTGATGTTGACCACCTGTCCAACACTGAAGAAACACACACACATTTCCATTAGTGTATTATGTCTACCACACTAGGCATGGTAAAAAATAATGATAACTGAATCTAAGCTGTGGCTATAGTTCTTTACTGTATGTGTAAAGGTATACCACCAGGACTAAGGCCTCTTCCCAAAGACCACCAAGTCCAGAACGACTTCGATGACTTCCAATGAGGAAGGTGAATCAACACCACAGACACTTACCAAATAGTGTGTTCAAAGTGGATGTCATCGACCGAGGCGGTGACACAAGGACACCCAGCATGCCTTTCAGCTGTGGTGAGTAAGAACACAGTGACGTGTCACTTCCTGTCTAGAGGGTGTATGTATATAGCTACTTCAATTACCTCATACCCCTGCACATCGACTCAGTACTGGTACTCCCTGTATATATAGCCATGTTATTTTTACTCATGATTGTTATTCGTTATTCACTGTGTATTTATTCCTTGTTAATATTTTATTTTTTCTCCCCAATTTCGTGATATTACGATGTTGTCTCATCGCTGCAACTCCCTTACGGCCTCGGGAGAGGCGAAGGTCGAGCTATGAGTCCTCCGAAATATGACCTGCCAAACCGCTCTTCTTAACACCCGCTCGCTTAACCCGGAAGCCAGCCGCAGCAATGTGTCGGAGGAAACACTGTTCAACTGACGACCGAAGTCAGCCTGCAGGCACCCGGCCCACCACAAGGAGTCGCTAGAGCACGATGAGCCAAGTAAAGACCCCCGGCCAAACCCTCCCCTAACCCAGACGACGCTGGGCCAATTGTGTGCCGCCCTATAGGACTTCCGGTCACGGCCGGTTGTGACACAGCCTGGGATCAAACCCCAGGCTGTAGTGACGCCGCAACAGTGCGATGCAGTGCCTTAGACTGCTGCGCCACTCGGGAGGCCCCGTGTTACTATTTCTATTTAATATTAATATTTTGTATCTTTATATATCTTTAACTCTGCATTGTTGGAAAATAACCCGTAAGTAAGCATTTCACTGTTAGTCTACACCTGTTGTTTACGACGCATGTGACAAATACATTTTGATTTGTTGATTTAAAGTCAAATCACAATTTATTTAAAGTTAATTTAACAAAGTCACAACACATTTTACATAATAATAGATATATTACAGTTAATACTGTATGGACTACTGCTCAACATTACAACATACTTAGCCTTGTGTACCAAGCTTAGGTTCTAGTGAGTGTAAGAGTCATTTTCTCATGACAGCCATTTACGTCACAGCAACACATCAGTAGGAACAGTATGTTCTTTCAGTCCCTAAATGCTGTACATATTTGACTGGATATTTTCCCCCTAAACTGAGTAACAAAAGTTACAAGTCTACAAATAATATTTAATCTGTTATCATCAGCAGAGTCTATTACTCCAGAAGTTTAGGTGACAGTGACGTTGAAGTATTCAGATGTCCTAGGAACGTCTCAGCTCTTTTAATCTGTGAAGAAATGCTGGTCAGTGTCACAAAATATTACAGTGTTACATTGTGTTTATGTTTCATAGTGAGAAACTATGCCATCTTTGTCTATGCAAAGGCCTTACTGAGCATGATGTGGGTGTGTATGAGATATCGTTCAATCATCCAATCTATAATCCAAAACTGGACCAATAGGCCTATTCCCACAAGCTCTTTGTGAGCAAGAACACACACAAACACAGACAGACACAAACCTGAAAGACAGGCTGTAGAGTCCATCCATTTAAGCAGCTGACCCACGCTGAGCTCCTGGCGGTGGTTGGCATGGCAGGGCATCACTATCTGGCTCTTCTTCACCTCTGTAGGGTTCCTGTACACCTCCTCCCCCTCCTCCGCCAACTCATCTTGGGGTCTGCTCATTTTAGTATCACAGAGAGCTTATGTCTCCTCTCTAGGAAAGGTAATATAACGTTGGTCAATGAAAATGCATTTCATTTGAGTGACCAACAGTGACCAACATGTTATCCATGCACAATTAGGCTATAGCCTAATACATTTTTAAGAAGAATACAGAAACGCCTACCATTTAAAAATAAATGCATGGTTTATAATCCCTGGGTCTTCAAAGGGTTAAACAGACTGAGAGCAATAGCAAAGAAAACTCTGTGATAGTAGTGCTTGTCTGCCCCATGACATACCTGACCTCAAATATACACAGGAGATGTGACAGATTATTGCACAGTGACTGCAAAATCTTGTTCCGGTATAGGAGCTTCCCTAACCTAGCCAGCTAAATAGCAATGCTAGTTCATTCCATTTGACAGCTGCAAGTACCGTTGTATAAAGTTCAGCAGCATATTTTCATATAAAGACTATAAGTGTATAGCTAAGCTATCTGAGCTACCAGCATGAATGGGCATAGCTAAGTACCTCAACTCTACGATGATTCCATCTACGGAGTTGAGCGTAGACTAGAGTTTTTTAAATGAACCTCTGACTCCTTCGAGTCGCTATGCAGCCAATACTTGAATGAGTAGGTGTGTCCAAACTTTTGACTGGTAGTGTATATATACAGTGGGGAAAAAAAGTATTTAGTCAGCCACCAATTGTGCAAGTTCTCCCACTTAAAAATATGAGAGAGGCCTGTAATTTTCATCATAGGTACACGTCAACTATGACAGACAAAATGAGAAAAAAAAATCCAGAAAATCACATTGTAGGATTTTTAATGAATTTATTTGCAAATTATGGTGGAAAATAAGTATTTGGTCAATAACAAAAGTTTCTCAATATTTTGTTATATACCCTTTGTTGGCAATGACACAGGTCAAACGTTTTCTGTAAGTCTTCACAAGGTTTTCACACACTGTTGCTGGTATTTTGGCCCATTCCTCCATGCAGATCTCCTCTAGAGCAGTGATGTTTTGGGGCTGTCGCTGGGCAACACAGACCTTCAACTCCCTCCAAAGATTTTCTATGGGGTTGAGATCTGGAGACTGGCTAGGCCACTCCAGGACCTTGAAATGCTTCTTACGAAGCCACTCCTTCGTTGCCCGGGCGGTGTGTTTGGGATCATTGTCATGCTGAAAGACCCAGCCACGTTTCATCTTCAATGCCCTTGCTGATGGAAGGAGGTTTTCACTCAAAATCTCACAATACATGGCCCCATTAATTATTTCCTTCACACGGATCAGTCGTCCTGGTCCCTTTGCAGAAAAACAGCCCCAAAGCATGATGTTTCCACCCCCATGCTTCACAGTAGGTATGGTGTTCTTTGGATGCAACTCAGCATTCTTTGTCCTCCAAACACGACGAGTTGAGTTTTTACCAAAAAGTTATATTTTGGTTTCATCTGACCATATGACATTCTCCCAATCCTCTTCTGGATCATCCAAATGCACTCTAGCAAACTTCAGACGGGCCTGGACATGTACTGGCTTAAGCAGGGGGACACGTCTGGCACTGCAGGATTTGAATCCCTGGCGGCGTAGTGTGTTACTGATGGTAGGCTTTGTTACTTTGGTCCCAGCTCTCTGCAGGTCATTCACTAGGTCCCCCCGTGTGGTTCTGGGATTTTTGCTCACCGTTCTTGTGATCATTTTGACCCCACGGGGAGAGATCTTGCGTGGAGCCCCAGATCGAGGGAGATTATCTGTGGTCTTGTATGTCTTCCATTTCCTAATAATTGCTCCCACAGATGATTTATTCAAACCAAGCTGTTTACCTATTGCAGATTCAGTCTTCCCAGCCTGGTGCAGGTCTACAATTTTGTTTCTGGTGTCCTTTGACAGCTCTTTGGTCTTGGCCATAGTGGAGTTTGGAGTGTGACTGTTTGAGGTTGTGGACAGGTGTCTTTTATACTGATAACAAGTTCAAACAGGTGCCATTAATACAGGTAACGAGTGGAGGACAGAGGAGCCTCTTAAAGAAGAAGTTACAGGTCTGTGAGAGCCAGAAATCTTTCTTGTTTGTAGGTGACCAAATACTTATTTTCCACCATATTTTGCAAATAAATTCATTAAAAATCCTACAATGTGATTTTCTGGAGAGAAAAAAATTAAGTGGGAGAACTTGCACAATTGGTGGCTTACTAAATAATTTTTTCCCCCACTGTATGTGTATGATTTCAATCAGTTGTGTTGTGACAAGGTAGGGGGTATACAGAAGATACCCCTATTTGGTAAAAGACCAAGTCCATATTATGGCAAGAACAGCTCAAATAAGCAAAGAGAAACAACAGTCCATCATTACTTTAAGACATGAAGGTCAGTCAATACGGAACATTTCAAGAACTTTGAAAGTTTCTTCAAGTGCAGTCTCAAAAACCATCAAGCGCTATGATGAAACTGGCTCTCATGAGGACCGCCACAGGAATGGAAGACCCAGAGTTACCTCTGCTGCAGAGGATAAGTTAATTAGTTACCAGCCTCAGAAATCGCAGCCCAAATAAATACTTCACTGAGTTCAAGTCATAGACACATCTCAACATCAACTGTTCAGAGGGGACTGTGGGAATCAGGCCACCATGGTCGATTGCTGCAAAGAAACCACTACTAAAAGGCACCAATAAGAAGAGACCTGCTTGGGCCAAGAAACACCAGCAATGGACATTAGACCGGTGGAAATTTGTCCTTTGGTCTGGTGTCCAAATTTGAGATTTTTGGTTCCAACCGCCATATCTTTGTGAGACGCGGTGTGGGTGAACGGATGATCTCCGCATGTGTAGTTCCCACTGTAAAGCATGGAGGAGGAGGTGTTATGGTGTGAGGGTGCTTTGCTGCTGACACTGTGATTTATTTAGAATTCAAGGCACACTTAACCAGCATGGCTACCACAGCATTCTGCAGCGATACGCCATCCCATCTGGTTTGGGCTTAGTGGGACTATCATTTGTTTTGTCAACAGGACAATGACCCAACACACCTCCAGGATGTGTAAGGGCTATTTTACCAAGAAGGAGAGTGATGGAGTGCTGCATCAGATGACCTGGCCTCCACAATCCCCCGACCTCAACCCAATTGAGAGGGTTTGGGATGAGTCGGACGGCTGAGTGAAGGAAAAGCAGCCAACAAGTGCTCAGCATATGTGGGAACTCCTTCAAGACTGTTGGAAAAGCATTCCAGATGAAGCTGGTTGAGAGAATTCCAAGAGTGTGCAAAGCTGTCATCAAGGCAAAGGGTGGCTATTTGAAGAATCTCAAATATAAAATATATTTTTGGGTTACTACATGATTCTGTGTGTTATTTCATAGTTTTGATGTTTCACTATTATTCTACAATGTAGAAAATAGTAAAAATAAAGAAAAACCCTTGAATGAGTAGGTGTGTCCAAACTTTTGACTGGTACTGTATATATATATATATATATATATATATATACATATATATATACACTACCGTTCAAAAGTTTGGGGTCACTTAGAAATTCCCTTGTTTTCGAAAGAAAAGCAATTTATTTTTTGTCTATTAAAATAACATCAAATTGATCCTGTAGCTCAGTTGGTAGAGCATGGCGCTTGCAACGCCAGGGTTGTGGGTTCCATTCCCACGGGGGGCCAGTATGAAAAATGTATGCACTCACTAACTGTAAGTCGCTCTGGATAAGAGCGTCTGCTAAATGACAAAAATGTAAATGTAAAATGTAAAATGTTGATCAGAAATACAGTGTAGACATTGTTAATGTTGTAAACGGCTGATTTTTAATGGAATATCTACATACAGTGGGGAGAACAAGTATTTAATACACTGCCGATTTTGCAGGTTTTCCTACTTACAAAGCATGTAGAGGTCTGTAATTTTTATCATAGGTACACTTCAACTGTGAGAGACGGAATCTAAAACAAAAATCCAGAAAATCACATTGTATGATTTTTAAGTAATTCATTTGCATTTTGTTGCATGACATAAGTATTTGATCACCTACCAACCAGTAAGCATTCCGGCTCTCACAGACCTGTTAGTTTTTCTTTAAGAAGCCCTCCTGTTCTCCACTCATTACCTGTATTAACTGCACCTGTTTGAACTTGTTACCTGTATAAAAGATACCTGTCCACACACTCAATCAAACAGACTCCAACCTCTCCACAATGGCCAAGACCAGAGAGCTGTGTAAGGACATCAGAGATAAAATTGTAGACCTGCACAAGGCTGGGATGGGCTACAGGACAATAGGCAAGCAGCTTGGTGAGAAGGCAACAACTGTTGGCGCAATTATTAGAAAATGGAAGAAGTTCAAGATGACGGTCAATCACCCTCGGTCTGGGGCTCCATGCAAGATCTCACCTCGTGGTGCATCAATGATCATGAGGAAGGTGAGGGATCAGCCCAGAACTACACGGCAGGACCTGGTCAATGACCTGAAGAGAGCTGGGACCACAGTCTCAAAGAAAACCATTAGTAACACACTATGCCGTCATGGATTAAAATCCTGCAGCGCACGCAAGGTCCCCCTGCTCAAGCCAGTGCATGTCCAGGCCCGTCTGAAGTTTACCAATGACCATCTGGATGATCCAGAGGAGGAATGGGAGAAGGTCATGTGGTCTGATGAGACAAAAATATAGCTTTTTGGTCTAAACTCCACTCACCGTGTTTGGAGGAAGAAGAAGGATGAGTACAACCCCAAGAACACCATCCCAACCGTGAAGCATGGAGGTGGAAACATCATTCTTTGGGGATGCTTTTCTGCAAAGGGGACAGGACGACTGCACCATATTGAGGGGAGGATGGATGGGGCCATGTATCGCGTGATCTTGGCCAACAACCTCCTTCCCTCAGTAAGAGCATTGAAGTTGGGTCGTGGCTGGGTCTTCCAGCATGACAACGACCCGAAACACACAGCCAGGGCAACTAAGGAGTGGCTCCGTAAGAAGCATCTCAAGGTCCTGGAGTGGCCTAGCCAGTCTCCAGACCTGAACCCAATAGAAAATCTTTGGAGGGAGCTGAAAGTCCGTATTGCCCAGCGACAGCCCCGAAACCTGAAGGATCTGGAGAAGGTCTGTATGGAGGAGTGGGCCAAAATCCCTGCTGCAGTGTGTGCAAACCTGGTCAAGACCTACAGGAAACGTATGATGTCTGTAATTGCAAACAAAGGTTTCTGTACCAAATATTAAGTTCTGCTTTTCTGATGTATCAAATACTTATGTCATGCAATAAAATGCAAATTAATTACTTAACAATCATACAATGTGATTTTCTGGATTTTTGATAAAAATTACAGACCTCTACATGCTTTGTAAGTAGGAAAACCTGCAAAATCGGCAGTGTATCAAATACTTGTTCTCCCCACTGTAGGCGTACAGAGGCCCATTATCAGCAACCATCAGTCCTGTGTTCCAATGGCACGTAGTGTTTGCTAATCCAAGTTTATCATTTTAAAAGGCTAATTGATCATTAGAAAACCCTTTTGCAATTATGTTAGCACAGCTGAAAACTGTTGTGCTGATTAAAGAAGCAATAAAACTGGCCTTCTTGAGACTAGTTGAGTATCTGGAGCATCAGCGATTGTGGGTTCAATTACAAGCAACAGTGAAGAGGCGACTCCGATATGCTGACCTTCTAGGCAGAGTTGCAAAGAAAAAGTCAAGTGTCTGTGTTCTTTTGCCCATCTTAATCTTTTCTTTTTATTGGCCAGTCTGAGAATTGGCTTTTTCTTTGCAACTCTGCCTAGGTCAGCATCCCGGAGTTGCCTCTTTACTGTTGACGTTGAGACTGGTGTTTTGCGGGTACTATTTAATGAAGCTGCCAGTCGAGGACCTGTGAGGCGTCTGTTTCACAAACTAGACACTCTAATGTATTTGTCCGCTTGCTCAGTTGTGCACCGGGGCCTCCCACTCCTCTTTCTATTCTGGTTAGAGCCAGTTTGCGCTGTTCTGTGAAGGGAGTAGTACACAGCGTTGTACAAGATCTTCAGTTTCTTGGCAATTTCTCGCATGGAATAGCCTTCATTTCTCAGAACAAGAATAGACTGATGAGTTTCAGAAGAAAGTTATTTGTTTCTGGCCATTTTGAGCCTGTAATCGAACCCACAATTGCTGATGCTCCAGATACTCAACTAGTCTCAAGAAGGCCAGTTTTATTGCTTCTTTAATCAAAACAACAGTTTTCAGCTGTGCTAACATAATTGCAAAAGCGTTTTCTAATGATCAATTAGCTTTTTAAAATGATAAACTTGGATTAGCAAACACAACATGCCATTGGAACACAGGACTGGTGGTTGCTGATTATGGGCCTCTGTACGCCTATGTAGATATTCCATAAAAAATCAGCCGTTTCCAGCTACAATAGCCATTTACAACATTAACAATGTCTACACTGTATTTCTGAACAATTTGATGTTATTTTAATGGACAAAAAAATTGCTTTTCGAAAATAAGGACATTTCTAAGTGACCCCAAACGTTTGAACGGTAGTATATACAGTGGGGAAAAAAAGTATTTAGTCAGCCACCAATTGTGCAAGTTCTCCCACTTAAAATGATGAGAGAGGCCTGTCATTTTCATCATAGGTACACGTCAACTATGACAGACAAATTGAGGGAAAAAAATCCAGAAAATCACATTGTAGGATTTTTAATGAATTTATTTGCAAATTATGGTGGAAAATAAGTATTTGGTCACCTACAAACAAGAAAGATTTCTGGCTCTCACAGACCTGTAACTTCTGCTTTAAGAGGCTCCTCTGTCCTCCACTCGTTACCTGTATTAATGGCACCTGTTTGAACTTGTTATCAGTATAAAAGACACCTGTCCACAACCTCAAACAGTCACACTCCAAACTCCACTATGGCCAAGACCAAAGAGCTGTCAAAGGACACCAGAAACAAAATTGTAGACCTGCACCAGGCTGGGAAGACTGAATCTGCAATAGGTAAGCAGCTTGGTTTGAAGAAATCAACTGTGGGAGCAATTATTAGGAAATTGAAGACATACAAGTCCACTGATAATCTCCCTCGATCTGGGGCTCCATGCAAGATCTCACCCCGTGGGGTCAAAATGATCACAAGAACGGTGAGCAAAAATCCCAGAACCACACGGGGGGACCTAGTGAATGACCTGCAGAGAGCTGGGACCAAAGTAACAAAGCCTACCATCAGTAACACACTACGCCGCCAGGGACTCAAATCCTGCAGTGCCAGACGTGTCCCCCTGCTTAAGCCAGTACATGTCCAGGCCCGTCTGAAGTTTGCTAGAGTGCATTTGGATGATCCAGAAGAGGATTGGGAGAATGTCATATGGTCAGATGAAACCAAAATATAACTTTTTGGTAAAAACTCAACTCGTCGTGTTTGGAGGACAAAGAATGCTGAGTTGCATCCAAAGAACACCATACCTACTGTGAAGCATGGGGGTGGAAACATCATGCTTTGGGGCTGTTTTTCTGCAAAGGGACCAGGACGACTGATCCGTGTAAAGGAAAGAATGAATGGGGCCATGTATCGTGAGATTTTGAGTGAAAACCTCCTTCCATCAGCAAGGGCATTGAAGATGAAACGTGTCTGGGTCTTTCAGCATGACAATGATCCCAAACACACCGCCCCGGCAACGAAGGAGTGGCTTCGTAAGAAGCATTTCAAGGTCCTGGAGTGGCCTAGCCAGTCTCCAGATCTCAACCCCATAGAAAATCTTTGGAGGGAGTTGAAAGTCCGTGTTGCCCAGCGACAGCCCCAAAACATCACTGATCTAGAGGAGATCTGCATGGAGGAATGGGCCAAAATACCAGCAACAGTGTGTGAAAACCTTGTAAAGACTTACAGAAAACGTTTGACCTGTGTCATTGCCAACAAAGGGTATATAACAAAGTATTGAGAAACTTTTGTTATTGACCAAATACTTATTTTCCACCATAATTTGCAAATACATTCATTAAAAATCCTACAATGTGATTTTCTGGAGAAAAAAAATCTCATTTTGTCTGTCATAGTTGACGTGTACCTATGATGAAAATTACAGGCCTCTCTCATCTTTTTAAGTGGGAGAACTTGCACAATTGGTGGCTGACTAAATACTTTTTCCCCCCACTGTATATATATATACATATATATATATATATATATACACACACACTACAGGTCAAAAGTTTTAGAACACCTACTCATTCAAGGGTTTTTCTTTATTTTTACTATTTTCTACATTGTAGAATAATGTGTAATGATAATGCTATTTAATCAGCTTCTTGATATGCCACACCTGTCAGGTGGATGGATTCTCTTGGGAAAGGAAAAATGTTCACTAACAGGGATGTAAACACATTTTAGAGAAATAAGCTTTTTGTGTACATGGAAAGTTTCTGGGATCTTTTATTTCAGCTCATGAAACATGGGACCAACACTTTACATGTTGCTTTTATATTTTTGTTCATTATATTTAATGGCTTATATTTTTCATAAATTGATTTATAGCACCCGGGGACATGGCAAAAACGCCTACATCCACTAAAAACAAAATGCATAAAATTCACTTTGACAATCCTTATCTTTGCCTTTTTATGGTAAAAGACTCCTAACTTGATATTTAAAGCCCTTTGGAATCCACATCTTTCACTAAATAAGAGGTGATATTTCCTGGGGACATTAAAGGCACAGGATGGTAGGAATGACCCAGGCACCTAGCTAATGTTAGCCACAACAAGTTGGAATTCGTAACATATAATACGAAATGGATGATGGACATCCACAAATTAATACATACCATGCCAAACGTAACATATCAACATATCAATAAAATTGCAACAGAGCAACGAGGACACAAAGAACAGAATGGTTCTTTTGTCGATGCACTTACCTCAAGTTATAACACGCACAGGAATATCGCATTGGGCTTTTCAGCTTGTGCACTCTGACCATATACAGTGTTGACTATCTCATGCTTGTTTCAGCTTGCTTTGCAGCGTGGCATAGGACATGGTGCAGCATGAAATGGCTACTGCTGCCAACACCACCTCCCACCCAAACCACATTTTAAGGTGGAATGGATAATTTCACCAACACATTTCATTGTAGTTTGAGGACGACATACAGTCCACCTTAATTGTGTGACATCTGTATCCATTCAATAAGTTCTGAAAACAAATAAAGTATCTTAAATGAATGTGTTTATCATAATGACATACATAGCTACATTTTCACAATGCTTTTTATTTATTTTCTTAAACAATAAGAGATATATGGTTCACAATCCACTTCTACAGATGTAATTCAAACCCACAGCAGTCCGAGCCGAGGGTAGAGATGAAACTTTTGACTCTGATGAGCTATAGTATCTAGGGTCTCTTTAATTTCAGATATTACAGTAATGACAGTAGAAATAATAAGGTTATGAATGGTGGAACATTGTTGTTTTGGTGCCGTTTTATGTAGCTAGTTCACACAGCTCCATGCAGATAGAGCGACAGGAACTTCTGGAAGGTTTCAGGCTTGTACCCAGATAGACCTGGAGGTATCTGAGGGGGCAAAGCAGAGAGAACAAAACCTGGTCATATTGATGTTTCAAATACCATTTGTATAAAATCTAAGCTACTAAGTCAAATGGATTCACTGTTACTATCCATTTCTGTTTATAACAGATGTGGGACCCTATACGGGTGTACAGTGTATTTTATAACTGTTAGATTATATCACTTTTGAAAAAGAGAAATAAACAAAGTAGTTCTTACCTGCACCACCCTCTTCTTGATGAGGGGGCGGACCTTGGCGAAGTCGTACAGCAGCTGGTCATCCTCCACCCACACCTGGTTCTTGACCCCCTCGTCAGCCTGCAGGTCTGTGGTGTTGAGCTGGAACACCACATACTGGAACATCCGGCCGTTGGTGGCCACCGACTGGACCACGATGGGCTTTTCCAGCACCCCAGGCTTAGTCTGAAGGGAGGGGGAGCGAGGTAACAGACAAATAGTGCTGAGCTATTAGTGCTTTTTAAGGTGTTTCGGTTCGATTACCAAAAAATGATCACGGTTTTCCATTATATATATATATATATATATACAGTGGGGAGAACAAGTATTTGATACACTGCCGATTTTGCAGGTTTTCCTACTTACAAAGCATGTAGAGGTCTGTCATTTTTATCATAGGTACACTTCAACTGTGAGAGACGGAATCTAAAACAAAAATCCAGAAAATCACATTGTATGATTTTTAAGTAATTAATTTGCATTTTATTGCATGACATAAGTATTTGATCACCTACCAACCAGTAAGAATTCCGGCTCTCACAGACCTGTTAGTTTTTCTTTAAGAAGCCCTCCTGTTCTCCACTCATTACCTGTGTTAACTGCACCTGTCCACACACTCAATCAAACAGACTCCAACCTCTCCACAATGGCCAAGACCAGAGAGCTGTGTAAGGACATCAGGGATAAAATTGTAGACCTGCACAAGGCTGGGATGGGCTACAGGACAATAGGCAAGCAGCTTGGTGAGAAGGCAACAACTGTTGGCGCAATTATTAGAAAATGGAAGAAGTTCAAGATGACGGTCAATCACCCTCGGTCTGGGGCTCCATGCAAGATCTCACCTCGTGGGGCATCAATGATCATGAGGAAGGTGAGGGATCAGCCCAGAACTACACGGCAGGACCTGGTCAATGACCTGAAGAGAGCTGGGACCACAGTCTCAAAGAAAAGCATTAGTAACACACTACGCCGTAATGGATTAAAATCCTGCAGCGCACGCAAGGTCCCCCTGCTCAAGCCAGCGCATGTCCAGGCCCGTCTGAAGTTTGCCAATGACCATCTGGATGATCCAGAGGAGGAATGGGAGAAGGTCATGTGGTCTGATGAGACAAAAATATAGTTTTTTGGTCTAAACTCGCCGTGTTTAGAGGAAGAAGAAGGATGAGTACAACCCCAAGAACACCATCCCAACCGTGAAGCATGGAGGTGGAAACATCATTCTTTGGGGATGCTTTTCTGCAAAGGGTACAGGACGACTGCACCGTATTCAGGGGAGGATGGATGGGGCCATATATCACGAGATCTTGGGCAACAACCTCCTTCCCTCAGTAAGAGCATTGAAGATGGGTCGTGGCTGGGTCTTCCAGCATGACAACGACCTGAAACACACAGCCAGGGCAACTAAGGAGTGGCTCCGTAAGAAGCATCTCAAGGTCCTGGAGTGGTCTAGCCAGTCTCCAGACCTGAACCCAATAGAAAATATTTGGAGGGAGCTGAAAGTCCGTATTGCCCAGCGACAGCCCCGAAACCTGAAGGATCTGGAGAAGGTCTGTATGGAGGAGTGGGCAAAAATCCCTGCTGCAGTGTGTGCAAACCTGGTCAAGACCTACAGGAAACGTTTGATCTCTGTAATTGCAAACAAAGGTTTCTGTACCAAATATTAAGTTCTGCTTTTCTGATGTATCAAATACTTATGTCATGCAATAAAATGCAAATTAATTACTTAAAAATCATACAATGTGATTTTCTGGATTTTTGTTTTACATTCCGTCTCTCACAGTTGAAGTGTACCTATGATAAAAATTACAGACCTCTACATGCTTTGTAAGTAGGAAAACCTGCAAAATCGGCAGTGTATCAAATACTTGTTCTCCCCACTGTATATATTATTTAATTAATGCACTATGCATTATGTGGGATGAATGCTGTAACACAGAATAAAACAATTAATAAAATTGCCATGATGGTAGTGACTGCCCATTACTGCTTATCACTTAACCATAATTTATTCACATTACTTTAATAAAATATTTCATTTGTTCTGTATATTACATTTGTTTTATTTTATGACTTTATTATTTCATTCCAAGTCATCATCTCTATAGAGCTGCTGCCTATGCTGTCTGACAAATACAGTGGGGGAAAAAAGTATTTAGTCAGCCACCAATTGTGCAAGTTCTCCCACTTAAAAAGATGAGAGAGGCCTGTCATTTTCATCATAGGTACACATCAACTATGACAGACAAATTGAGGGAAAAAAATCAAGAAAATCACATTGTAGGATTTTTAATGAATTTATTTGCAAATTATGGTGGAAAATAAGTATTTGGTCACCTACAAACAAGCAAGATTTCTGGCTCTCACAGACCTGTAACTTTTTCTTTAAGAGGCTCCTCTGTCCTCCACTCGTTACCTGTATTAATGGCACCTGTTTGAACTTATTATCAGTATAAAAGACACCTGTCCACAACCTCAAACAGTCACACTCCAAACTCCACTATGGCCAAGACCAAAGAGCTGTCAAAGGACACCAGAAACAATAATAATAATAATAATATGCCATTTAGCAGACGCTTTTATCCAAAGCGACTTACAGTCATGCGTGCATAAATTTTTGTGTATGGGTGGTCCCGGGGATCAAACCCACTACCCTGGCGTTACAAGCGCTGTGCTCTACCAGCTGAGCTACAGAAGACCACTAACGTGTAGATCTGCACCAGGCTGGGAAGACTGAATCTGCAATAGGTAAGCAGCTTGGTTTGAAGAAATCAACTGTGGGAGCAATTATTAGGAAATGGAAGACATACAAGACCACTGATAATCTCCCTCGATCTGGGGCTCCACGCAAGATCTCACCCCGTGGGGTCAAAATGATCACAAGAACGGTGAGCAAAAATCCCAAAACCACACGGGGGGACCTAGTGAATGACCTGCAGAGAGCTGGGACCAAAGTAACAAAGCCTACCATCAGTAACACACTACGCCGCCAGGGACTCAAATCCTGCAGTGCCAGATGTGTCCCTCTGCTTAAGCCAGTACATGTCCAGGCCCGTCTGAAGTTTGCTAGAGTGCATTTGGATGATCCAGAAGAGGATTGGGAGAATGTCATATGGTCAGATGAAACCAAAATAGAACTTTTTGGTAAAAACTAAACTCGTCGTGTTTGGAGGACAAAGAATGCTGAGTTGCATCCAAAGAACACCATACCTACTGTGAAGCATGGGGGTGGAAACATCATGCTTTGGGGCTGTTTTTCTGCAAAGGGACCAGGGCGACTGATCCGTGTAAAGGAAAGAATGAATGGGGCCATGTATCGTGAGATTTTGAGTGAAAACCTCCTTCCATCAGCAAGGGCATTGAAGATGAAACGTGTCTGGGTCTTTCAGCATGACAATGATCCCAAACACACCGCCCGGGCAACGAAGGAGTGGCTTCGTAAGAAACATTTAAAGGTCCTGGAGTGGCCTAGCCAGTCTCCAGATCTCAACCCCATAGAAAATCTTTGGAGGGAGTTGAAAGTCCGTGTTGCCCAGCGACAGCCCCAAAACATCACTCCTCTAGAGGAGATCTGCATGGAGGAATGGGCCAAAATACCAGCAACAGTGTGTGAAAACCTTGTGAAGACTTACAGAAAACATTTTACCTGTGTCATTGCCAACAAAGAGTATATAACAAAGTATTGAGAAACTTTTGTTATTGACCAAATACTTATTTTCCACCATAATTTGCAAATAAATTCATTAAAAATCCTACAATGTGATTTCCTGGATTTCTTTTTCTCATTTTGTCTGTCATAGTTGACGTGTACCTATGATGAAAATTACAGGCCTCTCATCTTTTTAAGTGGGAGAACTTGCACAATTGGTGGCTGACTAAATACTTCTTTTCCCCACTGTATCACCATTTTGTAGTTCTTCAAAGTAGATAAGGCATACTTATATGAGTCCTGAATACCAACTATCAATCATTTCGATTATTTATTTTCAGGTAGATACCTCGCGAAGCAACAGCTGCTCTCTATATCACTTCACGATCATGCATTCTTCGGTCTCTTCTGTAGCAGGCGTAAAATAAACAGACCGGACAAGTAGATGCTTCATGGATTATGGTCATTGTAGTTAAACTATGTAGAATATTGGCCTGTTGGAAACTACAACTCTACTACATTGCACAGTTAATCTCTAGAGAAACTGTGCAATGTGTGCAATGAGCTCACAGAAAAAAAACGAACAAAATGGAATTCAAATCCGAAAAAATCACAGATATTTCGGTTAATCGCTCAAGACTACAGACACGTGACCCACATCCACAATCAGTGGAGGGGAAAAAAATCGGTGGAGGGTGTTTTCATTGTTGCAGCTTAATTTCAATGAAAGTCACGTTTGCAATCATATTGTGTGGAACAATGCACGGGAACTCTGTCAGGGTGGAATAGTCCATTATTATGAACCAGTCCGTGGGTGATTAATGGCATTTGTTTCTACCATTATGAACCAGTCCGTGGGTGATTAATGGCACTTGTTTCTACTATTATAAGAAAAACTAGAATTTATATTTTATTAATTATTATTCAGCTGTATGGATTCACATACTTTTTTTTGGCCTTTTTTGTCAACAATGTGGCTGGCCTCATTAACCTGGGCACAGTGCCCAGGCAAAACCTCCATCCCTCCCCATTTCCTTCGCAACTTTAAAGATTTGCGCAGATTTTGCTGCTGCTGAACCAACCTGCTGAAGCAAGACAGAAATGAGAGCGATGAGCTGAGAAGCTCACGACAGCGGGTCGTTTGTCGGGTTGGGAGGCCTCGAGCGGAGCATTGGGGGGGGGCAGAGAAATATATTTTTTTAATGATTACTAGTATTCTTCTTTTTTATTACGCCCAGCTCAGGAGGCCCCTTGATGATGTGAGGCCTGAGGTAATTTCCCCTTCTGCCTAATTGTAAGTCTGCCACTGTTAGCAACCTTCAGTGCATCATGCCAAGCAGACATCCTGATCAAATCTCTATCCCATTCAATCACTTTTTATAACTTCTGTTTACTTTGTGGGTAGGGATACAAATGTGTAACTACTACCCCTGTGTAAAAAGTATTGGACATTACACCATTATGTAATTAATTTATGTTTAAGGTTACAAACAGCCTTTACCCCGTGGAGTGTTTGAGCACGAGCCAGGGCGTTCCCGAAGGCGAACATGATCATCTTGGCACGGAGCTGCTCAGGGAGGAGAGTAACAGGGGTGTCTCCTGCCTCCAGGAGGAAGAGGGTGTGGGCATGAGGGTAAGGGTAGTCCTCCTTGAAGCCTGAAGGAACAGAGGTTTTATTGTGAGTTCATTCCTGACCTGATTTCAACATTTCCATTGTTCTACATACAAATTGTATGAATCTGTAGGTGTATTGACTGGTTGATTGCCAGACAGTAGTATTACCTGTATGGTTCAGCTCCTCGTAGACCTGAACACTCTGCAGGTCGATGGTGGGAGAGATTGGGTAGAACGTCTCCAGGACGTGGTCGGCCGTGCTCTGAACCTCCTCTTTCCCAGCAAGCACTGGGAGAGGGGCCATGCTGTTGAGCAGCAACCCATTCTGCCCTCGCACCTGGAACAAGTCTTCACCTGGAGGACAGGTGACCAGGAAGAGGTGAGATAAAACAGCTAAGCTATTGGTCAATGGTGCGTAGTAGTAGCCTATGTACTGTGGCTATCTTGTCTATCTCATAGATATTAAATAATGGGCCCTGGACATGTTACCTACTAGTGGGGCATAGGGGTTTATTTTGGACTGGGTACAACTTGATGAGGAGATGGGCAATAGTGTTATTTCAGTAACACTAAAACAACAAATACATTCAAAGTCCAGTATAATACCGTATTTACCACTATTGCATAATGCTATTGTATGAGGTCAGGGGTCACGGGCCTACCTCTGCTCCAACAAATACATTCAAAGTCCAGTATAATACCGTATTTACCACTATTGCATAATGCTATTGTATGAGGTCAGGGGTCACAGGCCTACCTCTGCTCCATGTGGCAGCCAGACTGTATTTCTCCGCCATGATCCTCCTGCCAAGCCCAGGATGACTAACCTGTAGGCTCCCACACAGGTGGATCAGGCTCCTCAGCAAAGCCACGCTAGAGAGACAAAGGACAGAAGAGAGACGCCACATGTCAGCACAGTGGATTTGAATGTTCAGAGACTCAAGCCGACCCAGCCATGTATTTTGTGCTTCTGATGTGAATGAAAACCTGTGACACCAGACAAAGACAATTATGGGTCATGGACTAGTCCGTTTGCGTTCATCTGTAGACTGTATGGCTTGTGAGTAGTGGTCGACTACTCACCAGAACTTTTCTCTGGGCGGTCGTTCCTCTGTGGTGTCCCAGAAGCGAGCATGCCTGATGGCATTCTGAACTCGCTCATCCTGGTTTTCAATCTGATTGGCTGCATTCTCAGACAATGACAGAACCTTGTCAGGAAGTCCCTTTGTCAGCTTGGATTTAGTGAGCCACAGTGCTTGCCTGACACCTGTAACACAGGAATAAGTATTAAAGAGAATACACACAGTTGATTAATTCGATGTATTTTATTGATTTCTATATTTTGGCCTCCGATTGACAATTAGTGGCATATCTTTCATTTGTCTAATACAGGATCAATAATAGGAGCCAGCAGTTTATATAACTTTAATATAAAATACCTTCAAGTGCGTTTGTCCTTTGGTTAAATATGAAGCAAGGCTTCTCTTTATGGAGTGGCATCTCTTCCTCTTTCGGCGCATAGTAATGAGAGGGGTCGTTCCAGTCTCGCACCCAGGTAGGGAAAGAGGGCTTTGCCAACCCAGGGACATAGTGCATTCTATCGCCATAGGTAATGCGCTCGAGTCCGGGTATGTCCACCTTGACTCTCGGCTTTTTTCTCGGCGGTACCTTCGCACATAAGCTGCAGGTGACATTGAAATATCGATACCCGTGGACACTGCTCCCTCCATGCGTCGAGCTGATTCTTATTTCTTTCAAAAGCGTCGTTTGCGCAAGCAAAGGAGCTGCGGCCTTAAAACGTTGTGCAGTTTCTTTAAACATTTTGCTAAGTATTATTTATCTTTAAAAGTAATGACAGTAATAATTATCTACAGCATCTTCTCGTTACACGTATCACTGTAGGGCGCCGCCATCTTTTTCACCCGTACTGAGGTTCAAAGCAGTTGGTAAACGACCAGTGTGGTACACTACCGCCTCCATCAGGATGGGAGTGGAACCCACATGCAAAATGGGCCTTGTCCAAAAATAAAAGCGTTCTTTTTACTCCTTTCCCAATACTTGGTGGAAGGAAACATGCATTTTGAGAGGTGAGAAATGCTGTACAATTAGTTTATCTGTTCAATCATATCATATATGTGAATACATTGATGAGAAGTATGGCCTTTTAATATTTTTGGATGGAAATAGAGAACATCATTTGATCTAAGTCTGATGGCAATGTACTGTCAGCATTTTCAGATTTGATCAATGTAATTCCAGTCAATCATAATATTTGTGTCCAAACTGAATCAATGATATACTGTTCCTATCAGATAATGTCGTTAACCCATCAAATACTATTCCCCCATAATATGGTACATTATTGGAGACATAAGATAATACATTTCAAAACAGACACCTAAAAAAATAAACATAGTTCAATTAGTTGCATACATTTCAAAATGTAATTTAATGAAACAATGAAATAAAATGGAAAGAATACAGAGGGAATGTTATAGATTTTTTTCTATTATTAACCCAAACCCTGGTAACCAAAGCAGGCAAGCTGAGATATTCCCAAAGTGGCAATTCCAAACCATAAAGGTGAACACCAAATTCAGAATGATCAGAAACAATTTCCAAAATGCTCAATAAAAACAGTTGCTCATTTTCTAATGGACAGCAAAATGTTACTTTTTTTGTTAAGCAATTCCTGATATGTGATATAGAAAGCATTGTTGAGCTTTTGGCAGTTATAGCAAGCCATGTGTTCGCCGCACAAAACTATTGGCAACCATAAGCAAACATTTGTGGTGAACACAAATACATTTGAATAAAAAAAATGAAAGTGTTATTGTCATATACCCCGGATAGGTGCAGTGAAATGTGTTGATTTACAGGGGCAGCCATAATAGTATGGCGCCCCTGGAGCAAATTAGGGTAAAGTGTCTTGCTCAAAGGCACGTCGACAGATTTTTCACCTTGTCTGATCGGGTATTCGAACCAGCGACCTTTCGGTTACTGGCACAATGTGCGACAATATATAGGCGCAACAATTCCCTATACAATGAGGGGAAAAAGTATTTGATCCCCTGCTGATTTTGTACGTTTGCCCACTGACAAAGAAATGATCAGTCTATAATTTTAATGGTAGGTTTATTTGAACAGTGAGAGACAGAATAACAATAAAAAAATCCAGAAAAACGCATGTCAAAAATGTTATAAATTGATTTGCATTTTAATTAGGGAAATAAGTATTTGACCCCCTCTCAATCAGAAAGATTTCTGGCTCCCAGGTGTCTTTTATACAGGTAACGAGCTGAGATTAGGAGCACACTCTTAAAGGGTTACCTGTATAAAAGACACCTGTCCACAGAAGCAATCAATCAATCAGATTCCAAACTCTCCACCATGGCCAAGACCAAAGAGCTCTCCAAGGATGTCAGGGACAAGATTGTAGACGTACACAAGGCTGGAATGGGCTACAAGACCATCGCCAAGCAGCTTGGTGAGAAGGTGACAACAGTTGGTGCGATTATTCGCAAATGGAAGAAACACAAAATAACTGTCAATCTCCCTCGGCCTGGGGCTCCATGCAAGATCTCACCTCGTGGAGTTGCAATGATCATGAGAACGGTGAGGAATCAGCCCAGAACTACACGGGAGGATCTTGTCAATGATCTCAAGGCAGCTGGGACCATAGTCACCAAGAAAACAATTGGTAACACACTACGCCGTGAAGGACTGAAATCCTGCAGTGCCCGCAAGGTCCCCCTGCTCAAGAAAGCACATATACAGGGCCGTCTGAAGTTTGCCATTTGAACATCTGAATGATTCAGAGGTGAACTGGGTGAAAGTGATGTGGTCAGATGAGACCAAAATCGAGCTCATTGGCATCAACTCAACTCGCCGTGTTTGGAGGATGAGGAATGCTGCCTATGACCCTAAGAACACCATCCCCACCGTCAAACATGGAGGTGGAAACATTATGCTTTGGGGGTGTTTTTCTGCTAAGGGGACAGGACAACTTCATCGCATCAAAGGGACGATGGACGGGGCCATGTACCGTCAAATCTTGGGCGAGAACCTCCTTCCCTCAGCCAGGGCATTGAAAATGGGTCGTGGATGGGTATTCCAGCATGACAATGACCCAAAACACACGGCCAAGGCAACAAAGGAGTGGCTCAAGAATAAGCACCCAGACCTTAATCTCCAGACCTTAATCCCATAGAAAATCTGTGGAGGGAGCTGAAGGTTCGAGTTGCCAAACGTCAGCCTCGAAACCTTAATGACTTGGAGAAGATCTGCAAAGAGGAGTGGGACAAAATCCCTCCTGAGATGTGTGCAAACCTGGTGGCCAACCACAACAAACGTCTGACCTCTGATTGCCAACAAGGGTTTTGCCACCAAGTACTAAGTCATGTTTTGCAGAGGGGTCAAATACTTATTTCCCTCATTAAAATGCAAATCAATTTATAACATGTTTGACATGCGTTTTTCTGGTTTTTTTTGTTGTTATTCTGTCTCTCACTGTTCAAATAAATCTACCATTAAAATTATAGACTGATCATGACTTTGTCAGTGGGCAAACGTACAAAATCAGCTGGGGATCAAATACTTTTTTCCCTCACTGTACATCCCACCAATTCAGAAATCCTGTAGGCCTAACCCCTGGAACGAAAATAAACGATTAACTTCAATCTTGCTCGTCATTGTCTTTTTTCACATGCCATATCCTGAAGCAGTTCCTATCTGGTATTATGCAGAGTGCCACCTTGCAGGACTCGCACTGCCAAATGGTCTTGTGCTTACACAAATGACACTGCCTCCTTCCCTCAGAAGCTTTATTACATAACGCAACCGTGATGGGATCTTTTGTGGGCACAGGACAGCACAATAAACCAACTTCCACCTCTTCCTCTTCTTCACCCTGCTTTTCACCCTGCTTTTCATCCTGCTTTTCATCCTGCTTTTCATCCTGCTTTTCACCCTGCTTTTCCACTCGCTGTTCGCTCGGTTGTTCCTTATGCTCCTCCCCCCTCTCCTCCTGAACATCCCCTTTCAGTGCAATGTCAGCAAGCTGCGAACACAGCTTCTCCCTGAACTGTTTTTGGGCCATAGGCTTTGTATTCTTTGTCACAGCCATGTCCTTGTGCATGAGCCAGCTGTTCACCACAGCAACATCTACAAAGTGGTAGAAGAAGGTCTTGTACCACTTCATGGTTTTCTGGGCCACACTGTAGCATTTGATCAGGGCATCAGACAGGTCCACACCCCCCATATACTTGTTGTATGGCTTGATCGGCTCTGGGGCGGGTACAGGCTGTGTTGTCCAGGTGCCATCCTCTAACCTCTTACGTCGTTGCACCTGCTCCTTTGCGAAAGCTTTATGGATGGTGGTACACATGGTGACTGGTCGTGCATCCATCCACTTGGTGAAGAGCAGCTCCCCGTCACGAAGCCAGCGGATGGTCCCTCTCTTTGCTCTAGGAGGCATGCTGTTCTCTTGCACACCAGCGAGGCCCACACGGTTTTCACGTATGGTTCCACAAGCTCCTAATTTCTTATTGTACAGGTCACGGAAGAGAGTTGCGCTGGTGAAATAATTATCAAGGTAAATGTGGTACCCTGTGCCCAAGTGAGGGACATTCAACAGGTCCATGACAGCGTCATAGCACTCCCCTTTTCCTGAAGCAGATGGGTTCTTGCCCACAAATACACTGAAGTCGCATGTGTAGCCATTTCTTGAATCTGCTAAAACATAGACCTTGAACCCATACCTGTAGGGCTTGGATTTAATGTATTGTTTGAGGCTGTGGCGGGCCTTGGAGTGCACCATGCGCTCATCAATGGAAAGGTTCTGGAATGGGTGGTAGAAGGCCCTGCATGCCTCCAATATCTGGTCTTTGAGAGGTTTGATTCTCATTAGCTGGTCGTACTCTGCAGTCCCCTTCTTCTTATCGTTTTCCTCCTCCTCTGCTGGGTCACTCATGTGCAGTGAATAGGTGATTGCCCGAAATCTTGTCATAGTCATGACTGTACGGCAAAAAGGAATACCATACAACCTGTTCGGGACCCAGTAGTCTGATACAGTGTGCACATTCAGCAGACCCATATAGATTACAATGCTGAGGTAGTTGTACATTTCCTCCACGGATACAGGTTTCCATGGTTCTTTGATTCCCTGTTCCTGTCTTCTCTTGGCGTTCTTGTTGGTGTTTGAGCAGAGCGTATCAACAACGTCATTACTGAAGAAGAGCTGGAAGAGCTCTAGAACAGTGTAGTTCTTTGAAGTGTCTAGCTGGGGTCCTGGAGTCCTAGCTGGTTCGAAGGGGAACAGTTTAGGCTCTTGATCTGGTTCATCCTCAGTCCTCCACCTCCTCTCTGACCCAATGATAAGAGGTATGGCTGCATGAGCGTTCCTTCTGGATTTGGCAGGGCTGGATATCCAGAGGGGAGAGGATGTAGGCCTGGCCTTCTTTCGCCCCTTTTTCTCTTCTGCTTTAGGGCTGGAAATGTTTTTTCTCTTTTTTGAAGCTCTGGTCTCTATGGCTTCTGTCTCAAAGGAAAGGTCGTCTTCATCCTCCTCACTGGACTCTGAAGCCTCAGTGGAGAGAGGGGAGGAACCCCTTACTCTGGGCTGTGAAGAGTCTGTCCCATTGGACGGGGAGTCATTCCCGTCTACAGTCTCTGAAGGTTCTGTCCAGCTGTCTTCATCTTCCTCTCTGAAACGTATCAAAGACAAAAAAGTGAGCAAAATCAGTTAATTGTGACATCCCTAGTACATGCAAATATATAATAGTCAAGGAACAAATGTATGTGTGAGAAAATAATCATACCATCACTTGAAGGCATAATATCACATGTAGTGGTCAAGTGATGGCATTTTATGAGACAAGTTATAATACTGAAACTAATTCAACTCACTGGTCCAAAAGTCGATCCAACTCTTCTTTGAAATCGGAATCTATTAAGGAGGAAGGGGGGGGGGCCCATACTCTGGACTGTGAAGAGACTGTCGCTTTGGGAGGGGAGTCTTCCCTCCCTCTAGTCTCTGTTACTGCTGTCCTACAGGGAGGAGAATCACTGCCCACTCTAAGCTCTATAACTTCTGTTCCATTGGACAGGGAGTCTTCCCTCCCTCTAGTCTCTGTTACTGCTGTCCCATTGCTGTCTACAGTCTCTGAAGGTTCTGTCCAACAGTCTTTATTTTCCTCTCTGAAAACAAATCAATGAAAAAATAGAGTACGGGTGAAACAAAATCAGTTCACTGTGACATCCCTAGCATAAGCAAATATGAAATATCTTTAATAGTCTAGGAATATAATTCAGTGAATTTGTTCAAATCAATCCTAACATCATTTGTAACATCTGTAAGTCGCTCTGGATAAGAGCGTCTGCTAAATGACTAAAATGTAAATGTAATGTAAAATTTGAAAGCATGATAATACCACATGCTTACTGTGAATGAGTGGCCCAACACAAAAACATATTTTGAGGTGTATGCTGCATTCCATAAGATTTGCACATACAACTAGCTATATGATATGTATCAGTACTATAGTCATCAAGGAATGACGTGAGAGAAGTCGTAACAGTGAAACGTATTCTACTTACGGGTCCAAAAGTCGATCCAACTCATCTTCGAAATATGATATGTTGCTGTCACATTCATAGTTTTCATTCCAGTCTTTCTCTTGTACTTCCCCACCCTCCTCATCGGTGCTGTTTTCTCGTTGCCTTCCATCCTCCCTGTATGGCATTTTAATCAAATATTCAATTAAGGGTGAGAAGATCATGCCCAATTTGTTAAACAGCGATGAGTGACATGGTAATGATTTTGAAGAGCACTAGACAACATCTATAAAACATTCATTAGCACACACTAACCTCTTATTGTTGCATCTAGAGAGAGAGTGTCTGGCCTGACCAATTGTGTCTGGCATGTCCTCCTGCTCCATCATTACCCAAGGTCTATTCTCCACAGCCTGAATCCACAACACATACACACCAGGGGGTAAGTTTAGTTACAAAGGATCATTGAGTTACCCAGCTAACAATACAATTTCTGTTGGCACTGAAATCACACCATAGCTAACTTTCCAACATGTTTTTTTAAATGACTTTAGCTAGATTTCAGAATTCATAAATACAGATGACTTGAAATGGTTGTCTAACAATAGACTACACACTCCTAATATTATACTTTTTAGGGCTTTAGGAAACAGCAATTCAAAACAAGCTATTGTTTATCAGTTAGCTAGCTGGCCTGGCTATGATTTTCATTTGTGGCCGTGGTTAGGGTTATCAGGTCTGTCAAACAATGCCCCCACAGTGTGGGACCCCATGCAGATTTCTAACCAGCTACCCCACCTAGCTAGCTAGCTAACACATTCACTGTCTGTTCACTTAGCTACCTGGTTAGTGCTGACGGCTTGCAACCATGTATTTCGCTTCTCCACGTTTAGGTGGCTAGCTATGTTTAGGTAGAATCATGGCATTATATGGTAGACGCCATACCAGTAGCACCATAAAGGTTCTCTGACAGAAAGAAACACCAGCGATTGGAATGGCGTGTGACTAGCTACAAAAAATGGTTTAAGTGCTATCTGGGATCTTTGGAACGTCCCTACCCTAACCTTAACCTTAACCTTAACCTTAACCTTAACCCCTACCCTAACCGTAACCCTAACCTAACCCTAAACTTAACCCTAACCTTTACCATAACCATTTAAAAGTGTAACTTTAATGAGGTAACGTCAGAGTTTGGACGTCCCAAGGATCCCAAATAGCACACATATCCCCCCCAAAAAATCACTATAGCGCTCTACGTTGTGTAATGTGACGCCAATTCTACCCACAAGCCAGCGGGGCCACAGTACAAAAACCATCGTCACCCCTTCTGGAATCCTCTTCCGCGCAGAACTCAGCAGTCAACATGTGGAGGTCGAACTGTGCACTTCAAAAAAGGGTAAATATTCCATTATGTTTGTATAAGATATTTTAACGTGACATGAAGAACTATATACAGTATTCAATAAAAATTAACATTTTGCTTTGTGGCCCACGTGGCTATTAGTATTTTTCTTCCATGCAAGTCCTTGGTCATGCGTGGCCTGCCATGTGTGCAAGAAGTTGCTAGTACCAACTAACTAGCTTGGCTACATGTTTCTCACCACAGCCGACTTTAATTTTACTTTATTTAGAGTGTGTGAATTCTTAAGTATTGAGTATTTAAGAATTTGTCAGGAATTTAATCCATGTCTGATATGATGAAGAACATGTTGGTAGGGACATCTGAGACATCTGAGGAAACGCCAACTTTACTGACCAGACATGGATTTGAGTTGAACTGTTAATTCCACTTACCAAGACGTTGCCTGTGATATCTAACCGTGCCTCTGTAAACTTTCAGATTATCAAGTACGATACACGTGATCCAGGATGACTAATGTCTCAGCATAATGGTTTATAATCAGGTATGGCACATATTGATGACAACTCATTGTAATTTAATATTACGCCTGTGATGAATATTTGAATAAGAGTAGTGGACAGAAGTGTTTTCTGACACATTTTCAAACTGATGGCTATCCATTAAACTATGTGATTGACATGTTATGACTGGACACATTTTAATAGTGAATGTTTTCCTTTCAGGTTAACTTCTTGCTGACCCTGTGAGAAACCAGGAGATCCCTCGATCCTGGTATGTTTTCATGCTGTTTTGGATATTTTTTCTCTCTGAGACTGAAATAGATTTTAGATCACTGAAATGGTATGCTATACTTCTCTAAAATGCCACCCCTCGTTGTGAAGCTAAATCTTCAAACTTTGTTAATCAGGTTTGCCTCCAGTTGGAGTGCCATGGTCTGACCTTCCAGCCATAATGATAGAGGAACCATTGATGGTGAGTCCTGTGTACTTCGGCTGCAAGCGCCATTTTCAACTTGATACAATGATGAGCGCATAGTTCAGCAGATTAACCATGAAGAACTATCAGCATTGTCTTTCGCTCCTGTCTGATGTATCCACTGTTAAATAAGATCATATGATTATTTTCTCTCCCTGGTTCAATTTTATTAATGACCTTTGTTTGTTCTTCAGGTCGGGGTCACCTGGGCAGAACCTTTAGTCTGACTCATCACATAACAGTGGCTGGTAAGTAATGTTTACTGCAGCTGGAACACTCAACTGCCGCTGATACAATGATGACCGCATAGTTCAGCAGATTAACCATGAAGAACTATCAGCATTGTCTTTCGCTCCTATCTGATGTATTGGTTATTAGATTTGATTTTGAAGATTGCTTCTTTCTGCTCTTCCTGACTCATTTTTCTCAATTTCAGGCATGGCGGAATGGGAAGGTGACTGATCCTGTTTCTCGATGTCAAAGTTGTGATGGACCACAACTAAAAGTAAGGACTTGAGCCACACTACTTTTACAGTTCAAATAGCCGGCGATGAAAAGATTCTGCCATATGAGTACACTGATTATACTCCAACCGTTCCATTTATTTCTGAGGCTTTAATGGTGTGGATTTATCTTCTTTTTTTGTGTGTGTGCTGCTCCTTAACCCTTTCCTTATTTCCACTCCAGGTTCCAAGGGGGTGTTGGAAGACTAGATGAATTTGCAATAAATTCCCTAGACACGTGACAATAAACTGAGCAGGTATGTTATTGCAGGCAGAAAGTGTCTTGTTCAGTCTGCCACTAGCTTACTGATTCAGTGTCTCTGATCTGTTACATGAGGGTTATATTTAAGTGGGCTCAATGAGTTGGTCTGCAATCTTGCCTAAAATATTCAGAACTTTACTGTGCCAATTTCAAGATTAGCTTGTAGTATACCCCCCCTCTGGTCTGTAGGATTAATTTATATTGTGGGGTGAGCAAATGATGATTCAATTCTTGAACTCTCTCCCTGAGATCTTGATGACGATAAGAATACTGATTCTCCCCCCCCCCATCACCTGAATCCTATTGGTTCAGACTGCCAGTGACTTCATTTGGCTCACTTGTTTTTTTTTCTTCCCTCCAGTGTTTCGTCATGAGGGTGTGCAAGAACTGTCATGACCACTGACTCAACAGTTGTCCTGAAGAAAGCGGTGAATCACTGGCTTGAATTTATAATTTAACGATTTGTTAGGAGTGATGTCAAAAATAAACTGCCAATGCATACATGTATTCTATTTCAGATTGGTAAATAAAACCAGTCCAGTCGTTGACGTTTCACTTCATTGTCCAGAACCAATAAAGGGGTTTATGTACATAATCGAATTGTGTCATGTTTCATAATTGCTACATTATCAATCATTTATTTGCTGAGGATTTGACTATAGTATGGTTCCTGTAAATCAATGGTGGGTGCAGGAAGTTGCTCTAGCCAAGCATAAATACTTACGCAATACTAATTGAGTATATTCTTCGGCAATTTTACGGAAAGCAAATTTGTGTAGATCATTTTAGAAATACAGGCTATGGTACATTCAGCCACAACATTTAATGTATCTCAGCTTCACTGTCAACCAATGAAAATCGGACATTTGTTGAGAGACTGATTGGTCAGACGGACAGGGAGTGGGGAAACGTTGCATTTAGCAGGGTGGTCAAAGCTTTCATTTTGTTAAATTTAGCAAGCCACGTCATGCGAGTGTCGATGTTATTGAGTGCACTGATTGCACTAGCCAGTGCCGAACCATCGCTGTATTTTAAAGAGCAGTTTGACGATGGGGGTGAGTTCCATTCATTTCGTGTAGGCTGCCGTTATTGCCAGAGTCGTCTGGCTATTGCGAACTAGCCTGGCAGCTAGCTGGCAATATTTTAGTTAACTCCGTGAGCTAATCTAACAATGATGAAGCAACAATGCATGTCTAGTTTGCATTTTAGCCACACCGAGTCACTTGCAAAAATAGCTAGTTAAATGTGACTACCTAGCCAACTGATGACGCTAGCCTAATTCTTAAATGAACCTTTAGCTACATTGGTATTATTCAACCATGCCAATGTTGTGGCCTTTGTTGCTAGTACTTGATTATGTTTTTGCTATCAGATGATTGGAATACCCGGTGGGTTGAATCCAGCCATAGGTCTGACTATGGGAAATTTGTCCTGACAGCTGGGAAATTCTATGGAGATCCAGAGAAAGACAAAGGTAGCTATCGTGTCATGAACCTGAGGCTTCACGCAGTTTAATAAAAAAATCTGCACGCTAAAGATAAGCTTGTTCAATATTTTTATTCTGCTAAAGTTGTGATGAAATATCTGCTCAGTCAGTTTTGTGACCCCCACCATTGTTCTGAGAATTTCAGAATCAGTCTGTCTCTTACACATTTCTGCTTATCTTCTCCACCGTGGAGCAGGAGACAACTCTGAAGTTGAAGCAGTCCAAAACATATCTTATTCCCCTCAGGTCTCCAGACCAGCCAGGATGCCTGCTTCTATTCTTCTTCTGCCCGATTTGAGCCCTTCAGCAACCAGGGCAAGACCCTGGTGATCCAGTTCACTGTGAAGCATGAGCAGAATATCGACTGTGGAGGAGGCTACATCAAACTTCCCCGCTGACCTCGACCAGGCAGACATGCATGGAGACTCCAACTACAACATCATGTTTGGTAAAGTCCACCATTACCAATGAGATAATGATGGTACTAGCATATGATTGATAACCACTTTCTCTTCGTTGTTACCGTACCCTCATTCAACAATTAGATAAATGGTTGTATATTTCATTTGTATCGCTAATCATAGTGTTTTTCCCATCTCCAGGTCCAGACATCTGTGGCCCAGGCACCAAGAAAGTTCATGTCATTATCAACTACAAGGGCAAGAATCACCTCATCAGCAAGGACGTCAGATGCAAGGTACAGCATATGTCACAAATGATATTTTCCCGACATGTGATGTCCTCATCGGGTGGATCAAATCAATCTTCTTTTTTTTGTTTTCCAGGATGATGAGTACACTCATCTGTACACTCTGATCCTGAATCCTGACAACACGTACGAGGTGAAGATTGACAACAAGAAGGTGGAGTCTGGAAGTCTGGAGGAGGACTGGGATATTCTGCCTCCTAAGAAGGTCAAAGACCCAGAGGCCGTGAAGCCAGACGACTGGGACGAGAGGGAGAGGGTGGAGGACCCGGATGATAAGAAACCAGAGGTGGGTAGATACCGGTAGACACCTTGTCTGTCTAGACCCATGGCTGTTTCTGCATTCAAAAATGCTACGCTAGCAAGCCACATTATTGTATTGGCAGGACAATGGCAGAAACAGACTGGCTGACCAGGTATCTAGCCAGCTACTCTGATGCAAAAGCAATCCCTTTTGTTGATCTTTTATGAGTAGAATGTCTTTCATGATTTTGCTTTGTTAATGTGTGGTAAATGATTCAATGTTGTCATTTGTCAGGACTGGGATAGGCCAGAGAACATTGCTGACCCTGACGCTAAGAAGCCTGAGGATTGGGACGATGAGATGGACGGTGAATGGGAGCCACCCATGGTCTCCAACCCTGACTATAAGGCAAGCAGTCAGACACTTCATAACTGGGGCTACAGTGTTTTCCTGGCCCTACTCCCTTGGCAGGACCACATTTAGTTTTTTTATTATGTGACATAGAGTATGACAGTCGTTTTCTCTATTGCTGCTTCAGTCATATGAACAGCTGTTTCATTGATTTGTTTGCCTTCGCAGGGCGAATGGAAACCCAGCAAGATCGATAACCCTGACTACAAGGGCAAATGGGTGCATCCTGAGATTGACAATCCAGAATACAGCGGAGACTCTGAAATCTACAGATTCGACAGCATCGGCGTCATTGGCCTGGACCTGTGGCAGGTACTGTGGAGGACCTTATTCAGTCGTTTCAATACCTTAATTATTGATAAGTAATGTTAAAGAGTGGAATCTTATTGAAAAGGATTCCGTTTGTGATCATTAGTTTAAAAGGCTCTATCTTTCCATTTAATTGAAAGAGAAAATGCGTCCCTGAAATAATATTTTTGGCCAGAAATATTTGGACTAATTCAGACGTGTTCATTGCTGTCACAGGTGAAATCTGGGACCATCTTTGATAACTTCCTGATCACAGACGACGCTACGCTGGCAGAAGAGGTTGGCAATGAGACCTGGGGTCAGACTAAGGTCAGTGGTACTCACCTCTCAGGTTCAAACTTTAATACATACCCACTGGGCACAGATGTCAATTCAACGTCTATTCCACATTGGTTCAATGTAATTCATTAAAATGACGTGGGCACAGACGTTAATTCAACGTCTATTCCACGTTGGTTCAATGTAATTCATTAAAATGACGTGGAAACAACGTTGATTTCAGATCCTTATGAAGACATATTTGCAACGTTGCCTAACAGCACACTACAAACTGTAAAAATGCTAATTCCTGTGGTTTGTTAAAATGGCTGTCTCTCTGTTTCATGTTCTATAGGATCCAGAGAAAAAGATGAAGGAGTCCCAGGAGGAACAGGAGAGGAAGAAACTAGAGGCGGAAGAGATGGGGAGGAAAGAAGAGAAGGAGGAAGAGTTAGAGGACCGTGAGGAGGAAGAGGAGACTGGAGCAGAGGAAGAAGAGGAGGAAACAGACTCTATAAAGGATGAACTTTAGAAGACTTTCTCATTGGGGCAAATCTTCCTTTGAGCCTGGGGGGGGATTATGCGTCATTTCGCTTTACCATCCAGTCAGTCAGGCCTCAAATTAATAATAATATGCCATTTAGCAGACGCTTTTATCCAAAGCGACTTACAGTCATGCGTGCATACATTTTTGTGTATGTTAATGTTGAGAGAAGGGGAGGTGAAGGAGTAATTGAGGTTTTACTGCAAAATCTATGACATTTTTTATTTTAACTTATTGGATTTTTACTCACTGGTTTATCCCGTTATTAATTAAAAACTCTGACCCTTTTTGTTATTGTATAAAACAAATGTTTTTACTGTGTGTTTTTTTTTAACAAACTCTTGCTAACCTATTTCTTGTATGATTTTTATAGTCTGTTGCTCCACCAAATATTACAGATGAAGTCAAATTGAATGAGGCTTGTGTGTTTGTTTTCTTAATTCACATTGAGTGAATATGTATGCCATGTGAATCCAACTCGAACTTGACATGCATAGCGATAGTTTCCCATTCAATTTCCATTTGCTAATTAAATTCAGTCACACGCTGGCATACATACTATTAGGTAGAAGTAGCATCCATAATATCACCTAGACACATTCTTTCACTAACCTCTTATTCCACTGACATTCAGCCATGAACTACTGTGAGCCAAGTCATCAAACGTTTACTCCATTGTGAGTTTGCACTGTTGTATTTTGTCTTAGACAGTAACCTCATACTTCCTAATGTAGCCTATTGCATTTGTTCACCCTTATTGTTTTTGTATATATTTGTATCCTTATTTGGAAATTATGATGATTACAGATATTGTTGTGCAAAAATACTGTACAGTAGTAAAACAAGAGGGTTGTTTGGATTTTACATGTGTAAAGTGTGCCCTTTGTTACAAATCATCATCATAGCCTATATACTATACTATTTAGGATACAGGCAATTAGAAGCCAAGCTAATTAAATAGCACCATATGCTTCTAGGCATTTTTCTACAGAACATAATTAATCACAACAAATATTATGACAGCTTTTCATAAAATCTCCTTAGAAATTATTTGTCTTTCTGTGTGTTGGGAGTTATTACCTTGCTATTTATAGGAGAGTGTGAAAGGCACGCAGTTTAATTTCCTCTATTGTAGCTATTGTCACTCCAAAGTGCGTATTTGTATCACCAGCATTCAGCAGCATCCTGTCTCATGGTCCAATGTGGCTAATTGGAGGTTTATCTGCGTCAGCATTATAGCCTGTTATAAATATACATTTTGCATCTTACAAAGATAGGTCTGTATAACTTCTGTCATGTACCACAGTGACAATTTAAACAGCGCAAATAAATGATTGTGCCGCGCCTCTGAACTCAGCCAGTCTCAAGGGTCGACTCCCTCACGTGATGAAAAAGCAGCTACCTCTCAAATGATGGAGTCGGAAGAGGCAAGGATAAATTGTTAAAATTTAGGAGAAGCGCCAGTTTACTCAAAACAGAGTCGACCACGGTTATTTCAAGGTAGATAACCGAATGACCAAAACCGCTTTGGGATCTCACGTTGTGCACGGGACCGCAGCCAAGATCTAGTCGGGTACCTCGGGATGCGATGGGAGAGCGAGGACCGCAGAGATGATGCGTTTTGTACTGGATTGCTTGCGGACGCCAAGGCAACGGGCACCATGCAGTGAAAGGTTGGTAACGATAATGGATTAGGAAATGCTTAGTTGACGAAAATCTCCTTGTAGGCCTACATACATTGACCCATCATCCATACTAGAGTGAGGTCGTGTTTTAGGTTAACTTTTCAGCCCCATCTATGCAATTTCAGCAGTATAATCTTTTAAGGAATGCTTTTTCTAATGAATGGCCAGTAAGAGGCAATAAAGCAGCGAGTGTTTCACCTCTTCTCAATGTACAGTAGCTGGTCAATGTATGCAATATTCACGGACATACACCTGCAATAACATATATTTTATACAGCCAGACAGCAATTGGTTAATTTTAAATTGACTGGAATTAATTAAATTCTAAAATGGAATTCTTGATCATCACCAAAAGATTAATAGGATGCCACAAATTTATAGTAGGCTATTGAATAGCCTTTTAACTGCACCTTGTATTATTTTTTATATAAGCCTACTGTAGAATTTGCACTGGGCCGAATGTTTAAATCTATCAGTAAGTAAACTCTTTCATAGAATTGTATTGTATTGAACTGTATTGTATTGAACTGCACGATAGGTGAGAATCGTCAGGTGAGCCAATAGTGTTTAATTGACACTGCAGTCGTATTTATATTATAGTCATTCTCAAACGAGGCTATTTTACTATAGCCCTCTGAGCCCTGAGATTTCCACTAGGCAGTTAGGCTTCAAATTGGAAAGTCACAGCACATAGGCATAGCCCATTCTGCAGCTTGGAGAAAACAGTCATTGGCATAGAGAGACAGCGAGGTTAATACAGTGTAACACAGCACTGTGATATTAACTCTGCAATGACAGATACATTCGGTGTCATGGAAATGGTTAAGGAACATTCCTTGAGGAAAGGCACATTCCCATTATTTCTTATGATTGTTAACCGTTCACGGTACTGAATCAAGTATGGGAGGAGGAGAATTATGGTGTAAGAAGAGGAGGAAGAGGTAGTTCATTCTCCTGTCATGGATGGGTAAGCTTTTTATGGCTTCCCTGGAAATACGACTGCCCCTCTTTTTCCTGTCCTCTCCTTCTTCTCTCATCCCTCTCTTCCCTCCCTCTCTCTCTCTGACTCATTCTCCATCTACACGTAACCCCTCTGCACATGCTCAGTTGGTATATTCTCTCTCTCTCTCTCTCTCCCCTTCTCCTTCCCTCTTTTACTGCTTGGTGTCCACACACACACACACACACACACACACACACACACACACACACACACACACACACACACACACACACACACACACACACACACACACACACACACACACACACACACACACACACACACAGACACACACGTTCACGGACAGCCTGCCTCTGGTTCCATATGCAACGTCTGTTTGACTGTCAGACTAAAGAGAATGGATGGAGTGGCAATGGAGGATGGGGAATAGGGGAAGAGAGAAGGGGGAGGAGGTGGAAATGGAGGAAAGGGAGGATGGTTAGGTGCAGCCCTCCTCAAACATTCCTGTCTTCTCTGCTGGTCCCCCAGGGACCAGGACTTTGTGGAACAGGACGAGTGTGTCATTCAGAAGACTGGAGAAATCAAAGTAAGGCTACACGTTTCTTATATTGTCCAGTGTGTGTGTGTGTGTGTGTGTGTGTGTTTGAATATGTGTGTGTGTGCGTGTGTGTGCGTCTGTCTGTGAATGTGTGTGCATGAGTCTGTGAATGTGTGTGCGTGAGTCTGTGAATGTGTGTGTTTGTGTGTGTGTGCATGTGCTCTCATGTTTCACTGCATAAGGTGTATGTGATAGTGCGAGCCTGATTATATTCTCCTGGACTGATCAAGACACCTCCCACTGGGCACATACATCAGTTCAACATCTCATTTTGATTTACATTTGATTGAATTGTCAACTAACGTGAAATCAATGTGAAATCAACAAAACATTTTACCATGTCATTGGATTTAGGTTAAATGTTGGGTGAAAAAAAGACTGAAATGCCCTTATGTTGAAGACATTTTGCAAATCCAAATAGTTTCCCATGTTGATTCAACGTCATCACAGAGATTGTTTTGGTTGAAATGACGTGGAAAAACGTTGATTCAACCTGTTTTTGCCCAGTGGGTTGGTTTTTCAAATGGCACCACACATGAGAATGCAGTATGTATTTAATATGTTTGTTAGCTGAGAGGCCTCTGTGTTGTTGTGTGGTTCTGTGTATGAGGATTGAGGAAGGCGTGCCGAGATTAAAGTATAGGTATTTGTATTCCTTCGGGAAATCGGTAGCCTTTAATGACCAGATTCCATTTTCCTTTACACATCTCTAAATGCCCGTTTTTAGAGAAGGCTATCTCTGTATTTACAGAGCCAAATGCATACAGAGTACCATCAGGCCATTAGAACACAGATCATGTCTACTGGCGTCCTTCAGCATCATAGGAAAGACCATCATTATTTTAACTACTGGACACTGTCAACGCTGTCCGTGCACCACTGCCTGCTGGGATGTCATTGTGATGTATGATATTTTATTTTTGTAACCCGGCAACAACCTGGTATGGAGCTCTATATAATTTCAGAGAGATGGCCCAGACGTGATCTCACCAAAAACTGATTTCCTGTCTCTCAGCTAGTGGTATTATTAAAAATATTATTGTTGCAGATGTCTATGCTACTGGGCCCATATTAAAAAATGAGTGCGGATCTAAGATTAGGTCATTTGTGAATACATTCTCTGATACACTGGGTTTTCTGCTGTCAAATAGCTGCAATGTATTTGGTATTTTTGGTATTTATTAGGATCCCCATTAGCTGCTGCAAAAGCATCAGCTACTCTTCCTGGGGTCCACATGAAACATGACATAATACATAGTACAGAACATTATTCGTCAAGGACTGAAATACATACATTTAAAACATCACACATAGCCTACATATCAGTACATACACACAATATCTAGGTCTAATACATAGTACAGTGCAAATTACAATACAATATTTATAAAATGGCTGTGTCTCTTCACAGTTCCCTTTGTGCAGTAAGCTGTTCTTTTATCTGTTTTTTAAAACTGGTTTTATTGCTAGCTTGAGTTACCTGGGGTGGCAGAGTGTTCCATGTAGTCATGGCTCTATGTAATACTGTGCGTTTCCCAGCCTCTGTTCTGGATCTGGGGACTGTGAAGAGACCTCTGGTTGCATGTGTTGTGTTGTACCGATGAGAGTCCAAACTGTGTGCCAACTGCTTGAACAGACAGTTCGGTACCTTCAACACATCATTACCTCGCACAAAGACCAATAGTGATGTAGTCAATCTCTCCTCAACTTTGAGCCAGGAGAGACTGACATGCATGTTACTAACACTTTCCTTCCATGTACATCTAAGTGCAATACGTGCTGCTTTGTTCTGGACCAACTGCAATTTACCTATGTCCTTCTTTGCCGCACATGACCACACAGCTGGGCAGTAGTCCAGGTGCGACAAAACTAGGGCCTGTAGGACCTGTCTGGTCGACTGAGATGCCAAGAAGGCAGAGCAATGCCATATCATGGACAGACCTCTTCCCATTTTAGCAACCATTGAGTCTATTTGTTCTGACCATGTAAGCTTGCTAACTAGGGTAACACCCAGCAGTTTAGTCTCCTCAACTTGCTCAATAGCCACATTATTCAATAATAGATCTAAATGAGGTTTAGCATTGAGCGAGTGATTTGTCCCCAAAATTATGCATCTAGTTTTTCAGATATTTAGCACCAGCCTATTGCTAGTTACCCATTCTAAAACTGACTGGAGCTCTATGTTAAGTGAATCAGTTATTTATTTTACTGTTGCAGCCGACGTGTATACTGTTGAGTTGTCAGCATACATAGACACACAGGCTTTATTCAAGGTCAGTGGAAGGTCATTTGTAAAAACAGAAAACAATAATGGCCCAAGCCGGCTGCTCTGTGGTACACCACACTCAACTGGATTTGCATGAGAGGCTTCCATTAACAAAAACCCTCTGTGATCTATTAGATAGGTAACTCTCAATCCATAATAAGGCAGAGGATGCAAATCCATAACACCTACGTTTATTCAGCAAAAGTTATGATCAATGACATCAAAAGCTGCACTGAAGTCTAACAAAACAGCTCCCACAATCTTCTTACTATCAATTTCTTTCAGCCAATCATCAGTCATTTGTGTCAGTGTTGAGTGCCCTTCCCTATAAGCATGCTGAAAGTCTGTTGTTAATCTGTTGTCTGTAAAATACCTTTGTATTTGATCAAACACAATTTTTCCCAAAATTCACAGTGCAGAATGAACTGCTTTTACGTGCATACATGGTAGTAGATGCATGATAGATGCATTGTAGCATTGTGAAAGTTACTCAAGTGAATTAACTTCCCATCATCCAAGATAGCAACTGACATTAGGTCAATTTCAGATTTGGTTGGCAAGATAGCAAGTTGGCCTTAAATAGTCCCTGTGTCAGCTTGCTATCTGGGATAATGTTCCAAAATTATCACAACTTGATCCCCCGGTGATATCTCTTAGGACCTTGAGCAGAAGGGCCAAAATCCTTTCCAGACATTAGCCAACTGTCAGGATGAGCTGTGCTTATTGTGCCTGAGTGAAGCAGCTCTCTCATTGTGTATTCAGGTCTAAGTCACTACAGTGAGATTTTCTCTCCTCTCTACTTCTTTCAGTAGTTATAAATATACTACATAGCTCTTTAGTCTTTAACATTGAAAATAGAACCCTCAAAGTGTGACATGCCAGAGGTTGAAGTGTTGATATTGCCTGTGAATATAAAGTGATTTATCCGTGTTAGTACAGCACATTGTCATTCATAACACCTCTTGTTCTAGTGTTTGGAGAAGCACATTATCAGAATAATCATGCGTGTAGAGCCCTTGACACTCTTTAGAAAAGTCTGAAGTGCCTCAAGCATTGAACTGTGGCTCTTACAGCCTCTCTCTCTCTCTCTTTCTCTCGCACTACCCTCCTCTCCTTCCCACTGTCCTTGCCCTTTCTATTTCTGCTCCCCCCCCCCCTTCTTGGCAGTTTTCCTTCCTGCCAGTTGGATTTCTAATCATTCCTCTTTTTAGAATGGAGATCAGGTTTGATACTGCTGTAAAATTAATGGAAAAGGATCGCCTCAAGTAAGCTTTATTTCTGCAGTGAAAGGGACTTTGCATAGCTGTCTGTCTCTAGCCTCTATTTCCTCAGCTTTTCAGTAACCACTGATCTCTCTCTTCTCTCTCTCTCTCTCTCTCTCTCTCTCTCTCTCTCTCTCTCGCTCGCTCGCTCTCTCTCTCTCTCTCTCTCTCTCTCTCTCTCTCTCTCTCTCTCTCTCTCTCTCTCTCTCTCTCTCTCTCTCTCTCTCGCTCGCTCGCTCTCTCTCTCTCTCTCTCTCTCTCTCTCTCTCTCTCTCTCTCTCTCTCTCTCTCTCTCTCTCTCTCTCTCTCTCTCTCTCTCTCGCTCTCTCTCTCGCTCTCTCTCCCCTCCCTCCTCTCTCTGTCTCTGCTGCCTCTACTCCATCTGCTCCTACTAACTCTCCATCATTCCCACCCCTCTCCATCTGCCCCTTGTTTCTTTAACTCTTCTTCCTCTCTCTCTGTCTCTCTTTCTCTCGCACTTTCTCTCTCTCCATTCCCTCTCTACCTGTCCTTCCGTTCTTCCATCCCTCCATTCTCTCTCTACTCCAACTCTATCTGCCCCCTGCTGTCCCTCCATCCCTCCATCCCTCCCTCCACCTGCCTGTGTGTTCCACCCCACCAGGACCTGCAGGATGCGGTGCAGCAGGAGGGCGTTGAGCTGCAGGAGCAGCGGGGAGACCGTCGGGAGCTGGAGGAGACCCTGGAGAAGCTGGAGCAGCACAGGGGGGAGCTGGAGGAGCAACTCAAACTGACCAGGCTGGAGTGTGTCCAGGAGAGCCAGCAGGTCAGACACACACAGAGATGAAAGCTGCTATGACTGCTGTTACTGAATAAAACATAACAAATAACAGTTTTTATGCGTAATGCTCATTTCTATCAGTGAATGTTTATTGCATGTTTTGTCATTTTTATGCAGTCATCTGCTGTGATGGTGAGACACTGAACAATAAAGACATTTACCAACCATAGACAGACTTGGTTGGTTTGTGGTCAGTTCAGGCCTCTTCTCCAATCTTCAAATGAATAAAGATTATATTCATCCAAATTATCCTTGCTACCCTTCACTGCTCCGAAGTTAGCGCCCTCTGACTCGGCTGTCTCCTCCTTTTCTCCTCCTCTGTCCCCTGTGCCTCCTCTTCCCAATACAGATCCTGTCCCTGCAGGCGGAGGAGGTGGCCAGGGAGATGAAGGTGGAGGACTATGAGCAGGAGCTGGCCAGGGCCAGGAGGAAACTCAAACAGCTGAAGATGGAGGTCAGAACGGCCCAGGGGAAGGTGGAGGAGGCGGGTGAACGCACCATTCCGCTGGAGGAGTCCATCAGCCAATCATACGATGAGATTTTACAGGTGGGTGTTGAAGACTAATCCCTTCCATATACTGTATGTCACCCTCTGGCTATGAACTCAATTCATTGTCCTTCAAAATGACTGCTACAGAAGCACTGGATTGATGACAGCATTGCGATAGGCTAGTCTTTCATGTATCCAGTCATTAATCCAGTCCTGCAGTTATAAAAAGGGACAGTGGTCACAAAAGACAGCATACATGCCCTGGGCTATGGTCATAAGGGAGAGCATTCAAGCTTGAAAAGCCCATTAAGAGAATTGGACCACGGCCTCTGATATTTCCTGCCACTGTGTCTCCTGTTGTACTCCTCACATGGCAGCTGGAAGCCTGGGAGGGTTAGCGAATAAGATAGTCTCGCTTGCCAGGCTTCTAGGGTTCTCCTAGAATGCCAGGATGCAGAGAGAATATGAGAATATAGTATCATAGGAGGCTGGTGAGGGGAGGATTCCATTCCAGCCATTACAATGAGCCCGCCCTCCCAACCGCCTGTGCAATCAGACTATATGCGTGTGTGATCGACTGGGGTTCAAACAAAGGTCTCAGTCAGACCATCAGGTGATGGTGGTAGTGATTCTGTGTTATTTCAGTCCCCTGCTGACAGGTGATTACTGTGTAGCCTTCATCATGCCCCCAGTGTATTGATCTGTGTTGTCACGGTAGCTGCACCATGCAGACGAGCTCCAACCCCCCCGTGGGACTGGAAGGGTGAAGAGGCTGGTCACATCGATCCGTTATGTGTGCCATTAATCCTCCATGTTGATTTTTGCTCCTTTTAATCATACTGCGCCTTTAGAGAAAAGCCTTCAAGCTGTAATAGACCAATATATAATATCAGCTGGATTTCTTTTGTTTGCTGATGATGTACCAGAGATAATCTTTAAACAGACAACAGTCATCGGTTCAGAGAGTTCAAAAGGTCTATGTTATTGGATAGACAAGCACAGTGTCTTTCAACAGCCGTGTGCCTGGCACTTAGGGCCAACCACTTACTTACTTGGCTTCCCTCTATCTCTTCCTGTTCCGGGCAAAGCTAACACATATATACACTTCCCTGAGATGTATCATATGTATTTGACAAATAGTGGCTTTCGTTGATGTCTGCTGTGGACTAGGAGGAGCAGACGCTCAGTACACTGAGGGGGGAGCGGATGGGAGATGCAACACTGCCAGACCACCAGCAAGTGGAGTCAAACGACACATCTCCCAGCAGCCTCAGGACAGAGGATGGAACTCTGGACATACCCGATGTACCAGCCAGGTCATGGGGCAGGAGCCAATCACTGCCTGTCTATGCTGAAATCCTGGTATGTGTCATACAAATGGGTTTAAATCCGACATAATTTCCATCATAACCGTAAAGTTTGGGCGGCCTATTCTCTCTTTTCACAGGCAAACCTTGGGTGCGCGGCTCGCGCTAAGGACGGATTGTCTTATACACAAGAAGAGGAGGAGGAGGAGGTGGAGACACCTACACCAAGCACACCAAAGGTATGACTACCAACTCAGTAAAGTATTGTAAACCAATAATCATTTGGAGAGACTGGCGAATTACTAAATTAACCTTTCACTGCACTGGGCTGTATAAGGGTCACACAGAGTGTTTCTTGGTAGTCTTAAACAAATCTACTTTGAAACAAAATTATACACCTCACACACATGGTTATGGGCTTTAAAAAAAGAAGACACCTGCACCATGTCAGATATAAAGTTGAAATATATTCAATTTTGAGTTTGCATCCCAATATTACACTTTATATACATTTACATTTGACATTTTAGTCATTTAGCAGACGCTCTTATCCAGAGCGACTTACAGTTAGTGAGTGCATACATTTTTTTCATACTGGCCCCCCGTGGGAAACGAACCCACAACCCTGGCGTTGCAAGCGCCATGCTCTACCAACTGAGCTACACGGGGCATCACAGAAGACTGAACTATAACAATACTGTTTGACATAGAAACACCTGATCTTTTTATTTATTTATTTAAATAATGTTGATTAATTATGAAATTATGAAACATATTAATAACATTCCACCCATGAGGCCACTAGGTCATTTGAATGCAGGGCTATAGTGTATGCTGGATGTATGAGGAAAAGTCCCTTCATCTGTGAGAAATGTTTATCCTATACCTCTTTAGCAGATACATAAGGGAAAAGAGGAAGAGAAAGTGGAGGAGGAAGAAAATATTTCCCAGACACGATCCACCAGTAGCATCGCAGTCGAAGATCTAGACTTCTACCACCCCGACCCCTTCATTCACTGTGAATCTGAATGTGAGCATCTGTTCTCTGTTCCATATGCTTTGATGATGATGATGGTACGGATGAAGATGATAACGGTGAAGATGATAATGAAGATGATGGTGGTGATGATGATGATGGTGGTGGTTGTGGTGATACTGAAGATAATGATGCTTGTGATTATGATGATGATGATGGTGGTGGTGCTCATTTTCTTTTTCCAGATGACCTTTTCAAAGATGATAACCTCTTTGCCAAGACATATAAATCTGGTGAGTGACATTCATATATAAAACTTTGAGAATATGATTGATTGATTATGATGATATGCTACAGCATTATCCAGGCCTCTAATTCTATTGCGACTGATCCTTTCTCCTAGATGATGACCCGTTCAAAGGCACGGACCCCTTCGCTGCAGACATCCTCTTCCGAGAGGGGACAGAGGAGCCATATCCATCCACTGACCCTTTCCCAGACACTACTGCCCGCCTGGAACCTGGATCTAACGAGGTGACAGACAACAGCCTCTCCTGCGCTGAAAACAAAGCCTCTACCGGCACCCAGTGCTTTGAGTCAGAGTTCCCCGACGAGGATGAATCCAGTGACATAGAAATCAGTTACAGCAGGGAGGATCTGGACACTGTTCACACGGACGCTGTTGAACTCTCCTTCGTTGAGCCCAAAACCTTGATCATGACCGAACGCTTGGGTTTCAAGCCCATCTACGCAGCTCAAACCTGTTCTTTGGACACTGAATTAGATGACGTAGATGAACGCGGCGTAGCTTCGGGACGCAAACCCTTCAGTGAAGCATCCAGGGCCAACACCTGGGCTGCCGGGCCCAACTTCTCCACCGAATCGGACCCCAATGGATACGAGTTTAACATCAATGCAGTATCCCCACCTTCCGACATAGAAGAGATCGACATCACTCTTGGATCTATACGGGTTGACTTTGACGTTGTGTGTGACTCTGTGGAACTCAGCTACCCTGTTGGGATTCAGGCTTGTGACTCAGAACCTGCCGGAACAGGTGGATGCGACCTTCCTGAACCCAGCCCTCCTGTGCCCACCCGCCCGGTCCGTCCACCTAGACGCCTCAAAGGGGGAGCGTCAGCTGACCTTGTAGAAGAGCCAGACACTCCCAAAGCTGAACGCTGTGATCCAGGTTCTTCCAACCGCTCAGCTGATTCAGAGCTGGACAGTGCTATCGGGATGGACCCTCTCACCAGCTCAGCTGAACACAACAGTAAATTCAGCTTCAGCAACAACAGTCTCGAGCTGAACTATGAACCCAGTTGTCAAACTTCTTACAACTATGGATTCAAACTCAGCCCCGAACACCACAGTGAAGAGATTCTCGATCCTTTTGGCACTGAACTAAGTGATGAAGAAGCCGACAACCAAGCTTCATTTGATCCGTACGAATTTGAGCCTACCGCTCAACCTGAGACCCAAGACGAGTTTGACCCTTACGAGTTTGGACAAACCTCTCATGCCACCAACCAAGACACATTTGACCCCTATGGTTTCAAACTCGTACGTTTTGAGACTGACAACCAAGCTATTGTCGACCTACACAGCGGCGATGGTACCAACCTTAAAGACAACAATAACAGAACCAAAAGGGACCCCTTTAGCTTTGATTTCAGTAACGCAGCATCAATGGACCCCTATAGTTCAGAACCCAGTAATACTGCAACAATGGACCTCCTAGGTCTGGAACTCAGCAGAGCCAACAGTGTTGCTGAGTCAGACTGTAACAATCCTACAGCGTCTGACCCATTAGGAACAGTACAAACCATGGCAACTGGAAGCAACCTATTAGACCTGGACCTTGTGTTTGGAAGCAGTAGTTATGGTAACCCTGAGGTCGCCCCTGACCTCGACCCCTGTGAGCCTAGACCGGGAAACCCCGCTGGTCCAGACAACTTTGCGTTCAGAGCGAGAGACACCGCCCACTCTGAGTCTGTTTCTGACTGGATGACTATTAAGGTCAGTGGCTCTGTTGTTTGATACTCTGGGAACATGTGTGTACTGGATGTGTGAGTGTGTTTACTGTATGGTTGCGCATGTGGTGTACTGTAAGCAGGGGTGTGTAGCTGTGCGTTCGTGTGCAAGAAAGGCGTGTGTGTGTGTGTGTGTGTGTGTGTGTGTTTGTTTGTGCATGTGTGCATATTTGACTGTTTACGATCCAGTGACAATAACTTCATTTGTATTCTTGCCTCACAGACCAACTCCAGGGAGTCCTTGTCCTTCGGGCCAGTCAACCCCCGCACACGCAGCCTGGACAAATGAACCATTCCCTGGGAAGAAGTCACCAGTCTGGCCAGGAGTGTACTGCAGGATAGCCCAACGATGGGGAAGTAGATGGAAAGATAGGAGGTGAAGGAAGGAATGAGAGAAAAAAGAGAGTGTCTCTTTTCACCAAGCTGGCAGGATTCACCTTCACCCCTAGTCATTGCATTGATTTAAAAATGATCGATATGTTCATTGAAAATCATAATTTCATTGTTCTAATCTATGAGTTATTAATTGATGATGGTTGCTTTGCAGTTGTAAGGCGTTGGTTCATTCTACACCCTGTTATAGGTGCAATATAGTACTGAATCTGGGTCCAGATATAGGTAGAGGTGAGAATATACAATTCCACATCCCTGAGACCTCAAATGTAAGTTTATTATCCTGTTTATCTTGAAACTCTTTAACCATCCATCCTTTATCCATCCTTTATCAGAAATATATGAGGTGTCAAGGGATAGGGTAAAGGGTGGAGTGAATAATTTGGAATTGAGCTTTCTGCAAATACAACCAATAATATTTGATGGAGGTGAGCAAACCAGGTTGGTAGAATGCAGGGTCTGAGCTTTTTTATGTTTGAGCATTATGTGTCAACTGTAAATTAATAGTTGAATCGTTTTTAAGTAAAGCCAACTGTGGCTAATACAAATTGTTAGATTAATGTTTAAAACCCCTTGGACCTTGCACGCCCGATTTGCCCTCCTGGTTAGCTATATTATATTCTAACGACCAATGTGACATGGTGTGAGCCATACCTTCAACAAATGTGTGTCTATGTACATCTGTATGTACTTTCTCAGACCCCCTGGGCCAGTAATACATAGATAAATGTAGGAACTACAAGGTGAGTGAGTGTCTGATCTTACACCCATCTTACACCCTTGTAACTTAGGGCTCTATTCAATCAGATCTGCTTTAGCCAACTTCAGCATAGCGGTTGTTTTGGCAGTGTCAGAGGTGGAACTGTGTTAGAGCTGTCAAATCCACAAGCAGCTCCTGGCATTATACATTTTAGTCATTTAGCAGACGCTCTTATCCAGAGCGACTTACAGGAGCAATTAGGGTTAAGTGCCTTGCTCAAGGGCACATCAACAGATTTTTCACCTAGTCGGCTCGGGGATTAGAACCAGCGACCTTTCGGTTACTGGCACAACGCTCTTAACCACTAAGCTACCTGCCACCCTACCTAAAGCAGACATTACCATTGGCTGCACGGAATCACATTAAGAGAAATCCCATGCAGCTTTGTATACAAGTTTCGAACACTGGAATGTGAGATGTAATCTACACCTTGATTAGGCTGATAGAAATCCTAATTTTGTTTAATGATTTTGAGCATAATTATTTCTATATATACACACTTTCTCGTTCTGAACGTCTAACGCGAGTGGGACAGATGTGGCTTCGTAACAATGATCAAGAGCAGCTGCTCACCGATTTGAGAGCTCCAACGCAGTTACTCCTCCGACACCGCCAAAACATCAGCTATGCGGGTGTCGGCTATCGCCAATTAACGCTTGATCTGATTGAATCTAGGCCTTAACTGTTCGTCCAGTGTGCAAATATATGTCGTTACAAAATGGATTCCCATTTCTGCATACTGGTACTGCAAATATAACATGCCATATGCTTAGTACAAAGTGTCTTTATTGCAGTGATTGGGAATGGCAAAAGAAACACAAACAGAAAGTAAGAATCTAGACCCAACTGCATGTAATACACATTCAGCTACATGAAAAACACACAAACAAACCTGCTTGGTCAAATTAAAATGAAGTGCATATAATCAAAGAAAACTAAATCTACTTTATTTTTTACACATAAAACATTAAAGAATGTATAGATACATTGTGTGTATATGCACAATATGGGCCTATGTAGACAATTTCAGCTCGTTTCATACCGTTTTTAATCCAAATTTTATACTCAAAACTTGATTTAGTTGATACTATACAGCATCAACAAGATGGCTTTTAAAAAATGCACACAAAATAACCTTCCTGCCACTGAGAATCGTGTTCAGAAGCTACAGCTGACCTTGATGTAATCAACTACCATACCCCACAATGGTGTCGGGAGTGCAAATAATGGCATCGCTTTTGATGAGTGGGTATACTAATATATTCACAGTTCATATTGCCCGTACAAAAAAAGATTGCAGTTTTGAAACTGCAGTCTACTGTGGTATTTTGGAGCAATACTGCAGTTATACTGCACTCAGACTGCAATCTTTTTTTCGTAAGGGTGTTTTGAAAAACATCCACTCACCCTTAAATAACTTGTGTTCTTCAGCAAATAACTTTATAACGAGACACTCCTCATTGACTGTCCAGCAATATTTTTGCATGATTAGATACTTAGAATTAGAACAGCAATAGACATGTAGTGACTATGAGGACAACAGATCTTGATTTTACTTTTATGTAGACTCATGGAGTCAACCACCATCAGAGGCATCATACTGCATGATTGAGGAGATTTAAATGTGCCATGCGGTAGAAACATCAGCGCTTTCGAAACGGGGACCTAAACCTAAGAAGTTAACTCGGACAACTGAGGCACCTAAACAAGGCACTGAACAGCACAGAGCACAGAGCTTGTATTGTTCCACATAATGTGATGGAAAACTACTCTCTGCTATTTCTTCATTTGAAATGTCAGACTGACAAGAATAAACACTTGCAGTTTTAGTATCTTTCCGTTTACCCAAAAAACCAAAATAAGACTTATTCAACATTCCAAGCTTACGCCCCAGAAAGTACATTGTCCCGATAGGAGTTTGATTGGGTTTATAGACAGTGTAGTCAAAAAGGCACCCCTTAAACATTTTACTCCCAAATGACAGTTGCACTTTCTTTTACAATCTGTATTTACTAGAGAATACATTTAGCCTGGGGTCAAATACTTAAGCTGTACTTGATTTAGTTTGCCAGACATCTAACTCAAAGTTAAAACAAGCACATGGCAAAGTATTTGACATATATTCGTCCCAAGATCTATTGAATACTGTGATATACAACACTCTTTCCTTGGACTGTAGTGACATTTCCAATGACTGAACTTGGTAGCATACTTGTGATTTTTCAGGAGTGAAGTATGGATAAATACACTACTGATTTACACATTTATTACACAATAAGTACTTGATGATAGTTTAATAAACAACCCATATTGATCACACAATGTTCCAGGGTATCAATTGAACAGACACGGCATCCCCGCTAGACCATCCTTCAACCAATCGAAATCATAATAATTCTGCCAACCATCCAATCAACAACTGAGAACATACCAACGTCCTGATACGGGCTTAATACTTGTACATTCCTGTCCTTTGACAAGCTCCTCCCTTGGACGTAGTGGAAGCGTGTCTGTTCCTAATCGGTTCCTTCTGCCGACCACTTGGTTATCAGTTCTAGGTCAAGCGTAGTCGGACGGTTGCGCACACCTAACGAGTAACCCCAGACACCATACTGACTCAAATCTACCAGTGGTCCATGGTCATATCAGTGAGGGGTGTAGACTAGAGCCGTTCTCAGAAAGACAAGGGTACAGGTGGTTAGCCTTTGCCCCCCCCCTCCCCCCTCTGTTCTAGGCTTTGTCCTTGCGCTTCAGCTTGTTGACTTTCTTCGCTCCGCCGTTCTTGTTGATTAGCTTCATGACTTTCTCCTTGTGGTCCAGCACCTTCATCATGGCATCTCTAGCCTCAGTGATCTGGTCCATCACCAGCTTACAGCGCTGCATGTTACCCTGGGGGAGGGGAGGGAGAGACAATTCAAGATGGCTGACTGACATTCATAACAAAGGCACAGGTAGAATTTCCATTGAGCCCTCAGAAATTATATACACCTGCCTGTGGAATTGATTAAAAAATGAGACCAAATACTGCTACAGGGCGGCATGCCTGGTTTTAATCAGAGTGTAGTAGCAGTGTTTATGGGAATAGTGAGTTCTTAGATATTGTGATTAAACTTGTGCTCAGTCAGATAGTGATGAGAAAAACCTGTTTGGTTTGTAGGTTATAACTAAGGCCTAGAGTTTTTCCTGGTCAAGTCAAGCGGTCTGGGAAAACTCTGGGTCTCCCCATGAGCAGCAGAAGTGCATGGATTTCCTTTGTGTTGTTGCGTGTATGACCTCTGACCTGTATGAGCTCGTTGATACGGTGCAGGTCATCATCTGACCCGGCCTTCTTCTTTGGGATCAGGCCCTCTTGGAGGGTAGTGAGGCGGCTGTACACATCATGCTCCAGATTAGTCTGGGGATAGAGAGGGGAGACAACATGACTGATGTCACTACTGACTGCTAATCGGGAGGACAGTTACTGTATCTTGTATAAGAAGATTTAGATATATAGAGCCCCTTCATTGTCTTCTGACAGCTACATCATATAACGTGACGCGTTGCCATGAAGCACCATCAGTGAGACAATGAGATCCACTTGGATAACATTTTCAAGAGTCACCCCTTTTCGCTCCATTTTCATAACTCTTAGGTTCTCTTTTCGTCGTGCTTAAAATTCAGCATACTGCACGTAAAAGGGAAGTGTTTCTCACCAGCTGCATGAGCTGTGCAGCACACAAGTGCATCTTCCAGCCCTGGGCTCTGCACACCACCCCCTTCTGATTGGCTACGTCCTGCAGGGTGCCCTTCTTCTCCTCTGAAACCATGACAACACACCAATAACCCAATGAGTCCCACACCATTAACCCAATGAGTCCCACACCATTAACCCAATGAGCTACAGACTTCCGTGTTGTACCATTGGATTCGTCCAGTTCTTCTGCATCCGTAGATAACAGGGGCTGAGCTAGAATGGTGTTTGAGACATCCCTGAATGGTTTGAGCTACGAACTATTAAAAAGCTATTTATGAAAAGACTCAAGAACATGTAACATGTTTTGCTCTATGACGCTCACAAGCCACACAAGAGCCATTAGAAGGTAAGGGGTTCTTCTACATTGAAGATTGTAGGAAATCCCAGGACATAGTGTCTATAATACTGTAATAAGCTCACAGGTGCTGTCACAAACTCCAAACAGTTGTCACGGACTAGTTGGATTTTCCAGTGAGCAAACAATTTCTGTACTTACAGCATTCATATAAATTAATTTTGAAATCAGGTTTTGGCTTTGGCAGATATTTTTCTTATTGACATTTGTCAATACAATTCATGAATGCAACGGTTTGTCAAATTGTTTTGTGTTCTACTTGTAGCCCTGGTTATCCTGAAAATAAAATGGTAAAACACTTAATTGTGAAGCTAAATAGAAGGGCTGGACATCCACATAAATGAAAGTCAGATAAATGAAAATCCGATTTTTGCTTGGGGCTCGGGACTGATAGGGTTAAGGCATATTCTAATATAATCATACAGTATTACCTTCAACAACACACCATTAAGCCATATTATAATATAATACAGGTATTTTTCTGGATCAAAAAGGGGCGTCAGTGCGGGATCTTTTAAATAACATTTTAGAGGCCCCCCATCTTGGCGGTGTAGACATTTTAGCATTTAAGCCAATTTCCTACAATTCTATAAATTTCCCCATGGAGCTGAGAATTTTTTTTGCAGTTTTAAAGCTAGTTTCCTGCAATTCTATGCATTTTGCCATGGCTTGTGGTGTTCTTTTGCTCAAACATAATAACAAAATCAATGCTGATAAAATCATTGTTTTTGGAATTTTCAATTCTCCCTGACTGTCTAGCTTTTATTTTGGTGATTGTTAGTTCTCAAGGATTATATTATTTAAAGATATATAGGTCCATTATCTTTTCTACATCCTTTATATCTGGTTTTAGTCGTTTAAGTTTACACTGAAAGCGTTTTTCCATCCCGAAAATGTAGAAATATATAAAAAATATTTTTACCACTGTTTGGACTTGGCGACCCGAGAAAAAACATTTAGGTGGCCCGCCCAAGGATTATATAGGCAGAAAAATCCCTGTAATAATACAGTAATACCTTCAACAACACACACCATTAAAATATTTAACTATAATTAGGGCCAGGAGTTTTTCCTGGTCAGGTCAAGTGGTTAGGAAAATCTCTAGACCCTAGTCATACAATATTTGTGCTTTGAAAGTGACTGGTCAATTGCTAGCAACCAACGCTGGAGACTACTAAAACAGAACAGTGGAATGAACTGGTGTTTTTCTCCCACTAGCGTTGCTAATGAAAAGTTCTAACAATGATGTGATGCCAACAAATGACACATTTGCTTTCATAGCATACTAATAATTCCTTTCGGTTTTGCTTCACAGTGCACATAGCACAATAGAAAGAAGTCCTCTTGGTTTGTGTGTATGCTAAATGTTTTCCTATGTATGCACTCTGGTGAGAATAATAACCTTGTGTGATGTTGTAATAATTGTTGTGTCATTTAGATTGTCCAAACAAAACAATGAATAAACAGTTCAACGTCAAAAAGCCTCCATTTCAGTCCACAATAAGCACTTTTCAGTCCCACAAGAAGCGCAATTCAGTCCCACAAGAAGCACATTTCAGTGCCACAACAAGCTCTTAGAACCCAGAATGTATGAAAATTCTTTATAAATACAGTTATCATTGAATGTTATCAATAATAAAGACGGTCTGACCTTTGACCCGGATGTCACTGTATCTCTGGAAGTGGTGGTAGGCAGCCTTCCAGGGGTTCCTGTAGTGGCGGAGAAGGGTGACCGGGGGGCGAGCACGGGTGGGGACATAACGCACACCCTCCTCATCTGCAGGGCAGAGAAACACAGTGGTCACTCACGGGGTTAATATGGCTGTTCTTGTACAAGTCTTGTCCTTACAGACTAGTGAATCTTTAGACATGACATGCACAACCGGAGTAGACTCTAGCCAATTATGATTTATTGTCTGAAAATAAGGAGAATGCAATAAACATTATGGAAGACTGCAGTTAACTTGAGCCCCTTTCCAAGTTACTGAGGCTAGTTTACCGTTCACTTGAATAAATCGCTCACACACCCAAAAGGGATGTTCCCTTACCTATGTACTCCTTGGGGGGCGACTTGCGTTTCTCAGGCCTCATGCTGTGTGGTCTGACCAGGACCTTCTCCTCGTCTGTGCTGTTGGTCTCCATCATCTCGCTCTCCTCCGTGGAGATGACGTGCTGCTGCTTCCGGGGCTTCTTCCTGGGGGAGGCCCCGGGGATCCCGTCCCCACCGGGCATCATGGACAACATGGGGGTGCCGCCATGGGGCATAGGGGGACCTGGAGGGAGAGGAGGGGCCAGGAAGGAAGAGATGTTCAGGGCCCGTATTCACAAAGTGTCTCAGACTAGGAATAATGATCTAGGATCAGGCCCGCCACCTTATTCATTATGATTTAAAAGGTAAACCGATCCTACTGTATATCAGCAATAGGACACCAATAAAAAAAAGTTTTACAGACGATATAGGTTTTGGAGGTGACAAATACATTTTTCTATTCAAACAAACCTGCTTTGGAGGAATCCATAGGCTCCACTTCCTGCTTTATCTTGATCTCAGGGAGGGCGGAGCTTATTCCACATGCCGCTGTGCTACTGGCCGCTGCCTGTGTAGGCGGAACCACCACATTGGCCATAGACGAGATTGGTGGAGTAACGGCAGACATGGCGGGGCCAGGCTGGGAGTGTGGGGGTGCGGACACTGAGAGGAGGGTCTGGATTGGCTGAGAGGGGTGCTGGTGTGGCGGGGCTCTGGGGTGCTGCTGCTGCTGCTCATTGATCTGATGGCTGGGCAGCGCTTCCATGGACGACGACGTCAACGGTGGAGCCAGGGACACGTGGAGATCAGGCTTGTGCTTCATACTGGGTGAACAGGAAAAATATTAACCACACAATCATTTTAAAAGGTAATTCTTAACTACAAGATGTAGTTAAACGATACCAGCGTGTGTAATCAGCATGTACTGAGGATACCAGCGTGTGTAATCAGCATGTACTGAGGATACCAGCGTGTGTAATCAGCATGTACTGAGGATACCAGCGTGTGTAATCAGCATCTACTGAGGATACCAGCGTGTGTAATCAGCATGTACTGAGGATACCAGCGTGTGTAATCAGCATGTACTGAGGATACCAGCGTGTGTAATCAGCATCTACTCTGATCAGGGCCTACTAACAAGGTGCTGTGATGTCCTACCCTGATGCAGGCCTGATGGCCTCTGGGATCAGGTTCTTCCTCACAGCAGACCTTTATAGGGCAAACAGAAACAGGTTAGTGCTGGGCTGGAACAAAAACATACACACCCTGTAGCTCCCCAGGACCAGGATTTGTGAGTAGTAGCATCCAGAGGGGTTTTCTAAACTCACCCTTCGTTGGCAGGCTTCTTGCGTAGGATGCTAGGCCGGGGGGAGGACACTAGGGTGGGAGCACCAGGCCCAGTGTTCTGTGGGTGTGTCTGCCCCACGGAGGTGGGAGGGTGACCGCTGCCGAACGTCTGGCCAATGGGGTTGGCTACCAGAGTGGAGCCGTCTGCTAACACAACTAAGTAGAAAGAACAATGTTGATCTTAGCATACTTACCTTTCTCTGGATTGTGTGTCACATTACCGTGTTTTTTCCTCTCTCAAACAGATGACTAAATTATTTTGAAATAACAAATGAATATCATGAGAACTTTAGACAAGAAAGTGGACGAAATCTGTAGAATAGAATCTGATATGTATTCTATTCATAATATGTCAATCTCAGACCAGACACAAACTCAAAACTTAAACAGCTTTGTTCACCAACTCACCTGAGGTCTTGTTGTCATTGGCTGGCTGCTGTTGGTTGATGGGCGCTGGTTGGATGTTTTGCGCAGTGATCTGACCGGTGGCGGCATGCAGGCCCTGGGCGCTGATGGTGGTTGACTGGATGCCCTGCGTGGCCATGGCAGCGGGCTGGATGTTCTGCGTGTTGATCTGAGCGATGCGGTCCACCGTCATCAGCTGCATGGGGTTGAGGTGCACCGCCGACGCTACGCCCACACTGGTCTGGGTCTGCATGGCCGTGCCACTGGGGGCCTGAGGGGTTACTGTAGGGGTGACAGGAAACAGAGATGAGGGGTTGGGGTTGACACACAGGGTTGGAGACTTGTTTAGAGACAGATTAAACTAGCTCACAATTGGGTCGGACTCTGGCTTGGGAAGCAAGAACTAGAAACTAGTGATTTAATAATACAAAATGATAATTTGTCTTGATTGAAGTGAGAGTTGGTTCAGTACTTTGCATTATCTAGCATTATTAGCATTATCTAGCATTATCACCATCGAGACTATTATCAACATCTAGCATTATCATCACCATTATCACCATCATCATTATATAGCATTATTAGTCACACCCTGATAATTCCAAATATCTGATTGGTTACAGAGTCATATGGAAGCAGTGATTTAAATTGGGAGAGGTGAGTGGTACCTGGGTACTGTCGGATGGTGGACACAGAGCTGGTGATGGGGGTGTAGGTGTGTGTCAGAGGGTACGACGAAGAAGGATAGGTAGGCAGGAAGTACTGGAACTGCACTGGCACTGATTGCCTGTGGGGGGAAATGCATACCAAATAAATAAGATAAAAAACATAAAGCTTAAGTTTTCATAACATTTTCAACTTTCAACTACCAACCAGAAATGTAATCCAAGTACAGCAGAAATAAGGAGAAGAAGCCATTTGATATGAAGCCCAGGACAATCAAGCACCATCTAAGTGTTTTAATGTGCTATCCTCTGGGATCAGATACTCATCTTGTTGATGCATGTATTATCATCAACCCAAAAGAAAAATAAATCCGACCCCGTCTCTGACCTGTTGTCACTGCGGGCCTCCATGGTGATGGGGATCAGGTTGCCCCTCTCTCCAGGGTACTCCGGCTGGATCCTGGGCGAGGTGTGGGCTATCGGCTGGGGAACCACTTTAGCTGAAGAGGGTGGAGGTGGAATGGGTTACAATTAGTGGGGTGCAATTTTCATTTCACAACATAAAACCACTCCTTAGGGACTGGTGCTATCAATTCGGCAGTTGATAATTTAATGTGTCACTGTTTTTAATAGCCTCTCTACTCATATCAATTACTTATTAGATAAGTAAACATGACATGAAATGTGGAGTATGTTACTCCAGAGAGTAGCCTGGTGCCTTTGACTCCAACATTAATGATTGAGATACTTACCCACAGGGATGTTGGACGTGGTGACTGCTGTGGCGTGGGAGGAATGAGAGGGCATCGCCATGGTGACGATGTTACTGTTGGGGTGGGGTCCTGAGCCTGATAATGTGGTTATTACACCATTAAAACAGAATAAAGGAGACATTTAGTCTTGATAACTGTTCCCTATGCGTTTGCACAGCAAGCCGTATCGGTGCATTAAGTCTGACACCAACAGGCTCCTGAACAGCTTCTATCCCCAAGCCATAAGACTGCTGAATAGCTAACAGAATGGCTACACGGACTGAGTTGACCCTTGTATTTTTGCACTGATCTATGCACACTCACAGGACTCTACACACACACACCGACACACAAATAACATGCACACATTTATACTGACTCTACACACAAGCACTCACATACAATCATAATTTACACTGCTGCTACTCTTGTTTATCATATATCTGATGCCTAGTCACCTTACCCCTATACATATCTACCTCTATCACTCCAGTATCTTTGCACATTGTAAATATGGTATTGGAACTGATCATGTATATAGCTTTTTACTTTCTTGTGTTCTTATTTCTATTCCTCGTGTGTTTTTGTTCTACCTAATGTTATTTTTAGTACTACATTGATACTGATTACTACATTGTTGGGTTTGGAGCTTGCAAGAAAGGCATTTTACTGTACTTGTGCACGTGACATTAAAACTTGAATGATGCTGAAATGAAAATAGATGAGTTAGACCTATCTCTATCACAACAGTAGCATCATACCCGTAGTGCTAGGCGATGGAGCAGTATTGGTGGCTAATATGGGGGCAACAGTTGCTGCAGCGACAGGAGTCACATTGCTGAATATGGACTTCTGTGCCATGGTGTTGTACAGCTGGGGTTTCTGACCCCCAATGGCAGGGTGAGAGGGCAGGGTGATGCGTGTGGGGGTCTCCCGAGATTGGGGAGGACGCTGGATGCTCAGAGTGGCTGGAGGGGGGTGAATGGTCAGCCCTGGACGCCTGATGGAAGACAGCAAGAGGAGGGTTAACATTGGTTTTACATACACCTGCAATAGCTGATCTTACATACACTTGCAATAGCTGGAATAGCATTGGGCTCCAAAGAATTAACTATCTTGATACATTTACAAAACGTGGAGCTTAGTTGGTAGAGCATGGCGCTTGCAATGCCAGGATAGTGGGTTTGATTACTGGGACCACCCGGACATAAAACATTTAAAAAGACTGATGTATGCACTCATGACCAAGTCGGTTAGAATAAAGCATCTGCTAAATGGCATATACATTATAAACTTAGCAAAAAAAGAAACGTCATCTCACTGTCAAGTGCGTTTATTTTCAGCAAACTTAACATGTGGAAATATTTTTATGAACATAACAAGATTCAACAACTGAGACATAAACTGAACAACTTCCACAGACATGTGACTAACATAAATGGAATAATGTGTCCCTGAACAAAGGGGGGGTCAAAAGTAACAGTCAGTATCTGGTGTGGCCACCAGCTGCATTAAGTACTGCAGTGCATCTCCTCCTCATGGACTGCACCAGATTTGCCAGTTCTTGCTGTGAGATTTTACCCCACTCTTCCACCAAGGCACCAGCAAGTTCCCAGACATTTCTGGGGGGGAATGGCCCTAGCCCTCCGATCCAACAGGTCCCAGACGTGCTCAATGGAATTGAGATCCGGGCTCTTCGCTGGCCATGGCAGAACACTGACATTCCTGTCTTGCAGGAAATCGCGCACAGAACTAGCAGTATGGCTGGTGGCATTGTCATGCTGGAGGGTCATGTCAGGATGAGCCTGCAGGAAGGGTACCACATGAGGGAGGAGGATGTCTTCCCTGTAACGTACAGCGTTGAGATTGCCTGCAATGACAACAAGCTCAGTCCGATGATGCTGTGACACACCGCCCCAGACCATGACGGACACTCCACCTCCAAATCCATCCCGCTCCAGAGTACAGGCCTCGGTGTAACGCTCATTCCTTCGACGATAAACGCAAATCTGACCATCACCCCTGGTGAGACAAAACCGTGACTCGTCAGTGAAGAGCACTTTTTGCCAGTCCTGTCTGGGCCAGCGACGGTGGGTTTGTGCCCATAGGCGACGTTGTTGCCGGTGATGTATGGTGAGGACCTGCCTTACAACAGGCCTACAAGCCCTCAGTCCAGCCTCTCTCAGCCTATTGCGGACAGTCTGAGCACTGATGGAGGGATTGTGCGTTCCTGGTGTAACTCAGTTGTTGTTGCATTTACATTACATTTTACATTTTAGTCATTTAGCAGACGCTCTTATCCAGAGCGACTTACAGGAGCAATTAGGGTTAAGTGCCTTGCTCAAGGGCACATCGACAGATTTTTCACCTAGTCGGCTCGGGGATTAGAACCAGCAACCTTTCGGTTACTGGCACAACGCTCTTACCCACTAAGCTACCTGCCGCCCTGTCCCGCAGGTGTGATGTTCGGATGTACCGATACTGTGCAGGTGTTGTTACACGTGGTCTGCCACTGCGAGGACCATCAGCTGTCCGTCCTGTCTCCCTGTAGCGCTGTCTTAGGCGTCTCACAGTACGGACATTGCAATGTATTGCCCTGGCCACATCTGCAGTCCTCATGCCCCCTTGCAGCATGCCTAAGGCACGTTCACGCAGATGAGCAGGGACCCTGGGCATCTTTCTTTTGGTGTTAGTGTCTTAACAACCGTTCCACAGGTGTATGTTCATTCATTATTTATGGTTCATTGAACAAGCATCGCAGTGCTAACTTTGCCACTAGAGATCCTGGTTCGAATCCAGGCTCTGTCGCAGCCGGCCGCGACCGGGAGACTCATGGGCGGCGCACAATTGACCCAGCGTCGTCCAGGGTAGGGGAGGGAATGGCCGGCAGGGATGTAGCTCAGTTGATAGAGCATGGCGTTTGCAACGCCAGGGTTGCGGGTTCGATTCCCACAGGGGGCCAGTATAAAAAAAATATATATATATTCACTAACTGTAAGTCGCTCTGGATAAGAGCGTCTGCTAAATGACTAAAATGTAATGTAAAAAACAGTGTTTAAACCCTTTACAATGAAGATCTGTGAAATTATTTGGATTTTTAAGAATTATCTTTGAAAGACAGGGTCGTTTCTTTTTTTGCTGAGTTTATATGTTACAAAATAAAACAGTAAAAAAACAGTTCAAAGTTAATGCTTTGAGCATGTCGTACCCATGAACCATCTCTGCGGAGTGCGTGGCTGAGCTAACCACTGGGGACTGAGGCCTGGTGGCCGTTACCGGGGCAACCACCGTGGGCAACACAGCAGTGGACGTTGTTACTATTGGCCGGGACTGGATAGGCTGGTGGATGATGTGCTGGACAGTAGGTGGGCCAGTACCACTACCAGGACCTGTAACAGGTCTCAGTACGGTGGGTCCTTTGGAACTGGACATCACAGCAGCTGCAGCAGCTCCTGGAAACACACATGAACAACAGTTAGACATGTCTGTGCTTAGGATGTTTCTGCTGAGGACCTAGAGTGGGTTAAAATATGAACCAACCACTATGGTGTACTTTCTTTTGTCATGGTAAGCACCTTGACCATTTTCCGAATTATAAAAGTTTCTATCTGCTATGGGCTACGCAACTGACCTCTGGGTAGATGGGAGGTAAAGGTGTGCTGGGGGGTGCCGAGCTGCAGGGGCGGGCCGTTGCTGCGAATGATCTGCACATGATGGTGCAGGTTACTGGGGTTGCCCTGGAAACGCCACGCCCATGGACACAAAGCATTATAGATTTGGAACCACAATTTTCATCACGTCATCACATTGGGTAGACCTAAATAGGGTATATTATTTATAGGGTATATTACAACTGTAAACAACACCAGTCCTTACCTGTTGGCCACTGATAGTTGCTACAGGGATGCCAGGGGTCGGAGGCACAGTGCTCTCCAATGTTACAGTGACGTGGCTTGGCACCTTGGGTGGCAGGGAGATGTTGGCTGGTGCTGGGGCAATCACTCGACTGGGCATGGGCGACTTCAGAGATGACTGCACCTAAGAAAAGGTGAAAGATGAGATCAGGTAGGTTGAGGGCTAATGCAGCAGACAGAACTCTGAGCTCCCTCATCCATACCTTTATGGGTCCTTCAGCGAAGGCCAGAGGAAGGCCTTGGGGGATGTGTGGTGGAGGGGCTGACACTGTGACGGGCATGCCCTGCTGGAGGGGCAGGTGCTGAGGTAGTGTTGGGTGGTGACCCTGGGGGGGGCCGTGGACCTGGGCTTGGGGGTAAGGCCGGACCACCACTGTCTCCTGCTTGTCGTCTTTGAAGCTCGGTGCTCCACCACCACCGCTTGGGCGGTCATAGGGACTGTGGTCTGGGTGAGGGTCACGGCTGCTATCGTCTGCCCCACCTGTGGTACAAAGAGTTGGAGTACTAACCATTGTTATGCAGCAGACTTGACTGACCAATGCTTTCCCACACTTACTAACCACTGCAAATAGTTGTGATACAAAGCGAGATAGTTTTGCTGCGAGTTAGTTCAGCAGGTTGCATGATATTACCTATTGTGTTTGGTTGACTACTAGACACCATTGCAGTGTTTCCTCCAGGAATCTGTTTTTTTCCCATACCAGGAGGTATTCCCGGTCGTGAATATTGATGCGAACTCATCTTCTGACACAATTGATATCTATGCAATGAAGAGAACAATATTAAACTTGAAAGGTACAGGTAACTGCCAAAATAAAGGCGACACATTTTACATTACATTTTAGTCATTTAGCAGACACTCTTATCCAGAGCGACTTACAGTTAGTGAGTGCATACATTTTCATACTGGCCCCCCGTGGGAAACGAACCCACAACCCTGGCGTTGCAAGCGCCATGCTCTACCAACTGATCTACAGGGGACTAACCAACATAAAGTGTTTTAATAGGGCGTTGCGCCACAAAGAGCCACCAGAACAGCTTCTATGCGCCTTGGCATAGATTCTACAAGTGTCTTGGAACTCTATTCGAGGGATGCGACACCATTCTTCCACAATAAATTCTAGAATTTGGTGTTTTGTTGGAGGTGGAAAATGATGTCTCTTGCGCCGCTCCAGAATCTCCCATTAGTGTTCAGTTGAGATCTGGTGACTGAGACAGACACACACACTTTAAACCCCCTATGCTCCTTTGAGTCTCCTCTTTCAAAGTCACAGATCTCTTCTTATAGCCATGGTAGCCAAAATAATGGGCAACTGGGCATTTTTATACATGACCCTAAACATGATGTAATGTTAATTGCTTAATTAATTCAGGAACCAACCACACCTGTGTGGAAGCACCTGATTTCAATATACTTTGTATCGCTCATTTCCTCAAGTGTTTCCTTTATTTTGGCAGTTACCTGTGTGTAGCTAGCTATAGGTTCACAAATGAATTTAGTCAACATCTAAGCAGACATTATGAGTTCCATCTGACACAGTCAATGCTGTAATGCTTAGCTAAGTGCATTGACATCTGCAAGGATTTCTCTGCAAGTTCCAACCATATAGACATCAATAACTAGCTAACTTGATGGCCAACCTTTTGACTATGAACACTGTTTGCAGTGGACTGGATTCAAGCCAAGGATAACATTAGCTTACTACAACTTGAAAGCAGTCACTAGTTAGCAACTGTATAACGTTAAGTTAGCTTACTAGTCACTGACTTGCTAGTTTGTTGTTACTTCCATTAAGCCAGTGTGGGCTAGCAACTAACTAACCAACCAAGTTGAACAGACAGCTGAACTAACATCAGCTATTTTAGTCGATTTAAATCAAGGAAACAATACAAGTGTGGATGCTTCACGGAAGTCGTAGTAGATACAGTACACAGCTAGCTAACTACTAACATGAATTGAAATCGCGCCCTACTAGCTAACAATGCTAGAAGCTAGCTAAATTGTGCATTATGTCATTGAACTAACAATAATCAACACTTTTTTGATCAACCCATTCATCAGAAAGACGTACATTCATCTGCAATTATTATTGGTGGTTACTAAGAAACAGTACGATTATATTCAACCAGCAACAAGAACATACCTTGTTTGTGATCAGGAATCTCCATCCGTGTCCTTCTACTACGCGCGTGTTCCACAAGCATCACTATTTCAGAACTTCCGGTTTTCAGTGATTTTTTTTAGCCATATTGCAAAAATAAAAGTCATATGAAAAATAACGCTACAATAAGGAGGTTGCTGTAGCATTCTATAGTTGCTCGTGTTCATAAGAACTTTGAATTTTCTTCATTAGTATGTAGTATTTTTGCCAGAGTCCTTCCTACTTTTAATTTGAAGGATTGGCTTCCGGCTTTCTCCTGCTGCCAAATGTCGCTGAGTTTGAAATGAAAACAAAAGTGAAAAATGCAATGTTGACACACATAGCTAGCATGATTTATAGCAGATAAAGGACATGTTTACTTTTTTGTCCTTGGCTTAAACAGTTTATTCATACAATATTTGCATTGCATTGCTCTGATGTACTGAAATGTCGCACCATATAGCTCATTTTGCTAGCACGCCAGCCAGGTAGCTAGTAGCTACCCCAGCATGCATCTCGTTACTTCCTTGGTCGGTCGACAGATGGAAACATGGCGGCGATCAGTAAATACTTGACAGCTAAGAACTGCTCTATAGCAGGCGCCACAATTGTTGCCTTGTATCTTCTCAAGAGGAAAAGACATGCTGCCAAGATAAATGGGTAGCTAAGTTAAGCTTGACAACTATTTCGTAGCTAAAGTAAGATTAGCTTGGTGACGACCATCATAATGCTAAACTGATGTAGCCAACATTGGCTAGCTAGTAATGCTGCGTTCACAACAACTGGGAAGTCGGGAAAAATACGAGATCAAATCATGACGTCAGTGATCTTCAGGTCGGAAAGTCGGAGCTCTAAAAACAGGCGCGAGTTCCCGAGGTGGAATTCCGAGTTGGATGACCGTTCTAAACGATTTCCTCAGTCGGAGATAGTTTTTTCCAAAGTTCCCAGTTGTTTTGAACGCACTGAAGTCGGAGATGTCCGAGTTCCCAATTGTTTTAAACGCTGCATTTGTCATACAACATTTGTAACTGACTAGTTGCAGTATGATGACGTTGAACCAGAGCTTTCTGTTATGTTATTTTAACACTATTTTAGGTAGGTAGTAGTTTATGGAGTTAATTTTCTCTACTGATACTCACAGAGGTGGTAGGGGATATAATTGCATTGCCCGTTATAGCTGGGTTGTCAGGATTGCAAGGTCTAACTAACAAAGTAATCTACGTTTGCTGTGTGTCTTTGGCTACCATAGATTGGCTTCATTCCTGTTTTATGTTTAGGGTGAAAAGATCATCAGAACTACATTTGAGCAAAGATGTAAGTGTTTGTATCCAAGAAATGTTACTAACTACTGAGTTGTAAGATTCTTACCACACTCAATGTTGAAATCACTCTCTCTTACCACAGTGGTTCCCAAACTATGTGGGGGGAGGGGCGCAGGGTTTTATATATACACACAGTGGGGAGAACAAGTATTTGATACACTGCCAATTTTGCAGGTTTTCCTACTTACAAAGCATGTAGAGGTCTGTAATTTTTATTATAGGTACACTTCAACTGTGAGAGATGGAATCTAAAACAAAAATCCAGAAAATCATATTGTATGATTTTTAAGTAATTCATTTGCCTTTTATTGCATGACATAAGTATTTGATACATCAGAAAAGCAGAACTTAATATTTGGTACAGAAACCTATGTTTGCAATTACAGAGATCATATGTTTCCTGTAGGTCTTGACCAGGTTTGCGCACACTGCAGCAGGGATTTTGGCCCACTCCTCCATACAGACCTTCTCCAGATCCTTCAGGTTTCGGGGCTGTCGCTGGGAAATAGACTTTCGGCTCCCTCCAAAGATTTCTATTGGGTTCAGGTCTGGAGACTGGCTAGGCCACTCCAGGACCTTGAGATGCTTCTTACGGAGCCACTCATTAGTTGCCCTGGCTGTGTGTTTCGGGTCGTTGTCATGCTGGAAGACCCAGCCACGACCCATCTTCAATGCTGTTACTGAGGGAAGGAGGTTGTTGGCTAAGATCTCGCGATACATGGCCCCATCCATCCTCCCCTCAATACGGTGCAGTCGTCTTGTCCCCTTTGCAGAAAAGCATCTCCAAAGAATGATTTTTCCACCTCCATGCTTCACGGTTGGGATGGAGTTCTTGGGGTTGTACTCATCCTTCTTCTTCCTCCAAACACGGCGAGTGGAGTTTAGACCAAAAAGCTCTATTTTTGTCTCATCAGACCACATGACCTTCTCCCATTCCTCCTCTGGATCATCCAGATGGTCATTGGCAAACTTCAGACGGGCCTGGACATGCACTGGCTTGAGCAGGGGGACCTTGCGTGCGCTGCAGGATTTTAATCCATGATGGCGTAGTGTGTTACTAATGGTTTTCTTTGAGACTGTGGTCCCAGCTCTCTTCAGGTCATTGACCAGGTCCTGCCGTGTAGTTCTGGGCTAATCCCTCACCTTCCTCATGATCATTGATGCCCCACGAGGTGAGATCTTGCATGGAGCCCCAGACCGAGGGTGATTGACCGTCATCTTGAACTTCTTCCATTTTCTAATAATTGTGCCAACAGTTGTTGCCTTCTCACCAAGCTGCTTGCCTATTGTCCTGTAGCCCTTCCCAGCCTTGTGCAGGTTTACAATTTTATCCCTGATGTCCTTACACAGCTCTCTGGTCTTGGCCATTGTGGAGAGGTTGGAGTCTGTTTGATTGAGTGTGTGGACAGGTGTCTTTTATACAGGTAACGAGTTCAAACAGGTGCAGTTAATACAGGTAATGAGTGGAGAACAGGAGGGCTTTTTAAAGAAAAACTAACAGGTCTGTGAGAGCCGGAATTCTTACTGGTTGGTAGGTGATCAAATACTTATGTCATGCAATAAAATGCAAATTAATTACTTAAAAATCATACAATGTGATTTTCTGGATTTTTGTTTTAGATTCCGTCTCTCACAGTTGAAGTGTACCTCTGATAAAAATTACAGACCTCTACATGCTTTGTAAGTATGAAAACCTGCAAAATCGGCAGTGTATCAAATACTTGTTCTCCCCACTGTATATGAACTCAGTCCGGCTTTAAACTTACTCTTGAAAGTTGTAATAGTAGAATGCACAAGGTGCTATTTCATAATTGGGTAGTGCGTCATAAGTTCCTCTTGTCATGTTAGTCATTGCATACCTTAGAGAGCTATTTATAACTTGTCAGAAATGTCCAGATCAGCTAGCCCATGTCAGCTAACGTTTTTCATTTAGGTTTTTTAGCCCATAGATTTGTTGTAATTTTTTTGTTACTCAAATATCACATGAATACATATGCCAAAATGTATAGAATTGCTTCAAAATGTGCTTTAAAACTGCAAAATGTTCTTTGCACCCCATGACAAATTGTGTAGAATTGCAGGAAATAAGCTTGAAACCTGCAAAAGTCTTTCCACCAACAAGAGGGATGAGAACAGTTTGTGTCATGAACAGTGCTTGTGCCCATAGAAATAGGGGGCACGGGATCTTACCCAATGCTGGAAGGGGGGCCCAGAGTGAAAAAGTTTGGGAACCCCTGTCTTACCACACCCAGGGACAACATTTTGGCAATAATGTCAATATCCACATGCCTTTACCATAATAACAAGTAGGACTGAGCTGGTGAGATTTGATGTGGTTTATTTATCTCATTAATCTGTGTTAATGTTTGGTATGATGTGTGGCAGGAGGCCAAGAAGGAAAGGACGGTGGTGGACAAGGTGTTCTTTGCACGTATCCTGAAGATAGTGAAGATCATGGTTCCTGGAGTGTTCTGCAAAGAGGTATGAGCTCTTCTACAAACTTGATGACTTTGAATGCACTCCAACATTTTCATCTTGATTGGAATTACATTTCACTTAATGTAAGGAAGTGTATTGTTTAACATCTCAACAGATCTCCCAATCTCTTGTGTTGACCTATTTCTTGTAATCTACTGCTCCCCAGTCAGGATACTGTCTCCTCATCGCTGCCATGCTGGTGGCCAGAACCTACTGTGATGTGTGGATGATCCAGAATGGCACCATGATCGAGAGGTAGGTAGGGCTGGGAGATATGTCTAATTAATTGAAATTAATGTTTTGGCTCGATGTTCCAAATGCCTGTATCGCAAGAATCTAGGTTTTTATTTTGTGTTCGTTTTTATGAGTGTTATGTCTTTTTGGTCTCGTCTCCTTCACTCCTGTGCTGTGTGCACTGTGCACCTTCCCACTCGCACACAGACACCAATACCCTCCCCCTGCCACCCACAACAACAAAGACGAAAGATAACTTCTCCCTGACAACAAGCAGTTTAAACTCAGTATTTGCATTTAAGGTTTGGTCCAACAGAATCGGTCGTATGGACACCGAAATGCTTAGAGACATTATTTTACTGTAGTAGAGGAGAACTTAACCTTTCTAACGATACCCTTTTTATCTGAGGCGGCGCACAATTGGCCCAGCGTCGTCCAGGGTAGGGGAGGGAATGGCCGGCAGGGATGTAGCTCAGTTGGTAGAGCATGGCGTTTGCAACGCCAGGGTTGTGGGTTCGATTCCAGTAATAAAATAATGTATGCACTCACTAACTGTAAGTCGCTCTGGATAAGAGCGTCTGCTAAATGACTAAAATGTAAATGTAAATGTATCTCAACTCCCAAAATGTAGAACAGAGCAGACCCTACTAAAACGAGAGTATCAATGAACATGTTGTGGAAAATGAATGCTCAGTTTCTGTCGTGTGCGGCATTGCAGTACCACGTACCGCTAGCAGCATTTTAGCCACAGACTGTTGTGCTAGCTGTCTAGTCTGTGTTTTATGAATGTGCAATGAGCATAAAAATACGCATTTATATAAGGATTTGGCAACACGTTCTCATTCTGATAAATAATCTTATCTAGGTAGGCCACTTGATTTCAATATCTAAACAAAGTGAACAGGCTATGTTGTTCAAACAGTTTAAGATGGACAGGAGGGTCATAACAGTTCAATTGTTCTTCCTTGTTAGCAAGCAAATAGATCCAAGTTGGCTAGACTTGAAATATAAAGATTAGCTGGCTACTCACTAGCACGTGGGCTTGTGCTTCAGAGATTGTTCATGAGACCTACAAGAAGTTAGTCATTATTAGCGGATGTGCATTGTGCATGGTTCCGGTGATATCTGTAACAAAAATTGCATCTTCATAGACAGACTTGAAAGCCAGATCAGTGGTTATTGCAACAAAAGCAGGTTAAACTAAAATAATAAAATGATTAGTGGTCTTATGGTTGTGGAAGGCGTATATTTAGCCTAGGTATATAATTTTACAAGCCCTGAATTAATTCGATTATTTCTGACCTGACTGTTTGAAATGCAGTGTATTGACCTTTAATTCTTCAACAAAGTTTATTAAGAGAAAGCGTAAAAAAATAAAATAAAGATGTATATCGTGAATCGCCCATAAGTTTGAATAAATCAAGATATGATTTTTAGGCCATATCGCCCAGGCCTAGAGGTTGGACTCCATAGAAAACCCTAGCACACCAACATTAAAGTTCTCACCAGCGACATTGCCAGCAGCAACTTCAACATAGCTTTGCAGAATTATTGTTACTTATCATATTTGACAGGTTGTAATCATCTCCTCTTAATTCCTCCACAGTGGAATCATTAGCAGAGATGTCAATATTTTCAAGAAGCACTTTTATTACTATATTGCTGCCATACCGGGGGTAAACTAGTGTCCAGTGCTACATTTGCATGGATTACTTTGTGTTGCTTGGGGTGCCTGGAAGCAGAATATGATTAAGTGCTTATGAACTCACTTGTGCATTGTTGTTGTGGTTTAATTGCATTTGTGGGCATCACTGGTCTTGAAGGATTGCGGGCTTGCAAATATTTGAAATACTGTATTTAGCCTACCTTCTAGTCAGTTATTAACATAATCCTGGTTATTTTCTAGAGTGGGTTTTATTTTGTGTTTGGGGTGGAAAAATTGATCCTGGCAGCCCTACAGGACTAGACTGGGCCAACTTATTAATGAGACTTATTATTATTATTTTTAAATCTTATTTTGCACTCCTCATCCTGCTGTGTTCACCTTTCACCAGTGGCTTTTTCCACTGTTCAGTAATTGATCAGAGTACTGGTGATAGCCTTTCGCAAAATCCAGTGACTCACTCTCACCCAGCTAGCTGGGTCAGTTTAAAGAGCGACTGCCTTTAAAAAGCAACTAATCCCTTTGATAACGGCCTATTGGGCTCCCGAGTGGCGCAGCGGTCTAAGGCACTGCATCTCAGTGCTTGAGGCGTCACTACAGACCCCCTGGTTTGATTCCAGGCTGTAGCTCAACCGGACGTGATTAGGAGTCCCATAAGGTGGTGCACAATTGGCCCAGCGTCGTCCGGGTTTGGCCGGTGTAGGCCGTCATTGTAAATAATAATTTGTTCTTAACTGACTTGCCTAGTTAAATAAAGGTAAAATAAAAAATAAAAAAATGTGTCAGAGTCAGAAGCGGGTATTCTAGACTACAAAGTGTAAATAGGATAATTTAGGTCATAAAGTCAATCTCATCTAAAACGGAGTTTGTAACATCTGTGCGTCACAGCGGGTTAATAAAGGTTGGGTTTTGATTTGACGATGTCCATTTGCCCACTAACATGGGGTGAACAGCTGCGGTGATTGCTCTCTATACAATAGAATAGACAGTGAGGCAGACCTGCTCAGCAGCTCCGACTGTTTACATAAGACAACACGTTGTGCATTTTTTTACTTGAGAAATACTGCACCAAGCACCATAGTTAGATGTAAAATTGCGCAACTAAAACATCCTCGGCAAAAACGTTAACTCAAGAAATGTATAATTATTTTTATCTTAGGTTCATTCTAGGGATTTTGAGGAAGTCAAATAGGCTTCCGAGTACAGTGTCTCATGGGGGACAAACATCATTAACCAAACGCGGAATCGGTCAGGAAACACACCTCCAAGACTGAAATCTTGTTTTTCGAATGAGAGAAAAACCCGTGCCAATCGGCGTGTTCAGTGGCTCTTTAAGGTGCGGACAATCCAGCTCTTCCAGTGTTGGGTTTTCTGGACGCTAAAAAACACTGAAAAAAACACACACCTTTGGTTTACAATGTAGAATGACCCCACTTTTTGCCCTGTATGTGACATTGTGAGTGTGTGTTCACTTTGTGCATGTTGGTTTGCAGTGCAATTATTGGTCGTTCAACAAAAGATTTCAAGAGACTCTTGTTCAACTTTATAAAAGTCATGCCATTTGTAAGTGCAACTTTCCTACTTCTATTTTTGTGGTTAATTTGTTGTCTTAATTGTCTCTACCACCCGTATATTAAAACAAAATTATAATGCGTAATTCTACACATTACACTTTCTCAATACAGTATATTTGATAATAAGCTAATGAACTTGAAAACAGTTAACCTCATGATTTGGGAATGGTGGTTTACGTTAGGATTAGAATTGTGCCCAATTGGGAGAGCGTTTGTTTGTATTTTTTTGTCAATACTAAAACTGCCTGATAACTAACAGACTGGTGATCCCTGGCCTATATTTATTAGAGGTTTTATGAGGTGTTTATGATTATTTACTCAGTGCATAAATTCCATTGAGTGGTATACTCGCACCATAAAATGTCATGCACTGCTTTTAAATGAGACTGCTATTATGGCCCGTTTGCCTGTTTCAGATCTCACTGGTTAACAACTTCCTCAAGCTGGGTCTGAATGAACTGAAGCTCTGTTGCCGGGTTCGACTCACCAAGCACCTCTATGATGAGTACCTGCAGTAAGTCCTGCTGATCACTCATTCCCAAGCCTACTTCTTGCAGAATATTAGTTCTGAGAGATCAAGAGAACATCTGTCTGTCTGCCCTTAGCTGGTCTCGTGACAGACGTTAACATTTACATCTAACCCAAATCACGTAGCGGGAGATTTGGTTCTGGGTGACAAGATTAGCCCAAGGTCCCAGGGTTCCGGACTGGAAGCACGCTTTCGGCTGTGCCCAGAGGACAGCATCGGTATTGTAGTTTAACTGAAGTCTGGCCCAGAAAGGCAATTCCCATAGACAGCCCCATAGAGAAGTCACATTTGAAAATTCCTAATAAGACACTTAAGTCCTCACCTTTGTGCACGAAACTACCATTGAAATATTCAAATAATTGGCGCTGAGGCCTATTTTTTTCTTTTTCATCACTCACAGCCGAAGATACGAAAACATTTAATTCATGCTGGCCATCGACGTGCCGTTTGGTTTGTGTAGCCGTCCACGTGCATGGCACTCTCTGGCAGAGTTCCCGGAGCATGTTCGCGCGGTACTGCTGTCTGTCCAGTGCGCAGGCGTTGTCGTCCCAGTAAAAACGGATATAGAAAGATGGCAGCAACTACGAAACAGCGAATGCAAACTTAAGTAGATTACGCTGAAAACAACAAGCGTCCATTTTGGACGCTGTCTCTAGTTCATATATACCTCAGTGGATTAGCCTTTAGCAATAGAGGTAGTTTGAAATGATTTTTCCCTTGATCAGATTTCATTTTACAAATGTCCTAGCCCCACTACTTACAGTGTAGTGACCCTGTTACAATGGTGTAAGGAACAATGACTTCATAAACTCAAAGTGATAGAAAATACATAAAACACCTGCCAAACCCTGTTTCATGTTTTCACCACACCATCCTCCCATCCCACATCTCCTCTCCAGAGGTTACACATACTATAAGATTGGTAACCTGGACAACCGCATCGGTAACCCTGACCAGCTGTTGACCCAGGACGTGGAGAAGTTTTGTAACAGTGTGGTGGACCTCTACTCCAACATCAGCAAGGTAACCTGCACTTAAATAGCCTGGTTATACTAGACCAAATTCTGCACTCAAATGAAACAATGCTGAGTTCAGAATTCAGTCTGGTTCAACCAGGCTATTAAAAAATACCTCTGTTGTAGAGACAACTAATGCGGCTCAAAGCCTGATACAATCTACTGCTATTGACAGTACACTGAACCTGGGATGATAATCAAACAGGTTTTGTCTCTTCCTTTAGCCTCTATTGGACATTGGTCTGTACATCTTCAAGTTGACCTCGGCCATCGGGCCACAGGTGAGTCTTGCTTTGTCTAATGTAGCCTTCTATGGATCTCTGGAATTGTCCTACATTTAGGCTTATATGTAGTTTCAATTGAAAGAATGAAAATGTTAATCCCCAATGCATCCGCACAGTAGAATAGAGTTTCTACTCTACTCTCCTCTTTCCCCTCAGGGTCCTGCCTGTATGATAGGCTACCTGGTGTTCTCTGGGCTCATCCTGACACGTCTGCGGAGGCCCATCGGCAAGATGACGGTGATGGAGCAGAGATACGAGGGAGAGTACCGATTCGTCAACTCACGCCTCATCACCAACAGGTCAGTCGGGTCGCACATCTATCCTTACTACTGTTCCTCTCTTCTCCTTTTTAAGACAAAGAATTTCTGTTTCATGTTCTTTTTCCACTGTGAAAATAACTGGTTTAATGTTTTGTTTCCCACAGTGAAGAAATTGCCTTCTACAATGGAAACCTGAGGGAAAAACAGACCATTCACTCCACCTTCCAGAAACTGGTGAGAGGGTTTGGGGCTTTAAATCTATCAGTGGCGGTAGTTGACTTACTATGGCAGGGATCATCAACTAGATTCACCCGCCTGACAATTTTTTTCTTGGGCGGATGTTCAGGAGGCAGGAACATAATTACAAATAATTTGTCGATGGCAAATTGACCACAAGAAGCCCAAACAGATATAACATTTGACTAAAACATAATAATTTCAAACCGTACTTACATTTGCATACGATCACATATATCTCTCTATTATGCGTGGGAATACTTGTCTACAGATTTCCTAAATTAAAATCACTTGGAGCTGATTTGCTAGGGGTTTGTCTTTTATGCTCAGAAAACTTTGGGGGCCAAATAAAATCACCCGTACTATGGTATCACAGAGGATCTGTACTACAATGCATATCAATGTCTTACGTTACATTCTCTCCCATAGGTGGATCATTTGCACAATTTCATTTTCTTCCGCTTTTCAACTGGTTTCGTGGACAGCGTCATTGCAAAGTGTGAGAATACTCTTTGATTTGAAGTTTGTTAATTACTTTATTCATACTCTCATCTGATGTGGTTTATAGCTGAATTAAATACTTGTGGTTTTCCCACCTCTGTAGACATTGCCACTGTTGTGGGGTACCTGGTGGTGAGCAGGCCGTTCCTGAACCGTACCCACCCACGCCACCTACACAGTACCCACGCTGAGCTGCTAGAGGTGAGGAGAGACAAAGAGTGTGTGTGTGTTCTGTATGGTTCAGATCCTAACTTCCCTGTCTCCCCTCTCTCCCTCTCTTTCTCCTCCAGGACTATTACCAGAGTGGGCGTATGTTGCTGAGCATGTCTCAGGCCCTGGGCAGGATCGTCCTGGCTGGCAGAGAGATGAGCAGGCTCTCAGGGTCAGTCATACACAATGCTCTTATCACACAATTGGTTCAACTGGTTCGGTGGTGCACTGGTAGCCTGAATGCCAGTTTGTTAGCGCTATCATGCTATCTCTGTCAGTTATTGCAATAGAGTTCCAATATTTGCATAACCCTTGCGATTGGAGGGTAGTTGTGGGGGTTATCGAATTAGGATCCAATCCTCTGTTCTCCTCAAGCTCATTATTGTTCATATTTGAAGATTGTTGTGAGGCCAGACTGTTTGGCTTGGTAAAGACAGCAATGGAGTAGGTAAGAGCACAAACAGATCTGGGACTAGTTCAGTGGTTCATTGGTTTGTTGGTTCAATTGTTCATTGGGTTAATGGTTTAATGGTCTCAGATCACTCCACTTGTTCTTCTTTCCCTCCATCTGCTGTCCCCTCCTCACTGACTCCTGCTGTCCCCTCCTCACTGACTCTTGCTGTCCCCCTCCTCACTGACTCTTGCTGTCCCCCTCCTCACTGACTCTTGCTGTCCCCCTCCTCACTGACTCTTGCTGTCCCCCTCCTCACTGACTCTTTCTGTCCCCCTCCTCACTGACTCCTGCTGTCCCCCTACAGGTTCACAGCTCGCATCACCGAGATCATTAAAGTCCTGAAAGAGCTGAACTCTGGGAAATACGAGAGGACCATGGTCTCTCAGCAGGGAGGCAGAGGTGCCCGCTGCATGTTCCCTGATAATGTATTGATGCTGATATTGTTGTTAGATAGCAGTCTCATGTGGCAGTAGTCTAACACAGGAACAGGATAACATTTTACTAGTTTATGTGCGAGATGATTGCTTTTGTGATTTTTTTCTTTGTCACATTTTCAGATGGTGAATTACAAGATAGAATCACCTTGGTCCCAGGAAGTGGTGAAATCATCCACAAAGACAAGATTATTAAGTATGTATCTGACAGATACATGTATTATAGCAATACAATAAACATGATTAACATGCTTAATGAAAGTAGGTACTACCTGGTTTGATGTTGTACTTGTGTCTCAGGTTTGAGCATACACCTCTTGCAACGCCCAATGGGGATATTCTTATCAAAGACCTCAGCTTTGAGGTGAGTATCTCAATACCACCTAGGAGCAACTCCGTACTGAACCAATTTATAAAATTCATGAAATCTAAAGACTAGACTTATGATGAAGGTTGAGGGACTGTTTAATCTGGAAGTGCAGACGGCTGAACTGTGCCTTCCCATCCCCTGCTAACCTAAGGTGACATCAGGGACAAACGTCTTGGTGTGTGGCCCCAACGGCTGTGGGAAGAGCTCACTCTTCAGAGTCCTGGGAGAGGTATGAGGAATCAACAATTGCTGAAAAAGCCTGTTATGTTGCTGTAGTGTTTTACTGTTTTACATTCATGAGTAGTAATGGATGTGTCTGTTTCTCAGCTCTGGCCTCTGTTTGGTGGCCGTCTCACCAAACCTGAGCGAGGGAAGCTCTTCTATGTTCCCCAGAGGCCATACATGACCCTGGGCTCTCTGAGGGATCAGGTGATCTACCCAGATACAGTGGAGGACCAGAGGAGGAAGGGCACCTTTGATAAGGTAGCCTAACTATCCAATCATAGCAGCCCTTTACTGGACCATACATGTACACTACCAGTCAGAAATGTGGACACACCTACTCATTCAAGGGTTTTTCTTTATTTTTACTATTTTCTACATTGTAGAATAATAGTGAAGACATCAAAACTATGAAATAACACAAATGGAATCATATAGTAACCAAAAAAGTGTTAAACAGATCAAAATATATTTTATATTTTAGAATCTTCGAAGTAGCCACCCTTTATATTGATGACAGCTTTGCACACTCTTGGCATTCTCTCAACCAGCTTCACCTGGAATGCTTTTCCAACAGTCTTGAAGGAGTTCCCACATATGCTGAGCACTTGTTGGCTGCTTTTCCTTCACTCTCCGGCCCGACTCATCCCAAACCATCTCAATTGGGTTGAGGACGGGGGATTGTGGAGGCCACGTAATCTGATGCAGCACTCATCACTCTCCTCCATGGTAAAATAGCCCTTACACAGCCAGGAGGTGTGTTGGGTCATTGTCCTGTTGAAAAACAAATGATAGTCCCACTAAGCCCAAACCAGATGGGATGGCGTATCGCTGCAGAATGCTGTGGTAGCCATGCTGGTTAAGTGTGCCTTGAATTCTAGATAAATCACAGACAGTGTCACAAGTAAAGCACCCCCACACATAACACCTCCTCCTCCATGCTTTACGGTGGGAAATACACGAGGAGATCATCCGTTCACCCACACCGCATCTCACAAAGACACAGCGGTTGGAACCAAAAATCTCAAATTTGGCTCCAGACCAAATGACAAATTTCCACCGGTTTAATGTCCATTGCTCATGTTTCTTGGCCCAAGCAAGTCTCTTATTATTATTGGTGTCCTTTAGTAGTGGTTTCTTTACAGCAATTCGACCATGAAGGCCTGATTCACACAGTCTCCTCTGAACAGTTGATGTTGAGATGTGTCTGTTACTTGAACTCTGTGAAGCATTTATTTGGGCTGCAATTTCTGAGGCTGGTAACTCTAATGAACTTATCCTCTGCAGCAGAGGTAACTCTGAGTCTTCCATTCCTGTGGCGGTCCTCATGAGAGCCAGTTTCATCATAGTGCTTAATGGTTTTTGCCACAGCACTTGAAGAAACTTTCAAAGTTCTTGAAATATACTGTATTGACTGACCTTCATGTCTTAAAGTAATGATGGACAGTAGTTTCTCTTTGCTTATTTGAGCTGTTCTTGCCATAATATGGACTTGGTCTTTTACCAAATAGGGCTATCTTCTGTATACCCCCCCTCCTACCTTGTCACAACACAACTGATTGGCTCAAACATATTAAGAAGGAAAGAAATTCCACAAATTAACATTTAAGAAGGCACACCTGTTAATTAAAATGCATTCCAGGTGACTACCTCATGAAGCTGGTTGAGAGAATGCCAAGCGTGTGCAAAGCTGTCATCAAGGCAAAGGGTGGCTATTTGAAGAATCTCAAATATAAAATATATTTTGATTTGTTTAACACTTTTTTGGTTACTACATGATTCCATATGTGTTATTTCATAGTTTTATGTCTTCACTATTATTCTACAATGTAAAAATAAAGAAAACCCTTGAATGAGTAGGTGTGTCCAAACTTTTGACTGGTAGTGTATATCCAAACACATCAGCTCTTTACTATACCATATATCCAATCACAGCAGCCCTTTTTTTGACCAATGATTTGTAATGCTTCTCAAGTGTGCTGTACATGGCCTCTGTCAGTAGGATGTGGTATGTCAGAGGATAGCACTAAGCTATGCACGCTGTTTGCTGACAGTGTGGTATGCTGGCGTTTTTGTACGTATCTGTGCGTCTCTCCGTTTCTGTGTGTGTGTGTGTTCTGCTGGGCAACAGGTGCTGAAGGAGTACCTGGACAACGTCCAGCTTGGTCACATCCTGGAGAGGGAGGGCAGCTGGGACACCGTCCAGGACTGGATGGACGTCCTCAGTGGAGGAGAGAAACAGAGGATGGCTGTAAGTCACTGCTCATTTCCTAAAGAAAACAACAGTGAATAGTGAAGACACATGTAGTTGTTTTGTCTCTTTCTATGCCAGACTAATTCTGCTAGCTGCATAGCACTGCACTCCATTTATGTTGCCATGACTTTTAAGACCATTTTCCAAGCACATACAGCTGTAAAAAAGTATTTGATCCCCTGCTGATTTTGTACGTTTGCCCACTGACAAAGAAATGATCAGTCTATAATTTTAATGGTAGGTTTATTTGAACAGTGAGAGACAGAATAACAAACAAAAAATCCAGAAAAACGCATGTCAAAAATGTTATAAATTGATTTGCATTATAATGAGGGAAATATGTTTTGCAGAGGGGTCAAATACTTGACTTAGTACTTTGTGGCAAAACCCTTGTTGGCAATCACAGAGGTCAGACGTTTCTTGTAGTTGGCCACCAGGTTTGCACACATCTCAGGAGGGATTTTGTCCCACTCCTCTTTGCAGATCTTCTCCAAGTCATTAAGGTTTCGAGGCTGACGTTTGGCAACTCGAACCTTCAGCTCCCTCCACAGATTTTCTATGGGATTAAGGTCTGGAGACTGGCTAGGCCACTCCAGGACCTTAATGTGCTTCTTCTTGAGCCACTCCTTTGTTGTCTTGGCCGTGTGTTTTGGGTCATTGTCGTGCTAGAATCCACGACCCATTTACAATGCCCTGGCTGAGGGAAGGAGGTTCTCACCCAAGATTTGACGGTACATGGCCCCGTCCATCGTCCCTTTGATGCGGTGAAGTAGTCCTGTCCCCTTAGCAGAAAAACACCCCCAAAGCATAATGTTTCTACCTCCATGTTTGACGGTGGGGATGGTGTTCTTAGGGTCATAGGCAGCATTCCTCCTCCTCCAAACACGGCGAGTTGAGTTGATGCTAAAGAGCTCGATTTTGGTCTCATCTGACCACAACACTTTCACCCAGTTATCTGAATCATTCAGATGTTCATTGGCAAACTTCAGACGGCCCTGTATATGTGCTTTCTTGAGCAGGGGGACCTTGCGGGCGCTGCAGGATTTCAGTCCTTCACGGCGTAGTGTGTTACCAATTGTTTTCTTGGTGACTATGGTCCCAGCTGCCTTGAGATCATTGACAAGATCCTCCCGTGTAGTTCTGGGCTGATTCCTCACCGTTCTCATGATCATTGCAACTCCACGAGGTGAGATCTTGCATGGAGCCCCAGGCCGAGAAAGATTGACAGTTCTTTTGTGTTTCTTCCATTTGCGAATAATTGCACCAACTGTTGTCACCTTCTCACCAAGCTGCTTGGCGATGGTCTTGTAGCCCATTCCAGCCTTGTGTACGTCTACAATCTTGTCCCTGACATCCTTGGAGAGCTCTTTGGTCTTGGCCATAGTGGAGAGTTTGGAGTCTTGATTGATTGCTTCTGTGGACAGGTGTCTTTTATACAGGTAACAAGCTGAGATTAGGAGCACTTCCTTTAAGAGTGTGCTCCTAATCTCAGCTCGTTACCTGTATAAAAGACACCTGGGAGCCAGAAATCTTTCTGATTGAGAGGGGGTCAAATACTTATTTCCCTCATTAAAATGCAAATCAATTTATAACATTTTTGACATGCGTTTTTCTGGATTTTTTTGTTGTTATTCTGTCTCTCACTGTTCAAATAAACCTACCATTAAAATTATAGACTGATCATTTCTTTGTCAGTGGGCAAACGTACAAAATCAGCAGGGGATCAAATACTTTTTTCCCTCACTGTAAAGGTAGCTTTTCATTGATTGGACTCCTCTTCTCTTCTCTTCTCTTCTCTCACACACACATCTCATCTCATCTCTCTGGTATCTAGATGGCCCGTCTGTTTTACCATAAGCCCCAGTTTGCCATCCTGGATGAGTGCACCAGTGCTGTGAGTGTAGATGTGGAGGACTTTATCTACAGCCACTGCAGGACGGTAAAATACAACACTGGACTATTATTCAGATTATACATTAAATAGGTCATTTGTCAATCTTTTTAATTTTTTTATTCAAGTTTACAAAATGTACATCAATGTAAGTACAAAGATTTTGCCATATCCCAACCATTTGTCAATATGTTGATGATTATTGAAAAATATTTTATTTATGTGCACATTGTGAAAGAGGAATGAAAAAGAACCAAGCTAACTGATGCATGGTAGCTTATGGGATGTCATATTTACCTTTCCTCAGGTGGGCATCACGTTGTTCACGGTTTCTCACAGGAAGTCTTTGTGGAAGCACCATGAGGTAAGTCCTGTCACACCAAATGATGAAACATAAAATGACTGTGCATATAATAATATAATGCAGGTGAATACTAAAGCCCTGTTCTTTTGTCCTTTTTTTAATTCTAAGAGCGTTTACTTGTTTACATCTATTTTGTAGGAGCATTTTATTTTATATAGATTAAAATACATTCCAAATATCTAAGAGGGCCTTTAAGAAAGAACACCTTCTAACCAGTGATTTCTGTCTTCTCCAGTACTACCTGCACATGGATGGAAGGGGAAACTATGAGTTCAAAGCCATCACCCAGGAAACTGTGGAATTTGGGTCATAACGACCTCACCACAGCCAATTATTGTGCACAGAGATGGTCCTAAGTAATTCTGCACTAGATGAAGCATAGAAAACAGAGAAGTCAAGTCCTAACATCTTAAAATGTTACGCTACATTATGAAGAATGGGAGCTCTCTCAAAGTCAAGAGAGAAATACCTTTAATACATTAAAGGTAGAGTCCACAATATGACATCATCATACAGAGCAGGGTACACTTCCTGCTTACAGAAATAAACAAAACAATTGAATTCTGCCGAGATTGACCGTATTGGCTCTTCCTAAGGGCAGATATTGAATTCTGTTGTTGTTTATGACTGGAAGCAGGAAGTCGCCCCACTGTGTATGATGATGTCATATTGCAGAGTCTACCTTTTAAGGACGTGCGTGTCTGTACATGAGAGTTTTAATTGTATATGAAGCAAATAATGTACTAAGAAAGCTAGCCTTACCGATTTGTATGTTTTAAAATGTTATTTCCATTAATATTGCATTGTTTTTTATTATTTAAAATGGTCCATTTTTATGTCAAGTTTAATGTCAAGTTTTGATGTTGAGTTAAATTTAATGTTTTGTTTTGTTTTTTTAAATGTTAGTCTAGTGCTGTTTGTTGAAACACTGAAGTGCATTCTCCTTTCGTGAAGCCAGTTACTGTAACTGTAAATGACATTAAGCAAAGCTAGTCCGAATACGTCAACTGCAGTACATAAATGTAATATGTATTTTTTTGTCTCCTATATAAAAATTATCAGCGTCTGCCTCAGTTTTGTAAGGTACTGTAGTTATTCTGAACCATACTGAATTAAGCTTTGATTATTTCGTAAAAGGGGATCGAGGACGTGGGAATTCTTGTTAACATAGGATATTTAAAATGCCATTACTATGAGCTGAACTAGAAATAAATACAGTGGCTTGCGAAAGTATTCACCCCCCTTGGCATTTTTCCTATATTGTTGCATAACGACCTAGAATGAAAAGAGTTTTTGGGGGTTTGTATCATTTGATTTACACAACATGCCTACCACTTTGAAGATGAAAAATATTTTTTGGGGTGAAACAAACAAGAAATAAGACAAAAAACCAGAACTTGAGCGTGCATAACTATTCCCCCTCCAAAGTCAATACTTTGTAGAGCCACCAAGTCTCTTGGGGTATGTCTCTATAAGCTTGGCACCTCTAGCCACTGGGATTTTTGCCCATTCTTCAAGGCAAAACTGCTCCAGCTCCATCAAGTTGGATGGGTTCTGCTGGTGTACAGCAATATTTAAGTCATACCACAAATTCGCAATTGGATTGAGGTCTGGGCTTTGACTAAGCCATTCCAAGACATTTAAATGTTTCCCCTTTAAACCACTCAAGTGTTGCTTTAGCAGTATGCTTAGGGTCATTGTCCTGCTGGAAGGTGAACCTCTGTCCCAGTCTCAAATCTCTGGAAGACTGAAACAGGTTTCCCTCAAGAATTTCCCTGTATTTAGCACCATCCATCATTCCTTCAAGTCTGACCAGTTTCCCAGTCTCTGCCGATGAAAAACATCCCCACAGCATGATGCTGCCACCACCATGCTTCACTGTGGGGATGGTGTTCTCTGGGTGATGAGGTGTTGGGTTTGCGCCAGACATAGCGTTTTCCTTGATGGCCAAAAAGCCTTCTTCCATAGGTTTGGGGAGTCTCCCACATGCCTTTTGGCGAACACCAAACGTGTTTGCTCATGTTTTTCTTTAAGCAATGGCTTTTTTTCTGGCCACTCTTCCGTAAAGCCCAGCTCTGTGGAGTGTACGGCTTAAAGTAGTCCTATGGACAGATACTCCAATCTCCGCTGTGGATCTTTGCAGCTCCTTCAGGGTTATCTTTGGTCTCTTTGTTGCCTTTCTGATTAATGCCCTCCTTGCCTGGTCCGTGAGTTTTGGTGGGCGGCCCTCTCTTGGCAGGTTTGTTGTGGTGCCATATTCTTTCAATTTTTTAATAATGGATTTAATGGTGCTCCGTGGGATGTTCAAAGTTTCGGATACCTTTTTTTATAACCCAACCCTGATCTGTACTTCTCCACAACTTTATCCCTGACCTGTTTGCAGAGCTCCTTGGTCTTCATGATGCCGCTTGCTTGGTGGTGCCCCTCTGGGGCCTTTCAGAACAGGTGTATATATACTGAGATCATGTGACACTTAGATTGCACACAGGTGGACTTTATTTAACTAATTATGTGACTTCTGAAGGTAATTGGTTGCACCAGCTTCATAGCAAAGAGGGTGAATACATACGCATGCACCACTTTTCTGCTATTTATTTTGTAGAATTTTTTGAAACAAGTTATTTTTTTCATTTTACTTCACCAATTTGGACTATTTTGTGCATGTCCATTACATAAAATCCAAATAAAAATCCATTTAAATTACAGGTTGTAATGCAACAAAATAGAAAAACGCCAAGGGGGATGAATGCTTTTGCAAGGCACTGTATATTTCATTGATATAACAATTTCAAGACCCTTGGTCTTCTGTTCTGCAGACTACTCATTGTGTTGTTCTCTTTCAGTTAGATATCAGAGCATAGTTTGTGCATCCCAATACTCTAAAGTGGCTTCCTCTTCCTATCTCCTTTCATTCATCCACGGATGTTGTCACTTATCCTGTCTTTTCAGATTAGTGCAGATGCATGTTACCCCAACACAGTGCAAGACAAATATAGGGTAACTAGGAATAGGTTACAGTGACATTTAAGGTCACTTTTTTATTATTATTATTGAGCTGCATCCATGACTTGGACCTTCTCCAGGGCATGTCTCGGAGGTCTCTGGCACCATGTTGCCAATGTGACTGTGGTGTCACCCCTCTGTCTGGGTATTCCTATGGTTCTCTGGGTCATAAGCTGATAAGCAGGCATTGAGCTACAATCAATCACTCTGAAAAGGCTTTCCTCTTGTCTCATCAGTTTCAAACATAATACAAAGATTACATTAGATGGCGCTGTAAATCAAATTTCCTTCACAGGGATATTGTTAGACAATAGACATGAGAATTGACTCGTATCAATCCATTTTAATTGTAAAAAAGTACCACAATGCACAACAGTGATCACAAGTAATAATTTTCCTGCTGTAACCTTCCATCTCATCCAAAAGTACCAAATCCATGTTCCAGCAGCACAGAATAAGGACGAATCCAATTCAACATGAACTACACATCAACATATTAGACATACAAAATAAATATTTAACATACAAAACATTGATTGAAATAAATAAAAATGGCCAAGTAATTAAATGTTTATTTCTACATAGTGGCAAAAATATGTATTTCTCAAGAATTCATCTAATTTACTAGTTCAACATTAGTATAAAACAAATAAGTAGTGTAAAAAATGATCTCCCCATTTAAAAGAACCAACTAATAATGAGATTTAAAAAGGCAACACGACCACAGACCTTTTGCATTTCCAGTGTTAGATACCTTTGTGCTAAATGATTGGGAGCACAGCTCCCTCCCTCTGAAAGGGTTGATTTAGTCAAGTACCATTATTTATAAGACACACGCACACACATATACATACACACCTTTACACTGGACTAAACTGCAGGTTCTCCTTGTCCACTGTTTTTTTTGTTTTTGTTGCAGGAGCAGCATTTGCAGCACACCACGGTTAGAGTGATGAGGATGATGAACATAGCCAGCATGATGCCGATGGCACCTGCGATCACACCAAAGTGGAATTCTGAGAGGAGAGAAGAGAGAACGAATACATAATTGAATTGATGATAATTTAATTGATGTTCTTGAAATTGCTACACATTGTAGTCTACAGTAAAAAGGGCTATTGCCCAAATTACAGTTTATCTTTATAGATTGGTTGTAGTTACTCCATCCACTACACATTTAACTGAATATACTGAATTTCCCCCTACTTCAATTCCTTCTACCCCATCTCAACCCCAACACACCATGTACTTTGCATTGTGGGGTCACATACCCTCAAAGATGGACTTGCTCTCTCTGGGTGAGCACTGTGGCTTGCTCCAATCTCCCAGTCTCTTCTCCACAGAGCGAGAGGGGATATAGGCTGCCACCATGAAGCAGTAGCTCTCTCCTTTATCCAGGTTGGTCAGCTCTACATCTCTCAGGTCTGACATTGTCTCTTTCTGTGGACAGAGGTTTAGAGTTAGATACAGTATTATCTCAAGTCGCACACTGTTTGTGTTGTGTCATTAGTGGGAATCAACAGGTAGAGTCTCATAAGCAATGCATTTACAATCTATTGACTATGACTGTTCAACTCACCTTTCCTGTGCTCCCGGCTTTGTTGTATACGACACTGTACTTCAGTTCATTCTTAAAGATGTCTCTGATAGTCAACAGCTGGTCATCCCTGTAGAGGGGAGTGAGAGGGTCCTGGATGTGTAGTGTCATCTTGGTCTTGTCTTCACTCTGCTTGATGTTGAAACTGGGTGCTCCTATTTGCGCTAAAAGTAGAACGAGACAAGTTAGGCACCACAGACAGAATTTATTTTGGGAATTTATAGTGAAATCAACCTTTTTAATATTACAAATTAATGCTATAACAGTATTATTATACAATGCAATAACAAGGTGCTTAATGACCCAGGTTGTTACTGTGTGAGTATAAATACAATAATAATTTATTTACTACTGTAATAATAATGTAGCTAATAACACTCACTGTCTTTGTAGGGGCAGAACCTCTCGGCCCGGGTGTAGGGGAACTCTACAAGGTCAGAGTTCACGCCAGGCAGGGGTTCTGATAGGACGTCGGCAGAGTAGGTCTCCTCCAGGTTCCGCAGCTCGTTGGTGAGGTCACACTCTGTCCCCGAGCTCCGTATGCAGTATGGGTTCCTCTGTCTGTCCTTGCCGACCCTGAACACACAACAAAGCAGTCCCACATCAGACAGTCTTTGAACTGTGCTTGCCCTGTCATACACTGCAAATGAATGTGAAGTTGTAGTGTGTAGTCATGTGTTAGGTACGGTTTGTACACTCAGTTTTAAGTTAATTCTGCTGACATGAAGGAAGGTATTCATCAATAAAAGTGTTCAATTTGTGCTTGTGCGGACAGGACTTTTGTTTTCAACGATGGTGTAATGAAGAACAGAGCAGTGCAGACTGAGACTGCAGAGACATGATGTAGGCTACTTACTCAGAAAATTCAACGGTGTATGTGTAGTTGGTAGGTTCAGGGCCCCATGTTAGAATAGTCTTGAAGTTATTGGACACCCATTTAACATTCTGCGCCTCAGGGAAATAATCCTCACCTGTTAACCCAGGAGAAACACGGCATGATTAGTTATTTAGTTTAGTTTAGTAAAATGTATTTGCACCAAAGAAAACAAGTGATAGACAATAACACAGATAAAAACAAACCAACAAAACAAAACTGTGTGCAGGTGTGGTTAGAAGCCCAAGGGCTTATATGGAATCCACACCACAACAAAACAATATACAGTCGTGGTCAAAAGTTTTGAGAATGACACAAGTATTGGTCTTCACAAAGTTCGCTGCTTCAGTGTTATGAGATATTTTTGTCAGATGTTACTATGGTATACTGAAGTATAATTACAAGCATTCCATAAGTGTCAAAGGCTTTTTATTGACAATTACATTAAGTTTATGCAAAGAGTCAATATTTGCAGTGTTGACCCTTCTTTTTCAAGACCTCTGCAATCCACCCTTGCATGCTGTCAATTAACTTCTGGGCCACATCCTGACTGATGGCAGCCCATTCTTGCATAATTAATGCTTGGAGTTTGTCAGAATTTGTGGGTTTTTGTTTGTCCTCCCGCCTCTTGAGGATCGACCACAAGTTCTCAATGGGATTAAGGTCTGGGGAGTTTCCTGGCCATGGGCCCAAAATGTCGATGTTTTGTTCACCGAGCCACTTAGTTATCACTTTTGCCTTATGGCAAGGTGCTCCATCATGATGGAAAAGGCATTGGTCGTCACCAAATTGTTCTTGGATGGTTGGGAGAAGTTGCTCTCGGAGGATGTGTTGGTACCATTATTTATTCATGGCTGTGTTCTTATGCAAAATGATGAGTGAGCCCACTCCCTTGGCTGAGAAGCAACCCCACACATGAATGGTCTCAGGATGCTTTACTGTTGGCATGGCAATCCCACTGAGCATCAGCACTAAGTAATTGTGCATATTATATAATGTGGAGTGCAAAAACTGTGCCAAGGGATTAAACAGAAAGGTTTATGTAGAATCAGCTGAAACTGTTTATCCCTGCCTATTTAGCCAGCCTTGGGTAAAAAAAAAGTTGGCTATATGTTTTTGAGATGCAACTCATAAAAAGCCGTATGTAAAACTTACCAGATGCTCCAATCGTGAATAGTACCGATAAGAGTAAAACTCCAAAGTGAACAGAAGTCCTTACATCCATCACAATCCAAAATGTTACAGTAAGTAGCCTCTTACAAGTGAACGCTGATTGTCCTCCCTTGATCCAGTGTAGATAGTATTCGTCTAAAAATAACACTTCAAAGTGTATCGGATAACTGCACACAGAGCTGCTGTTGCCTCGCTTTTAAAGCCTATCCATTGAAGTTGCGAACGGTCGGAATTTTAGTTATGACTCATTCAACAATAGCTCCACCTCCCTTACAACTCTCCTCGAGCATGGGGTTTTGTCCAATGGTTTATACACATCATTGGTTTTGTCACTGGTTGAGCATGCTGCCCATACAATCTGTCAAAGCATTTATTGTCCAAATATGGTCATCCGGATAGTAAAACTTTACCTGTAGCTTGCCATATAATGTAGCAGCGGCATGAATGGAGAGGCAGACATGAAGCTCATGGACATTTTAGAAATTTGAGTCAATGTAAGATTTGTTAGAGTCCTCTTTTGAAACTGTCATTTGTGTTCTTGAAATAACTAGAATGATGAGTTGAAATGTAATAGTACATTGTGTTATAACTATAAATAACTATTATACATTATTTTGTTTAAGTACTTGCAAAATGGTTTGTGATAAAGTGTGATGAAGAAAAGTATGATAAAGGGGATATAATCTAATTATTTCTGAGCATACAGTGAACCGAAAGCAATTTGTTGGTTCTGAAATGTTTTGGGAAACCCGATATGCTTGTAAACAGATTACGATACAGTAGCCTAAACCCTGAAATCCCAAAGCAGTGACTGAAACACAGAGTTTGCTGATGACTGAATCTGTATCCATTAGGAGAACAAGCTGTGAGTCAGCTAGGCCTCTCTGAAGTGTAGGATTGTTGTGATATTGTGGTTATAATTAGTTACATGAAACAGTGACATAATGAGCATTTCTAAGAACTGACTACTAAGGCAAGAATAGGACTACAGTCCAGACCTATTTTAGCAATATTTAAGTCTTGTCCACCTATATGAATAAATTAATTCAGAATGTTAAAAATAAATTAAATCTACAAGTTACCCAACCTGTGATATATTTAGTTGTACGTTGCCAAATAGGGGTGATTTAGTGCCTGAGAGAGTGAGCGGATAGATGCAGCATGGTGAATTAGTATTGTGAAAGACAGAGTGAGATACTGGTGTACGTGCATCGCCACATACTTACAGACTATTTATATATTCTAGCATTGAGTTGATTGATAGGGCTATTCTTTACAAATCTATGCCAAACCACAGCAAAACGTTTTGATATCTTTTGATGTATGTTGGATTTTTGGATTTTGAGAATATCCAATCGGATCAATCTCTCAAGTCATATTCAGAGAATGAATGGTGGTTATCTTTACCCATAGCCTACTGTACTTCCAGTTAAAATGTATAATTCATCGTTGATTAATCACAATTCTGCTATGCACTCTCTGTTCCATTGAGGAAAAGTAAAGTCTTCCTCTGCCATCACTGTTATTTCGTGAATATGCTGAATATGACATTACATCATATACTATAATTTGTGGTATAATTGAGAATACAGTATCACCCTACACCAGGGATGGGCAACTTTGATGGGGGTGGGGCCCACAAAAAAACGGAACTCATCATGAGGGGCTGTTGTGAATCGTGGGTCTGTGTACCCACAAAACAAAGTAGTCTGTCAGAAGTTTCCATGTCTTTTTTCCATCTATAATTCATTTCCCAGGTAGCCCCTCTCCCCCAACTGAAATATAACTTCAGAAAACAGGGGTTGAAAAAGGATTAGGAAGACTGATGAAGACATTTCGCTTTACTCTAATCAGCCCAGTCTTGATGAGGACCCATTTCGATGTTTCTATTTACTCCACTCCAATCAGCCATTTTATTGAATGGTTCATATGGTCTGAGATACTATTGACCTTTAACCTTTGACTAATGACCTTTGAAATAAATATTGTAATGGATACATTCAATCCTTGACTTCCATCACCATTACTGATCTAACTGTGTAATGCATCACAATGTCCTTTGCAACCCCACCTTTCAACACAAAGTTAATCCAAAATTAATCTCAAGAAAACACTCATAGACATCTTATTTACAATCCTTTTCAATGAAAACACTTTTTGTGTCAGTCAAGGTGTCATAAAACATTAATAGCACTTTAACAATGATAATTAGTTATAACACTTCACTACTCTAAAATCAACTCATATCTACTAAAAATGATTTCCTATTCTCATCTCCAAGAACATGTTACTCATGTAGGATAGTCCGGTAGTCTGGTGGGCAGGGAACAAACATGTGACTCCAGCTGGAGACCTCTGGACCTTCGGGATTAGCTGTCCTCTTGACAACCTTTTCCAACCCTCCGCCGTTTTGTCACGGATTCAGCCGAGGCTGCTCCTCCTCCCTGCTCGGGCAGGCTTCGGCGTTCGTCGTCCCCGGAGTACTAGCTGCCACCGATCTATGTTTCGGTGTTTGACTTGTTGTGTCTGATTGTGTACACTTGTTCCCCATTATGTTGTATTGTATTCCCTATTTAACCCTCTGTCGTGCATTGTGTGTTGTGTGTTATTGGTTGTGTCATCGGCAGTGTGCGGGTTGTTAGTTTTCTCCGTTGTTTGGAGACTGTTTATTTCACTGGCGACTTTGATTAAAGTACGGTTTCCCGTAGCTCTGTGTCCTGCGTGTGACTGAGCCTACCGCATTTCACTGTCGCCGTTCTGACACGTTTGCTGAAACGGTTTCCTGTTTAATATGTATATGGACACAAAAGAGCACTGTTGAATTTTACTGGATGGCCCCAGTGTGGGTCCATACGACATTTCACAGGGGGATTAAAGGATAATAAATAAAGGATTTGATTTAGGCTTAGCAGTTTTAAGACTGTTCTTTGTAGGCATGCTACCCAGTGTTACACGGGGCCCGTGTAGCTCAGTTGGTAGAGCATGGCGCTTGCAACGCCAGGGTTTTGGGTTCGATTCCCATGGGGGGCCAGTATGAAAAGGAAAAAACATGTATGCACTCACTAACTGGAAGTCGCTCTGGATAATAGCATCTGCTAAATCACTGAAATGTAAATGTAAAATGTTACCCCGTTTGAGAAAACAACTTGATCATTACTAAGCAATGGAAATTGTGCCAAATGACTTGTACTCCACCACACCCTCCTCTCCTTCTGGCTGACCTTGACTGCTGAGTAATACATCTCATTATGGGAAGTATGCAAAAATGAGCATTGTCCATAATAAGCCATGAAAATTAATAGTTATAATCAGGATCTGCAGAACAGTGGTCAGTGAATAAACCCTTATAGCTAAACAAAGAACTGCAACTATAATACAACCATGGTCAATGATAAAATAAACGTGTTATATTCTGGATCACTGGTGTATGGCTCTGTCAATCTCTTCTATCTTGAAAAGGTTTGCGTCTGGTAGCCTAAGACTTCCTAAAAAGCAACATGTGTGGAGTAATCCTTTCCTGCAGTCAAATGACCTAGTTGCCTCATGAGTGGAATGTTATAAATATTAATAATGTTTGTTGTTGTTTTTTACGCCGTAAATCTGGTGTTTCTATGTCAAACAGTTTTGTTTTATTTCAATCGTCTGTGATTTATATAAAGTGTAATATTGGGATGCAAACTCATATTTCAACTCTATATCTGACATGGTATGTGTGTCTTTTTTTTAAAGCCCATAACCATGTGTGTGAAATGTATACTTTTGTTTAAAAGTAGATTTGTTTAAGACAACCAAGAAACACTCTGTGTGACCCTGATTTAACCCACTGCAGTAAAACGTTAAACATTAGTTCCTGGCGTCTATCCGATGTGGATAATTCAATAGTGCTGTAATGTGTCATGTAGACAACACCTCATCTATTAGTCCTGGGTGTTGAAGTAAGGAGAGGAATGTGGGAACGTGGCGGTTAGTGGTTAGTCATAAGACTGCTAAATAGTTAATTAAATGATTACCCAGACTATCTGCATTGACCCTGTCTTGCACTGACACTACGCACACTCGCAATACTATATATACACTATATATACACTCACACACACTACACTGACACTCTCACACAAACCCACATACGCACACACACACACACACACACACACACACACACACACACACACACACACACACACACACACACACACACACACACACACACACACACACACACACACACACACACACACACACACACACACACACACACACACACACACACACACACACACACACACTTTCACACACACCATATGCTGCTGCTACTCTGTTCTTTATTTTACTCATATTATTATCTATCCTGATGTCTAGTCCTTAGCCCTGCCTTGATGTACATATCTACCTCAAATATCTCGTACCCCTGCACATTGATGGTACTGGTACTCCCTGTATATAGTTTCATTCTTGTGTATTTTATTCATTTTGTATAACTATTTTAATTTTTCATAATTTTTCAAACTCTGCATTTGATTTGATGTTGATATTTGGTCCAGCTAAAACTTCGTCATTTTTAATGCCTGTTTGGATAATGTAATCGTTTGTGTGTCTAGGGCTAAGTTGTTGTCATTAAATACAAGTAAAATGTCCTCAATATCCTGTGTGTTGACTAGAATCCACCCAGGAAGTAATTTACTCTACAATGCAGTTACTTAGATGTAATGGGATGTAAATGACAGAGCATGCGGTTGAGGTAAATTTCTAAGATGCTGCAATCTAAGGTTTGTCACTGGCACAATTCTTATGCCTTTTAGTGCAATTCTGATGTCAGGACTGAGTTCTTTCTTTAAGTAATCAGATAGTTTCCATTGTAATGTTACATGAAAAGTAGCATACCCCCTCATGCTTAGTCACATCTGGAACAAAAAATACCTAAATTAAGAGCAAAGAGTTACACAAATAGGCCTTAGAAGGCATGACAGGGTGGCACATGTTCCATTACTCCTATTAGTTGATATTGATGTATTCTATGTGTGTATTCATTACTTTCCATACACTGTGACAATGACCATAAAACCTATTCAAGATTTCCCTTTTTATCCCTTTTAATGTCTGTCTCTATATTTTTGTCATGACAGAAAGACTGACAGACAGACAAGCAGGCAGGCAGGCAGACAGGAAGTGATACATAAGTAGCCCCATTTGGTAAAAGACCAAGTCCATATTATGGCAAGAACAGCTCAAATAAGCAAAGAGAAGCTACAGTCCATCATTACTTTAAGACATGAAGGTCAGTCAATATGGAACATTTCAAGAACTTTGAAAGAATTGTAATGAAAACTCTAAACTGGTAAAACACACAGTACACATGAATTAAACAAGCCCTTGGGCTAAATTCAAGCACTGGAACAGTGTGCCTCAAATAATCAAAATATTTGAGCATTTGACCATCTGCGGTCTATGTAACAGACAAAATTGTTTGTATTTGTTTGACTTTTAAGTAAACCACAGAGTGAGGGATGTTTGTTCTGTCCTGAGTGCTGCTGTGGTGAAGTGGATGTTCCATCTATAAACCACTGGAAGTCTGGTACTAATTACCACACCACAGAGAGCCTTGCCTAGTCATCCTACAGATGTAGGATCTTAATATGATCACCTTGTTGAAGGAGAACTTTCCTGCAGTGCAGGAAATGTCAAACTTGTAGTGTAGGCCTATTTGAGGTTTAAAAAGGCTTCTGAAGTTTGTAATTTCCACTTTGAAATTTCAGACTTGATTTTCTCATACGAAAAGGGTTTCAACCCCTACAAAAATGTGCACTAATTATAATCCACATAATAATTCACATTTCCTGTTGCTGCAGGATTATTTTCCTCCTGTAGCAAACTGGCTCAAATGAAGATCCTACATCTGTATCAAATACATTCAAAATGGGTGAATCTTTCCCTTAAGACCTGGAGCTCCTTTAATAGACATAGACCTTTTATGGAATTCGCCATTAACAATTCTCGACATTCTCAACGTTTTCTTTAATTCAGACCAATGATCAACCAGGCTTATAATAAAATTCTGGGCCCATATTCACAAAGAATAGTATCAGCAGGGTTGGCTCTAGCCTTTTAGGGGCCCTAAGCGAGCAATTATAGGGTCATCTGCAGACCGAAATTGGGTTCAGGATAGGTTTTGGCAGCTTTTGTTTAAAACACTAAAAACAGCAAACTTGATTAGTTTTTTCATACTATAAGACAATTTGTAATCTAGAAGGACACGTTGTTGCTGTATATCCTCCATTGTTTGCATGTCCTTGTTTAGCCATATGCAAAGCTTCAGTGAAATCTAGGAAATGTACTCTCACGTAGCTTGTTCAAATCTGTTGAAATTCAACAACAGGAAGTGACTAGTGTAATTTGGGTGTAATAGTCTGTGAAACGGAGCAGAGTTCTGTGCTATCTGCACTGGAGGACACTCATAATTACACCTGTCAACAGGACCCTCTGGCCTAACTCTCGGGGATACAGTATATGCAGGTTTTAGCTGGATGGGATAAGGCCCCAGACTGTTTGGGATCATTATCAACAGATTGGCTCATTTAGCTGCCTGCCAGACACGATACACAAAGACAAAGTTTCCTTTTCCATGAAATACTCCACTACTCCAACAGTGCAGCCATGCAACGGTTTAACATTTACATAATTAATGGTTCTGGCCCTCACTATCAGATAAAGTAACCACAAATCCTGGTCAGACCATGACTCTTCTATTTCTCACTTGTCTAATCCAATATGTAGTGTTTTCTACAGTTCTTGATAGATTGCACTACACATTCCTGTTCACTCCCTCTGTCCTGGTGCATACAGAGTTTATTTTCAAGAGGACTAGACACCTTATTCACACAGTGGGAGAACATTGTTCAAGTGTACATTTGTCAATAATTTTTGTTCCTTCTTTTTATGAACTTTATTGTAGTGTAATATAGAGTGCAGGTTCATGTTTAGAGAGCCCATTCCAATGTTTTTTATTCACTTCTAATTTACACTGTAAGAAGTAGGCTTCATGTGTTTGATCATTCAAACACACACGGTATTATAAGGTTGAAGTTGAACATTCAATAGACATTATACCATGCCCTTGACATACACAGGAACAAACAATATGAGGTACCCCAGATGTCCTTTACGTAATAATACCCGCTCCTTATCATCCCATTCCAAAACAAATGTGTTACAAGCTGTGAGATCCGGAACTCTCCAGTCTAATTGGCACCAGGCTTTGGGTTGGTGCCAATTAGTCCACTCTTACCATAGATCAAGAGTGGACATATTTACAAAATTCCTGCCAGACACATTCGATGACCCACACTGGAGTTCTGTGTGTTTGAGAAGGGAAAATACAATAGGTTCACAAAGGTGGGTCATTGTCACGATCGTCATCTACAGAGGAGGACCAAGGCGCAGCGTTGAAGGTGAACATATTATTTATTTAGAATGATCACACGATCAAAACAACAACGATAACGTGACGTCTACGGTATAACACAAACCAAATCAGAACAAGATCCCACAAAGAATAGCTGAAAACAGCCTACCTAAGTATGGCTCCCAATCAGAGACAACGAGCAACAGCTGCCTCTGATTGGGAACCACCCTGACCAACATAGATCTATATGATCTAGAACAAAACATAGAAAACACAACATAGAAGCTACCCCGAGAAACTAAACATAGAAAATCCACACCCTGGCTCAACATTTCAGAGTCCCCAGAGCCAGGGCGTGACAGTACCCCCCCCCAAAGGCGCGGACTCCGACCGCGCCAACAGAACACCACAGAGGAGGGACCGGGTGGGCACTCCGCCTTGGCGGCGGATCCGGCTCTGGGCATGATCCCCACTCCCTCTCTAACCCCCCACAGTACCCCTGGTCCGGTCTGGCCCTGCTGGCCGGAGCTGGACTGACCACTGGTGGAGCGGATTGCTCTAGCTCCGACGTGAAGCATCTGACCGGTGCCGGACCAGCCACCGGTGGAACAGGCACGGGCCGTGCCGGACTGACGACGCACACCACTGGCTTGGTGTGGGGAGCAGGAGCGGGCCGAGCCGGGCTGTCGAAGCGCACCCCTGACTTGGTGCGGGGAACAGGCACGGGCCGTGCCGGACTGACGACGCACACCACTGGCTTGGTGTGGGGAGCAGGAGCGGGCCGAGCCGGGCTGTCGAAGCGCACCCCTGACTTGGTGCGGGGAACAGGCACGGGCCGTGCCGGACTGACGACGCACACCACTGGCTTGGTGTGGGGAGCAGGAGCGGGTCGAGCCGGGTTGTCGAAGCGCACCCCTGACTTGGTGCGGGGAACAGGCACGGGCCGTGCCGGACTGACGACGCACACCACTGGCTTGGTGTGGGGAGCAGGAGCGGGCCGAGCCGGGCTGTCGAAGCGCAACCCTGACTTGGTGCGGGGAACAGGCACGGGCCGTGCCGGACTGACGACGCACACCACTGGCTTGGTGTGGGGAGCAGGAGCGGGCCGAGCCGGGCTGTCGAAGCGCACCCCTGACTTGGTGCGGGGAGCAGGAACGGGCCGAGCCAGGCTGACGAAGCGCACCACTGACTTGGTGCGAGTGGCAGGAACAGGCCGGACCGTACTGGGAACACACACCACTGGCCCTACGTGGGGATCAGGAACAGGCCGGACCGGACTGGCAACACACGCCAGTACCTCTCGCCGTGCCTCTACAACCTCCTTCCCCCTGGTGACCAGTGACTCCCGTAACCTGGCGTCCTCCTGCTGCCCCGTCGTCCACGGCGTTAGCCCCCCCCTAAAAAATGTATGGGCTTCACTCCTACCCGTGGCCAAGGCCTCCATCCCTCTTGCCAGACTCGCACTCATCTCCTCCCACGTCCATCCTCTCTCCTCGTCACGCTGCTTGATCCAGTCAAGGTGGGATCTTCTGTCACGATCGTCATCTACAGAGGAGGACCAAGGCGCAGCGTTGAAGGTGAACATATTATTTATTTAGAATGATCACACGATCAAAACAACAACGATAACGTGATGTCTACGGTATAACACAAACCAAATCAGAACAAGATCCCACAAAGAATAGCTGAAAACAGCCTACCTAAGTATGGCTCCCAATCAGAGACAACGAGCAACAGCTGCCTCTGATTGGGAACCACCCTGACCAACATAGATCTATATGATCTAGAACAAAACCCAAAACATAGAAAACACAACATAGAAGCTACCCCGAGAAACTAAACATAGAAAATCCACACCCTGGCTCAACATTTCAGAGTCCCCAGAGCCAGGGCGTGACAGTCATCCACTCAGACAGAAAGATGGGGGGATTCAAACAACAATTTCTATGAGAGTGGCATATTTTGGGGGAATTTTCAGTTCAGTGCTTGGTAAAGGCTAACCCTTAGGCTTTTTAAAATGGTGGCCACAATAATGTAGACGCAGGGAGTAAGGAAGCAAGTGCAGTTAGTGAGTTTAATGACAAAGAACATTGAACGACACAAAACAAGAAAAGCGTCTAAACATGGAAACATAAACAATATTGCCCGGTGGGTAATAACAATGGAGTGCTATATAAAGGGGAAGTAATCAGGGAGGTGATGAAGTCCAGGTGTGCCTAATGAGGCGCAGGTGTGCATAAGGATGGGTTGCCAGGACCGGTGGTTAGTAGACCGGCGACGTCGAGCGCTGGAGAGGGGGAGGGGGAGTGGACGTGACAGTACCCTCCCCCAGCGGACGCGCGGCTCCAGCCGCATGACGATGCCGGCCTTGAGGACGGCCCCGAGGACGAGGAGCGGGCCAGTCCGGACCGCGAAGGTGGAAATCTCAGATGATGTTGGGATCTAGAATGTCGTCCACCGGAACTGAACACCGCTCCTCTGGACCGTACCCTTCCAGTCCACCAGGTACTGGAGCCGACGACATCAGCCAGGGGACCAGAAACTACTGGCATGAGGAGGGAAACGTGAAAAGAGGTTGAGATCCAGTAGTCGTCGGTAAGTTACCTCATTGACCCTCCAGAGGACTTTGAATGGCCCCACAAACTGGGGGCTCAGCTTTCGGCAGGGCAGGCGGAGCGGGGGGTTCCTGGTGGAGAGCCAGATGTGATCACCAGGATGGCAAACGGGTGCCTCACTGCGGTGGTGGTCCGCCTGCTCTGGACGGCGCACTGGAGCCTCACGTGGGCAGCATCCCAAACCTCCCCTGCACGCCAGAACCCCTCATCCACTGCAGGGGCTTCAGTCTGGCTCAGGGTCCACGGAGCCAGGGCAGGCTGGTACCCCAGGACACACTGGAAGGGAGACAACCCGGTGGAGGAGTGACGAAGTGAGTCCTGGGCGTACTCCGCCCAGGGAAGAAACCGGGCCCACTCCCACTGCCGGTCCTGACAGGGACTCCTCAGGAACCTCCCCAGCTCCTGGTTAGTCCTCTCCACCTGCCCGTTGGACTGAGGCTGGTACCCGGATGTGAGGCTGACCATGACCCCCAGCTTCTCCATGAAGGCTCTCCAGACAATTGACGTGAATTGGGGACCACGGTCGGAAACGATATCCTCCGGAAGTCCATAGTGCCAGAAGACCTGCTGAAATAGTGCCTCAGCAACCTGGAGAGAGAAGACCAGAGAGAGGGATAAAACGGCCGGATTTGGAGAATCTGTCCACAACAACCATAAGTGGTGAAACCATCAGATAGGGGAAGATCAGTGACAAAATGTATCGACAGATGGGTCCAAGGCCGCTGAGGCACAGGGAGGGGAAGGAGTTTCCCTGCTGGTGCGTTCCGGGGAGACTTGGTTTGGGCACATACGGAGCAGGAGTTGACATAGCGGGAGACAACCTGCACCAAGGTGGGCCACCAGTACTTAATGGAGATGGATTGAGTGGTGCGGGTGATACCTGGGTGTCCAGCAGCAAGGGATGTGTGCGCCCAGGTCAAAAGCCGATCCCTTACCTCCGTGGGAACGTAGGTGCGCTCCGGAGGACAGGTAACCAGTATGGGTTCCCTCTCCAGAGCCACAGGAGGCCGAGGACGACTTTGTGTACGGGTGCATGGATGATGAGGAAGGGGAGGCTTTCTTTGTGCAGGGGTCCCATGGCGATGGTGAGTGGTGCTGTGATGTGTGTGACTGTGCCAGATCCCAGTGGTCGGTTATCCAGTGATTAAACCTGAAACGGAGAGGAGAGCGGGTATGATGTTATGTTCAGGGAGGAGGCAAGGGCCTGGTCAATAAAATTCCCAGCGGCTACAGAGTCCACTAGAGCTGTGGAAACAACACATGAGAGACAGCCTGCTAGTGAAATCGGTACTAAGAAGGGTTTGGTGGAAAGTGAAGATGATGGAATAATCAGACCTACCCCAGGAGACGGATGATTACTGGACCGTCCCTCTGCTCTAGTGGCTCTCGGGTTAGAACGTAGCGGACACCGTTGAAGCTGGTGTCCCTCTTGGCCACAATAAGGGACAGAGCCCCAGTTGTCTCCGACGGTGTCGCTCAGCCGAGGGGAGGCATGTGGCCCCTACCTCCATGGGTTCAGGCTCTGACTCAGATCGGTCAACGAAGGAGAGAGAAAGGCGATGGGAGTGCCGACGCTCCCGAAGGAGGTTATCCAGACGGATGGCTATCGCGATGAGTGCGTCCAATGAGAGGGTGTCGTCTCGGCATGCCAGCTCCATCTGGACCTCCTCACGCAATCCTCTAATGAATAATGTGCAGAGCACCGGCTCATTCCATCCCCTGGATGCTGCCACTGTACGAAAGGTGAGGGCGTACTCCACAGTGGTCTGGTCCTCCTGCCGTAGTTGGAGTAGGCGCTCACCTCCCACTCTGCCCTCCAGTGGATGATCGAAGACTCCTCTGAACAGAGCCATGAACCTCCCATAGCAACCCAGCTCCTCCTCTCCTCTCTCTGACGGCCGTAGCCCATTCCAACGCCCACCCAGACAACAGGGAAATAACCGTGGCAACCTTGGACCTCTCGGTGGTGGGGGCTCCCATTTGATGAGCAAAATAGAGGGAGCCCTGGAGGAGGAAGCCACGGCATTTGGATGGAGTGTCGTCATATTTGTCTGAATGGACAAATGGTCATCGCTGACCTGGGCAGACTGCTAAATGGGCGGGGCTGGGTCGACTCATGGTAGAAGATCTTCCACTTGTTGGGGATGATGCCCCTTGGGGAAGATCTAGATGTTGAAGAACGTGGTGGACCTCATCCATCGCCGTCCCCAGTTACGCCAGCTGATCGTGGTGTTGGTGAAGTCTCCTTGTTCGCCAACCATCTGGGAGACGTCTCGGTTGGCTGCTGCTTCCATTCTGAGAGGCAATATTCTGTAATGTAAATGCAGGGAGTCAGGAAGCAAGTGCAGTTAGTGAGTATAATGACGACGAACATTGACTGACACAAAATAAGAAAAGCATCCACATTCACAGCCACATTCCTCATGCCGTGACTGTCCGCTCGGAGAAAGAAGCACTGCACTGCTGGAGAAAGAATTATAGCACCTGTGATGGGGATGCAGAATCTAGACTCCAGAGAACGTCAGAGGTTAGAGTAATGCTGTATCCTGTGCATTCCTCACAGTCTGCAGTGGTGGAAAAAGTACCCAATTGTCACACTTGAGTAAAAGTTAACATACCTTAATAGAAAAAGTAAAAGTGAACGTCACCCAGTAAAATACTATTTGAGTAAAAGTCTAAAAGGAGATGTTAGCTATCAAAATCAGATCCAACAATAATATCAAGAGATTAGAAATACAGGGTTTAAAAACAAAGGTGTCATTGTATGCTGATGATTCATGTTTTCTTTTAAAACTAGAATCCCTCCACAGCCTCATAGAGGATCTAGATACATTTTCTAACCTCTCTGGATTACAACCAAATTATGACAAATGTACTATATTACATATTGGATCACTAAAAAATAAAAAATGTACATTACCATGTAGTTTACCAATAAAATGGTCTGATGGTGATGTGGATATACTCGGAATACATATCCCAAAGGAAATAAATGATCTCACTCCAATACATTTTAATAGAAAGTTAGCAAAAATAGATAAGATCTTGCTACCATGGAAAGGTAAATACCTGTCAATTTGTGGAAAAATCACCCTGATTAACTCTTTAGTATTATCCCAGTTTACCTATTTGCTTATGGACTTGCCTACGCCTAGTGAACAGTTTTTTTAATTTTATGAGAAAAAAATATTCCATTTTATTTGGAATGGCAAGCCAGACAAAATGAAACGGGCCTATTTATATAATGAATATGAATTCGGAGGACAGAAATGATTAAATATTAAAGCATTAGACCTATCACTAAAAGCTTCAGTCATACAAAAGTTATACTTAAATCCGAACTGGTTCTCTAGCAAATTAGTAAGATTGTCTCACCCAATGTTCAAGAATGGCCTTTTTCCGTTTATTCAGATTACAACCTCTCACTTTCAGTTATTTGAAAAGGAAATAATCTCCCAAATATCACTATTTCTAAAACAAGCCATAGAAAGTTGGTGGCAATTTCAGTTTAATCCTCCAGAAACGACAGAACAAATAATGCAACAAATATTGTGGTTAAACTCAAATATACTAATTGACAAAAAAACGTAGGTATAATCTTTGTAAATGATATCATCGGTAGGACTGGTGGAGTTATGTCGCACATGCAGCTAACAAAAACATATGGAAATGTCTCCTCTACCCAAAATTACAAGCAAATAATTGCAGCCTTACTGCAAAAATGGAAAAGGAATGTGGAAGGGGGAGAAAGTAAGGAACTTGTCTGTCGGCCTTGCATTAAAGAACATAATTGGTTAAAGAAAACTGTGATAAATTAAAAAGTATACCAGTTTCATTTAAGGACCAAAGGATTGACAGCCGTCCCATATAGATTGCAAAATAGTTGAGAAGAGATTTTTGACGTACCGATCCCATGGCATAGTGTTTATGAACTGATACGCAAAACGATACCGGATTCAAAACTTAGAATCTTTCAATTTAAATTATTATATAAAAATCTTGCTACCAATAGAATGTTATTTATATGGGGGATACAATCTTCCCAGCTCTGCAGATTTTGCTGCGAAGAGACAGAATCATTAGATCATTTGTTTTGGTACTGTCCATTTGTAGCTTGTTTTTGGACACAGGTCCAGGAATGGCTAAAGGATTGCAATATTTACCTGGAGCTAACCTTGCAGATAGCATTACTGGGTGATCTGAAAAGTAATAGTCAATCGATCAATAACATAATAATACTTTTAGCAAAAATGTTTATTTTCTATTCACAATCTGTAGAAACAATGAGAATAGAAAGGTTCAGAACTTTTGTAAGACATCACAGTACAGTTGAAAAATATATGGCAAATATAAATCCTATATGGATGGTGTTAAGAGATAGATGGGAGGTGTTGAATGGAGTTGAAGGATGGGACTAATAACAACTAACAACAAATAATAACAAGATAACTAATAATGTAAGCATACTGTGTCCATTATAAGTATATAGGTTGTGGGTTGGGAGCTTTTGTGAAAGAGCACAGATAGGAAGATATGGCATATAGAAGCAAACTGGATGGACATCATGAAAATGATCGGAGAGGTTGAGAGTAGAAGAAGTTCAGGAGAAAAAACAAACAAAATATAATTATTGTAAAATTGACTGTGTCCATAAAATGTATATAGTAAGTATAAGCTGGAAGTAGAGGCCTAAGCATTGTTGTTCACTAGTTTACTCCAATTAGGGAAAGGGTGGTGGGGTTGGAAAGTAATAAAGGGGAATATATATTTTTTAAAGGATATGTATGTATGTATGTATGTATGTATGTATGTATGTATGTATGTATGTATGTATGTATGTATGTATGTATGTATGTATGTATGTATGTATGTATGTATGTATGTATGTATGTATGTATGTGTGTATGTATATGTGTGTGTATGTGTGTATGTGTGTATGTATGTATGTATGTATGTATGTATGTATGTATGTATGTATGTATATGTGTGTATGTATATATGTATATGTATGTATATATGTATATATGTATATATGTGTATATATATAAAAACATGGGGGATTGGAAGTGATGCAGACAATTACATTGATGGAAGTTACAATCTATCTGCACTATTAACCTTATCTACCCCCTAATTTTGTTTTTTAAAAATTAAAAAATTCTAAAAAGTCTAAAAGTATTTGGTTTTAAATACACTTAAATATTAAAAGTAAATGTAATTGCTAGAATATACTTAAGTATCAAAAGTAAAAGTGTAAATCATTTAAATTCCTTATATTAAGCAAACCACACGGCACAATTGTCTAGTTTATTTTTATTTTTTACGGATAGATCAGAGGCAGTAGGGATGACCAGGGATCAAATATAAATAGTAAAGTAAAGTAAAAGTACAGATAACCCCAAAAACGACTTAAGTAGTACTTTAAAATATTTTTACGTAAACATTTTTTTTTATCGCTTTGGTACTATTTTCACAAGTATTTGTGTGTGTGTGAGACAGCAAAATAATATACTACAACAGTATGTGTATTGAAGTGTGTGCTTCAGTTCAGTATGCTTATCTAAAACACATTCCAGTTCATCACTCTGTTCTGGTCTGAAAATTCTGTACAGTCTCACTGTGTTGTCCTCATGTTCCCTTGGCAGTGATTTCATCCACAGCCTCCTGCCCGGCTCCGCTTGGTACAACTCCCCCATGGTCCACAGAGTGAGGTAACACAAACTCACTGCTACCACCACTTTACTCCACTCCAGTTCAGGTGTTAAAATATTTTACTTTTTATTTTTTACAATTGTCATTTTAGCAGAAGCTCTTATCCAGAGCGACTTACAGTAGTGAGTTCATACATTTTCATACTTTTTCGTACTGATCCCCCGTGGGAATCGAACGCCATGCCCTACCAACTGAGTCAGATAATGTTGTGACCAGTGTTTAGTCAGGTTATCTGAAAATTATAAAATATCTGAATTCCCGTTGACGTTACACACTCAAATTATTACTGCAATTTCTTTTGAGATGAAACAAGAGAAAGACGTTGCTGTGGGTATAATAAATTCACACAATTATAACGTTATTCCCCTTTTTTGAGTTTTTGAGTTTAGCATCCAGCTATAAAAGTGGCCTTTGGAGATCTGTAGGTTTGGATATAAAATGTTGTCAAAAACCATTGACATCTGTAGATGGTTTGCAAGGCTGGCTCCAGGCATAAGCGACATAAGCGGTCACTTAGGGCCCCTGAACTTAGGGCCCCCCACTCCCACTCAGTCGGGGTCTCAACTTACTGTTGAGAGTTAGAAAAGTAGAATACATAAGGTGTAAGTTCAAAATGTGGTTGTGCATCAGCAGTTTTTCTCTTGTTTTGTCAGTCACTGACAATCACTCAATTAGCCACGTCAGCGAACAATTTTTAGATTGGTGAATTAGTCAAGCCAGTTATGTCGTGCCCAGTGGTCCTGACCTCCAGGGGGCCCCCATTGATTTTGTTAGTCACTTTCCCTCAGATATCACTAACTTGGCATAAGTCATGGCAAAATGTGTAGAATTGCAGAAAATGTGCTTTCAAACTGCAAAAATGTCACTCTGCCCAATGACAAAATGCGTAGAATTGCATGAAATGTATTTGGAAATTGAAAAATGTTCTCTCCGCCCCATGGCAATATGTGTAGAACTGCAGAGAACTTGCTTTAAAACGGCAAACATTTCTCTCTGCCCCATGGCAAAAAAAGTATAATTGCATGAAATGTGTTATAAAGTTGCTCCATTTTCTCTCCACCCCATGGCAAAATGTGTAGAACTGCAGAAAACTTGCTTTAAAACTGCTATATTTTCTCATGGCAAAATGTGTAGAATTGCAGGGAATTAACTTTAAAACATACACTAAAAAAATTGTCCCACTTGGTGGAGGGGCCTCCCACCCAAATCTCACTTAGGGCCCCCAAAAGGCTAGAGCGGCCGTGATGGTTTGACTCCCTAAATCACCATCATAATTAAATCACCATCATGCATTTTGGGAAAGGTTAACACATAGACATAGAACTGGAAAATATTAATTTAGTGGTACCCTCCCTTTCTCTCTTCCTCTCTTTCTCTCTAGCCCTCTCTCTAACAGTAAAACACATCAGTCCACCAGTTCTTCCGTAGTCCAACTCCCGTCTTCTACACTCTAACTCCCCCTTGTGGCTGACATGGGAATCATCTCTCAAGAGCTGTGGATTCTTTGAGAAACAGGAGACAGAAACTGGAGTGAGGAGTTTTTCCTGACCATTTGACCTGACCATTTAAAACTGTACCCTACTGTACCCTGTAGTTGCAGTAAACTATAACTAAGGCCAAACGTTTTTCCAGGTCAGATAATTTTGTCTGAGCCCTACTAACCTACACTTGGACTATACGACTATACCAGTAGTAGTAGACTGTGCCAAATATGATAGCCAACTGATAAGGTATGATAAAACTAAAGATGGTTTGGTATGAATTATGTAGAAACTGCTTCTCCAATAGAAATCCCTGATCACGTTTGTAGGTGATGTCATGGCACCGTTGCCTAGGTAAGCCAATGGGCTGGTTTGAGTGGTAAGGCGAAAGCAACTGGCTGTAGACGAAAGTCGAGGAGTGAAGTAGGGGAGGTGCATCTGCGAAAGCCGAAAGTCGGACACTGATGTGGTTTTCCAACAGCAAGGCTCAGTGCAACATGGCAGTGTTGCCATTGTTTATTAAAGTTGAACTTTATAATGTCGAAATAAACATGTCTCCAACCCCCATATCACACACTTACAAACAAACTAAAAATATACACTGAACACCTTCCTAATATTGAGTTGCACCCCCTTTGGCCCTCAGAACAGCCTCAATTCGCCAAGACATGGACTCTACAAGGTGTCGAAAGCATTCCACAGGGATGCTGGCCCATGTTGACTCCAAGGCTTCCCACAGTTGGCTGGATGTCCTTTGGGTGGTGGACCATTCTTGATTCACACAGGAAACTAATAGGTGTGGAAAAACCCAGCAGCGTTGCAGTTCTTGACACCCTCAAACCGGTGCCAATTCAAAGGCACTTAAATATTTTGTCTTGCCCACTCAACCTCTGAATGGCATACAAACACAATTCATGTCTCAATTGTCTCAAGGCTTAAAAATACCTACTCCTCCCCTTCTACACTGATTGAAGTGGATTTAACAAGTGACATCAATAAGGGATCATAGCTTTCACCTGGATTCACCTGGTCAGTCTATGTCATGGAAAGAGCAGGTGTTCCTAATGTTTGTCCACTCAAGTGTATGCATGTACAATGTACAATCAATTGATGAGAGACAGAGCCTCAAATATCACATTCATTTATAATAATAATAATAATATGCCATTTAGCAGACGCTTTTATCCAAAGCGACTTACAGTCATGTGTGCATACATTTTTGTACATGTCCACTGTATACATGAATTGCAGCAAAGTTGCAGCAAAGTTGGTTCATGTTTCAGTCACATCTTTGGTCAGGTTCTTTTGGGTCAAACAAAAACACCCTAATGATTGGTTGACAATAGAGCCTCCCGCAATGCAGGAAATGGCTACAGGATGAAGTTGGTGAAGAGCAACTGCAGCAACTTGCAGTCGACCTTTGATCACATTAATTTTGTAACGTTCATGCAGTCGACATGTAGGCGCAAGTCAGACAATTTTTATCCCCATAATGCAACACACTTTGAAAGGCGGTGACCATCGACAAAAGTGATCCATTCGAACGCGGCCAATAAATGTAATGCGCAGAAACACGTCATTGGGTCTAACGGTCGTCTCATGCCGAACTGCGCATGTGCAGGCCGTCAAATCGATATAAAGTTGTTTTTGACTAAAATGAAAACGTGTCAGTTTGTTACTTTCATGAGGTTGGAGTAATAACATGTTCAACTACTTAAGACATAGTCTCTAATCTAGGTTGTGCCTTTAGATTTAGAGAAAATGTATAACTAAGGAATAACCTTTCACTTCTCTTATTGACTTCTTAAACCCCAAACCCGGTCTGGCCTGCCGAGTCTGCTTGGTTTCCACTAGCTTCCATATCCCCAAAGTCAGATGCACAGCCAGTGGCGGCTCCTGAAAAAATTCTCAGGGGGGGCAATTTTTCTGATGATTTAGGTGACCTACACACATTTTAAAAAAGATATGTCCAGCAACAACATGAAGACAGGGGCAGCATATAAGTCAATGCCAGAAGCATTTATTGACTGATCTCAAAAGTGTTGGCTTACAAAAGCAAAATAAGTTATCACAGTAAAAATAATCAAGGGTGTTCTTTCACATTCCTCAACACTGCATAAACAAAATGCATTTCCATAAACAAATGAAATATCAGCTGAAAATACAGCATCTTGGTATTTGTTCAGATTGCAGGATCAACAAGAGCTTTTACCACATTTTTTGCCTCATGGTTGAATTGGAAATATGTGCACCTGAGCATAATTCACAACAAGCAAGCAGGAGCTTTTGATAGAGGCTACTGAAAACATTGATGCAAGTTATTGGTAATAAGAAATTTTTATAGACTTCCATATTCTGCCCTCTTGTATAGATTTGTGAAAATGAACAGTGATAGACATTTTGCCTGAAAACAGAATTTGAAAATAATTTATAGAAAAGGTAAACACAGCTATCTGTATGGCTTTGTAAAAATGAACAACCATATTCTGGCCAATTGTATAGATTTGTAAATATGAACAACCATATTCTGGCCAATTGTATAGATTTGTAAAAATGAACATTAACAGATTATTATTACTTTTTTACTTTTTTTAAAATGAAAAATAACTATTTTAAACAACATCAACTGTGAACTGATTTGGGCGTGTGTGTGTTAAAGAGACAGACAGGGAGGGACAAAGAGAGAGAGAGGCTACATTACTTGTACTGAAACTGTTCTCTTCTCTCTTTCAATGCAGCAAAGCGGTCAATGACTTTCTCATTGAAATCAGGCATGCTGAGGACTAGTTCACTCTCCATGGAAAGCATGGCCAGTGCATTCAGACGTTCCTGGCCCATTGAATTTCGCAGGAATGTCTTAACTCGTGTCAAAGTTGAGAAACATCTCTCAGCTTCAGCTGTTGTCATGGGAGTAGTTATGAGGATGGTCAACAGAGTCACAGTCTCAGAGAACGTCTCCTGGAGGTTGTAGCTCATGAGAACCTGGTACAGTGCCAGTGCACCACAGTTTGACTTTCTCGTCGTCGGCAAAAAGACTGTTCAGTCTCTCCAAAAGCACACTGGCGATTGAGACTGAGGTTGATTCCGAGATGGGAAGGAACTCAAAAAAGCGCTCCTGCACTTTGTGGTTGCTATCTATGTACCTCAGCACAAGCACCAGCTGTGTCTGTGTAGAAACGTCCGTGGTCTCGTCAGCTTGGATAGCTACGAAGTTCGCCGACTTCACCTCCTCCACAATATGTTCCCTCATGACCGCTAGCATACACTCCAGTAGCTCGTTTTGAATGGTCTTTGATGTGAACTTCTTTCAAAGAGACAATCGAGTTGCACTGAAGGCTAGCCATCTTGATAGTAGTACGTGAATTGATTGACGCTGCTACCCGCTCTTTTCTCTGGTCCTCTGTAGCTCAATTGGTAGAGCGCGGCGCTTGTAACGCCAGGGTAGTGGGTTCGATCCCCGGGACCACCCCCATACGTAAAAATGTATGCACACATGACTGTAAGTCGCTTTGGATAAAAGCGTCTGCTAAATGGCATATTATTATTTATTATTATTATTCTTAGTTACGTTCATGGTTATGTTACGTATGACGAAAGCGCGTAAGTGCAAGCCCTCAGAAACCCATAGAGATTGTATTGAAAGCTCTGATATTTGAAAAAAAAAGATTTTACATGACAGGCTATGAGAGACTTCTGGGCGATTTTCAAACTGACTGAAATCGCCCCAAAAGGGGCGGGGCCATTTGAAGCACGACTTTAGCCTGATTGGACATTTAGTGGCAGATCAGACGTCTAGATTAGAACACTGATAACTACTGTTGCCGTGATATAATTGATTAGAAAAAAAATCCCTTCCTTTTCCCGTTTGGCAGTGCGTCGCCCATATCGCCCTAATGAACACACCGCCCCTGTGCACAGCCACAGTCCAAATTGGCTACATAAATTAGCTTTTTGGTCTTCATTTAAGGTTAGGGTTAGGCATAAGGTTAGCAGTGTGGTTAAGGTTAGGGTTAAGGTTAGGGTTAGATTTAAAATAACATTTGAAGAAGAGAAATAGTAGAAATGGGCTGTGTTTAGGACTTTGTGGTTATAGAAGCTAATGGGCTCTTTTGAGTGGTAAGGCTGAAGCAACCGACTGTAGACGAAAGTCAAAGACTGCGACAGCATAAGTCGGACACTAAAGTGGTTTTCCAACAGCAAGGCTCAGATCAACATGGCAGTGTTATCTTTGTTTATAAAAGTATTTATTTTTAATATAAACATGCCTCCAACCCCCATATCACACACTCTCACACTGAAATCAAATAGTCACGTTCGCGTCGGTCAAGCAAAAACACCCTAATGATCGGTTGACAATAGAGCTTCCCACAATGCAACCGATGGCTGCAGGATGATGTTGGTGAAGAGCTACTGCAGTAACTTACAGTCGACTGCAGTCAAAACGTCATGACCTTTGATCACATGATTTATGTAAAGTTCATGCATTCGACATGTAAGCGCAAGTCAGACAATTTCTGTCCCCATAATGCAACACACTGTCACCGACTTCACAAAAGTAATCCGCTCGAATGCGCCCAGTGACTACCAGTCTGCTTGGCAAGCATTCCCGGAAGTCTTGCGATGTTGGGCCTCTGGGTTTAGAAACTGCGATAATACTGTACTCACCACAACCACAGTAGCTACATGATAGAAACCTCAGTTTCTCTACAAAGAATCATAGTGTTTGACCAAAACTAATTTCCACTCATGAATCACACATTCTGTAAAGCAAACCTAATCCAACAATCACAGGAGCATTCTATAGGCTTGGTCAAACACAGGGAACAGTGTCATGTGTCATTAACCCAATAATAATGGGTGTGTTCGAGCGGTAAGCCTAGCAAAGCCGACTGTAGAAACAAAGCCGACACTAGACAAAAGTCGGAGAGTGAAGATGGGGGAGGTGCATCTGCGACAGCCGAAAGTCAGACACTGTAGTGGTTTTCAAAAAGCAAGGCAGTGCCAACATAGTTTTTCAAATCAAATCAAATCAAATCAAATTTTATTTGCCACATGCGCCGAATACAACAGGTGTAGACATTACCGTGAAATGCTTACTTACAGTCCTTAACCAACAATGCATTTCTTTTTATAAAAAACAAATAAATAAATAAAACAACAACAACAAAAAAGCGTTGAGAAAAAAAGAACAGAAGTAAAGTAAAATAACAGTAGGGAGGCTATATACAGGGGGGTACCGGTGCAGACTCAATGTGCGGGGGCACCGGCTAATTGAGGTAGTTGAGGTAATATATACCTGTGGGTAGAGTTAAAGTGACTATGCATAAATAATTTACAGAGTAGCAGCAGCGTAAAAATATGAGGTGGGGGTGGGGGGGCAGTAAAAATAGTCTGGGTAGCCATGATTAGCTGTTCAGGAGTGTTATGGCTTGGGGGTAGAAGCTGTTGAGAAGCCTTTTGGACCTAGACTTGGCACTCCGGTACCGCTTGCCGTGCGGTAGCAGAGAGAACAGTCTATGACTAGGGTGGCTGGAGTCATTGGTTGTGGTTGTGTTTTTCTCTAGCAGGAGGTAAGCTTGGCTTCTCATATGGTGTTGAGTAAAGCTTAAACCATGTATTTAGATCGTAGGTAGGTAGGTAGGTAGTTTATTTAGTAGTTATTGTAGGTTTCCGTAGGCAATTATTGTAGGTAAGTATTGTTTACGTATTGTTTAAGTATTGTTACGGCGGAGCCCGGCGAAGCACGAGGCTAGCTAGCTAGCGGGTAGCTACTGGTAACGTTTATTGGTTATTATCTGTTTAGTGCAATGGTGGAGAGTGGTTTCCAATGTTAATGTGCTAGCTAATGTGCTAGCTAGCCAACGTTTAATTTTTTTTGCTGCGTTATGAAAGGAACTTGACACGTACATGAATTATCTGTTTTGTGTGTTAACACACTCTTGGTATGCTAGCTAGCTAGCGGGTAGCTACTGGTAACGTTTATTGGTAATTATCTGTTTAGTGCAACGGTGGAGAGTTGTTTCCAATGTTAATGTGCTAGCTAACCAACGTTTAATTTTTGCTGCGTTACGAAAGAAACTAGACACGGACATTAATTATCTGTTTAGTGTGTTAACACACTCTTGGTGGTTTGTTGTAACCAAGTATTGGTGCTAAACTGTGTGTTATTGGATGCTAGCATGCTAGTTAGCTATGGCGTCATAGCTAGGCATCGTGGGCTGTTGTGGTTAGTTACTGTGGGTTGGCATTGTTGTTCGGCGGTGCCGGGGGTAGCACGAAGCTAGCTAGCTAGCCGTTCTTCAAACAAGGTCAACACAGTGGCCATTGCTAGCTAGCCAACAGACACGGACACAAATTATCTGCTTAGTGTTTTAACACACTATTGGTGGTTTGTTGTGACCAAGTGTTGGCGCTAAACTGTGTGTTTTTGGATGCAAGTGTTGGTGCTAAACTGTGTGTTTTTGGATGCTAGCATGCTAGTTAGCTATGGTGTCATAGTTAGCTAGCTGAATAAAGTGGGTTGAGTCTATTCCTTTAAACATTGAACCGCTGTGGTTCACAACAATTCTGATTTCTAAAGGTGGAAGTTGGTAGAGTTTTTGGTCGGGTGGTTCAGTGAAACAATTATAGTTGTTAGAAGTAGAAGTTTTTGGTGAAGGAGGCCCTGCTCTCTACTCTCCCGATGTTTAGTTCATTTCATTCCGATCTCCTCTGCATTATTGTAGCCATTTGCTACAGCCTGTCAACTATGCCTCTGCCTATCCCTGTTCTCTCCTCTCTGCACAGGCTACACAAACGCCCCACACCGCGTGGCTGCTGCCTCTCTAACCTGGTGGTCCCTGCACGCACCCCACACCTGGAGTTCCAGGTCTCAGGCAGCCTCTGGAACTGCCGTTCTGCTGCCAACAAAGCTGACTTCATCCCAGCCTATGCTAATCTCCAGTCCCTCGACTTCCTGGCGCTGACGGAAACATGGATTACCACTGAAAACAATGCTACTCCTACTGCTCTCTCCTCGTCTGACCATGTGTTCTCGCATACCCCGAGAGCATCTGGTCAGAGGGGTGGTGGCACAGGAATCCTCATCTCTCCCAAGTGGACATTCTCAATTTTTCCCCTAACCCATCTGTCTATCTCCTCATTTGAATTCCATGCTGTCACAGTCACTAGCCCATTTAAGCTTAATATCCTTGTCATCTATCGCCCTCCAGGTTCCCTTGGAGAGTTAATCAATGAGCTTGACGCCTTGATAAGTTCCTTTCCTGAGGATGGCTCACCCCTCACAGTTTTGGGGGATTTCAACCTCCCTATGTCCACATTTGACTCATTTCTCTCTGCCTCCTTCTTTCCACTTCTCTCCTCTTTTGACCTCACCCTCTCACCATCCCCCCCTACTCACAAGGCAGGCAATACGCTTGACCTCATCTTTACTAGATGCTGCTCTTCTACTAATCTCACTGCAACTCCCCTCCATGTCTCCGACCACTACTTTGTTTCCTTTTCTCTCTCGCTCTCCTCCCACACTACTCACTCTGCCCCTACACAGATGGTAATGCGCCGCCGCAACCTTCGCTCTCTCTCTCCCACTACTCTCTCCTCTTCCATCCTATCATCTCTTCCCTCTGCTCAATCCTTCTCCCTCCAATCTCCTGATTCTGCCTACTCAACCCTCCTCTCCTCCCTTTCTGCATCCTTTGACTCTCTGTGTCCCCTATCCTCCCGGCCGGCTCGGTCCTCCCCTCCAGCTCCGTGGCTTGATGACTCATTGCGAGATCACAGAACAGAGCTCCGGGCAGCGGAGCGGAAATGGAAGAAAACTAAACTCCCTGTCGACCTGGCATCTTTTCACTCCCTCCTCTCTACATTTTCTTCATCTGTTTCTGCTGCTAAGGCCACTTTCTACCACTCTAAATTCCAAGCATCTGCCTCTAACCCTAGGAAGCTCTTTGCCACATTTTCCTCCCTCCTGAATCCCCCCCCCCCCCGCCCCCCCCTCCTCTCTCTCTGTGGATGACTTCGTCAACCACTTTGAAAAGAAGGTTGACGACATTCGATCCTCGTTTGTTAAGTCTAATGACACTGCTGGTCCTACTCACACTGCCCTACCCTATGCTTTGACTTCTTTCTCCCCTCTCTCTCCAGATAAAATCCTGCGACTTGTGACTGCAGGCCGCCCAACAACCTGCCCGCTTGACCCCATCCCCTCCTCTCTTCTCCAGACCATCTCCGGTGACCTTCTCCCCTACCTCACCTCGCTGATCAACTCATCCTTGACCGCTGGCCATGTCCCTTCCGTCTTCAAGAGAGCGAGAGTTGCTCCCCTTCTCAAAAAACCAATACTCGATCCCACTGATGTCAACAACTACAGACCAGTATCCCTTCTTTCTTTTCTTTCCAAAACTATTGAGCGTGCCGTCTTTAGCCAACTCTCTTGCTATCTCTCTCAGAATGACCTTCTTGATCCAAACCAGTCAGGTTTCAGGACTGGTCATTCAACTGAGACTGCTCTTCTCTGTGTCACGGAGGCTCTCCGCACTGCTAAAGCTAACTCTCTCTCCTCTGCTCTTGTCCTTCTAGACCTGTCTGCTGCCTTTGATACTGTGAACCATCAGATCCTCCTCTCCACCCTCTCCGAGCTGGGCATCTCCGGCGCGGCTCACTCCTGGATTGCGTCCTACCTGACCGGTCGCTCCTACCAAGTGGCGTGGCGAGAAGCTGTCTCCGCACCACGTGCTCTCACCACTGGTGTCCCCCAGGGCTCAGTTCTAGGCCCTCTCCTTTTCTCCCTATACACCAAGTCACTTGGCTCTGTCATATCCTCACATGGCCTCTCCTATCATTGCTACGCTGACGATACACAACTAATCTTCTCCTTTCCCCCTTCTGATAACCAGGTGGCGAATCGCATCTCTGCATGTCTGGCAGACATATCAGTATGGATGACGGATCACCACCTCAAGCTGAACCCTGGCAAGACGGAGCTGCTCTTCCTCCCGGGGAAGGACTGCCCGTTCCATGATCTCGCCATCACGGTTGACAACTCCGCTGTGTCCTCCTCCCAGAGTGCGAAGAGCCTAGGCGTGACCCTGGACAACACCCTGTCGTTCTCCGCCAACATCAAGGCGGTGACCCGCTCCTGCAGGTTCATGCTCTACAACATTCGGAGAGTACGACCCTGCCTTACACAGGAAGCGGCACAGGTCCTAATCCAGGCACTTGTCATCTCCCGTCTGGACTACTGCAACTCGCTGTTGGCTGGCCTCCCTGCCTGTGCCATTAAACCCCTACAACTCATCCAGAATGCCGCAGCCCGTCTGGTGTTCAACCTTCCCAAGTTCTCTCACGTCACCCCCCTCCTCGGCACACTCCACTGGCTTCCAGTTGAAGCTCGCATCCGCTACAAGACCATGGTGCTTGCCTATGGAGCAGTGAGGGGAACGGCACCTCTGTACCTTCGGGCTCTGATCAGTCCCTACACCCAAACGAGGGCATTGCGTTCATCCACCTCTGGCCTGCTGGCTCCCCTTCCTCTGCGGAAGCATAGTTCCCGCTCAGCCCAGTCAAAACTGTTCGCTGCTCTGGCACCCCAATGGTGGAACAAGCTCCCTCACGACGCCAGGACAGCGGAGTCACTCACCACCTTCCGGAGACATTTGAAACCCCACCTCTTTAAGGAATACCTGGGATAGGATAAAGTAATCCTTCTACCCCCCCCCCCCCCCCCAAAAAAAAAATATTGTAAAGTGATTATCCCACTGGCTATAGGTGAACGCACCAATTGGTGAGTCGCTCTGGATAAGAGCGTCTGCTAAATGACGTAAATGTGCCCTTGAGCAAGGCACTTAACCCTAATTGCTCCTGTAAGTCGCTCTGGATAAGAGCGTCTGCTAAATGACTAAAATGTAAATGTAATTGACAATTTTGAGGGCCTTCCTCTGACACCGCCTGGTATAGAGTTCCTGGATGGCAGGAAGCTTGGCCCCAGTGATGTACTGGGCCGTACGCACTACCCTCAGTAGTGCCTTGCGGTCGGAGGCCGAGCAGTTGCCATTCCAGGCGGGGATGCAACCAGTCAGGATGCTCTCGATGGTGCAGCTGTATAACTTTTTGAGGATCTGAGGACCCATGCCAAATCTTTTCAGTTTTATGTATAAAAGCTTTTCAAAATAAACTTTTCTATACGCTACCCCCATATCACACACTCACAAACTAAAAACATGTGTGTACAATTAATTGGTTAGAGAGAGGTCTCAAATATCACTTTGATTTGTAGCTTTAGAATCGCAACAAAGTTGGTTCCTGTTTCACCCACGTCTTTGGCCATGTTCACGTGGGTCAAACAAAAACACCCTAATGATTGATGATAAATAGTGTCTCCCACAATGAAGGTGATCGCTGCATGGTGCTGTTGGTGAGAAGCAACTGCAGCAACATGAAGGTGACCATCAAAAACCTTAATCACATGATATTTGTGAAGTTCATGCAGTCAGCATGTAAGTCGGACAATTTTTATAACCATAATGCAACACACTTTGAAAGACCAACGATGGTCACCGACTTGACAAAAGTGATCCACTCAAACACGCCCCCTGTCTAGGGCCAGATTATTCCCGTTTTGAGCCAGTCACAAATCTCAGATTAATTTCCAGTTCAGGAAGTATGATCATGTGAACAAATGAGTTGATGACATTAGGTTCATGCAGGAGATAAAGGCAACTGCCAAAATAAAGGAAAAACCAACATAAAGTGTCTTAATAGGACTTTGGGCCACCACGAGCCAAAACATCTTAAATGCGCCTTGGCATTGATTCTACAAGTGTCTAGAACTCTGTTGGAGGGATGGAACACCATTCTTCCACTAGAAATTCCATGTTTTGTTGATGGTGGTGGAAAGTGCAGTTTCAGGCGCCGCTCTAGAATCTCCCATAAGTATTCAATTGGGTTTTGGTATTTTATATTTTATTAGGATCCCCATTAGCTGTTGCGAAAGCAGCAGCTACTCTTCCTGGGGTCCGTCCACACAAAACATGAAACATGACATAATATAGAACATTAATAGACAAGAACAGCTCAAGGACAGAACTACATAAAGTTGAGATCTGGTGACTGAGACAGCCATGGCATATGGTTTACATCATTTTCATGCTCATCAAACCATTCAGTGACCACTCGTGCCCTGTGGATGGGGGCATTGTCATCATGTGGGGTCATAGCCATGGTAGCCAAAACAATGGCCTTCCCAGCATTTTTATACATGACCCTAAGCTTGACGGGATGTTAATTGCGTAATTAACTCAGGAACCACACCTGTGTGGAAGCACCTGCTTTCAATATACCTTGTATCCCGAGAGAGGAAGAAACGAAGTGAAATGGTTTAGTCAGCCCAAAATATGTCCACATTAAGCAGATCATTAATTATTAAGCAAGTGATTCATTTTTGTATGGGGCGGAATGAGATGATGACAAATTTTGTCACGATAAAAATGAATTGCTATTTTGATACCTGAGGCTTATATAGAAGTTTCACAATGCTTAGGTTGTAACGAGTGTACTGATATAGAGTTGAAGTTGGAAGTTTACATACACCTTAGCCAAATACATTTAAACTCCCTGTCTTAGGTCAGTTAGGATCACCACTTTATTTTAAGAATGTGAAATGTCAGAATAATAGTAGAGAGAATGATTTATTTCAGCTTTTATTTCTTTCATCACATTCCCAGTGGGTCAGAAGTTTACATACACTCAATTAGTATTTGGTAGCATTGCATTTAAATTGTTTAACTTGGGTCAAACGTTTTGGGTAGCCTTCCACAAGCTTCCCACAATAAGTTGGGTAAATTTTGGCCCATTCTTCCTGACAGAGCTGGTGTAACTGAGTCAGGTTTGTAGGCCTCCTTGCTCGCACACACGTTTTCAGTTCTGCCCACACATTTTCTATAGGATTGAGGTCAGGGCTTTGTGATGGCCACTCCAATACCTTGACTTTGTTGTCCTTAAGCCATTTTGGCACAACTTTGGAAGTATGCTTGGGGTCATTGTCCATTTGGAAGACCCATTTGCGACCAAGCTTTAACTTCCTGATTGATGTCTTGAGATGTTGCTTCAATATATCCACATCATTTTCCTTCCTCATGATGCCATCTATTTTGTGAAGTGCACCAGTCCCTCCTGCAGCAAAGCACCCCCACAGCATGATGCTGCCAGCCCCGTGCTTCGGCTTGCAAAACCCCCTTTTTCCTCCAAACATAATGATGGTCATTATGGCCAAACAGTTCTATTTTTGTTTCATCAGACCAGAGGACATTTCTCCAAAAAGTACGATCTGTGCAGTTGCAAACCGCAGTCTGGCTTTTTTATGGCGGTTTTGGAGCAGTGGCTTCTTCCTTGCTGAGCGGCCCTTCAGGTTATGTCGATATAGGACTCGTTTTACTGTGGATATAGATACTTTTGTACCTGTTTCCTCCATCATCTTCACAAGGTCCTTTGCTGTTGTTCTAGGATTGATTTGCACTTTTCGCACCAAAGTACGTTCATCTCTAGGAGACAGAACGCGTCTCCTTCCTGAGTGGTATGACGGCTGCGTGGTCCCATGGTGTTTATACTTGCGTTAGGTGAAAAATCTGTCGATGTGCCCTTAAGCAAGGCACTTAACCCTAATTGCTCCTGTAAGTCGCTCTGGATAAGAGCGTCTGCTAAATGACTAAAATGTAAATGTAAATGTACTATTGTTTGTACAGATGAACTTGGTACCTTCCGGCATTTGGAAATTGCTCCCAAGGATGAACCAGACTTGTGGAGGTCTACACATTTTTGTCTGAGGTCTTGGCTGATTTCTTTTGATTTTCCCATGATGTCAAGCAAAGAGGCACTGAGTTTGAAGGTAGGCCTTGAAATACTTCCACAGGTACACCTTCAATTGACTCTAATTATGTCAATTAGCCTATCAGAAGCTTCTAATGCCATGACATCATTTTCTGGAATTTTCCAAGCTGTTTAAAGGCACCGTCAACTTAGTGTATGTAAACTTCTGACCCACTGGAATTGTGATACAGTGAATTATAAGTGAAATAATCTGTCTGTAAACAATTGTTGGAAAAATTACTTGTGTCATGCACAAAGTAGATGTCCTAACCGACTTGCCAAAACTATAGTTTGTTAACAAGAAATGTGTGGAGTGGTTGTAAAACGAGTTTTAATGACTCCAACCTAAGTGTATGTAAACTTCCGACTTCAACTGTAAGTGTGATGCATGTGACATTTTGACAACTTTGAGAATTTTTTTTTTATATCAGAGTTGTCCCTGACGAAATTCGAGAAGGCCTATGCATATTAATGAGACTAGCATAGCTTCTCACTCTCCATTGAATACAGGCAGTTGACGTCAACACCCCTCATATAATATTTTTAAAAAGTATTAAAATAACGAGATGTATCCACCAATCCAAAGAGAGTAATAGGCGGGAGCTTGACAGCCCGCTGTTCCACTCTGTGGACAACAAATCCCATTGTTAGGGTGGAAAAACAAGCATCTCATCAATATTTCCAGTATCTGGCATTCCTCATTTACTCAAGTGTTCCCATTATTCGGGCAGTTACCTGTAGTTGTCTGTCATTGGGCAGATTCCTCTGCCCAGGTGTTGCTGAGGCATGCTAGATCTTACAACGCCTGGATAGGTATTATAAGTATCAGCTAACCACATCATATGTTATAGCAAAGTGTAAATCCATGACACAGTCGATGATGTGGCAAGCAACCATTGGTTGATGCAAGTAATGTCTGAGCAGGGGAACTCAACCTTCATCACTTTGTTTTCTGGAATCAGAAGATACCCTGATCCCAGCTAACATGTTAAATGTTTTGATAACAAAGCATTTGACCCTTCCATTGGTTGATTTCCAGTTTTTAAGTATACGTTTTTTTAAAGATGATTGACGAGAAAAGTATCATCTAACCCATTGGATATCTCGCTGCATCCTCATATGCAATGTCTTGAAAAATGCAGACAGACAGATTAAAAAGTAAATTTACATTATAAGTAATACTTCTGACAGACAACTACCTAACTCCGCCCATATCTTTTGGACTTTATAATATTCCCAGATGGCATGGATTATTGAGTCATTATTAGTTTTACACTTCAGACATGACTCTGTCGTTGTGCTGTAGAATTTGTGAATTTTGTCTTGTATAATAAATTCTATACATGAATTTATACTGGATTAAGCGTAAATCTTTGTTAACTGTAATCTCGTTAGGTATGTTCCAACATTCCCTCCATCTTGTGCTAATATCAGTTCTTTTTAAGTATTGGTTCCAATGTTTATATATATTTTTTATAAGAGATTGTCAGTTGGACAGGCTATCTGCAAGGTTTTGTATAGTTTACATCTCATATGAATATCCTTTTCTGACTCAAATAGGATTCCCTCAAGATTGCTCTGATGTCCAAAAGATTTCTAATCGACATTTTGTGATATAAAACTTTTAAATTGAATGTATTTAAAAATATGTACATGGGTCAATCCAACATTGCTTTTTAAAGCTGTAATGGAAATACATGTATTTCCTATTACTAAGTCATTTACGGTTTCTATGCCTTTAATTTCCATGTGGACCAATTTATCTGTGAATTCTGAAAAGGTATCCAAGGATTGTTCTTTCTGCAAGAGGTTCAATTGCCTTTGCAAACAGGAGGGGGAGAGAGGACATCCCTGTCTTCTGCCCCTTTCTAAAGCAATTTCATCTAATAATGTATTATTTGTGTATATTTTTGTTTTAGGACACATATATAATATTTGTGTTACATTTATTATTTCAGCTGGAAAGTTGAAAGCTTCCAAAGTTTTGAATAGAAAAGGCCATTCAAGACAGTCGAAAACCTTTTCAGCATCAACAGCCATTATTGATAAATCTATATCTTGTTTTTTTTGCGTATTGTATTAAATTAAAACATGTTCTTGTATTTGTTTGTAAGTGTCTATTTTTAAACAACCCTGTTTGTTTGATATGTATCAAGTCTGGTCTTTTTCCATTCTATTGCTTATAAGCTTTGTTATTATTCTATTATCACAATTTATTCTATTTATGGGTCTATAATCAGTAGGGGACTCTACAGATTTTCCTGGTTTTAATATAACTGTTTGAGACATGGAACTAGGAAGTACAGAATTGAGTGACATGTGTGTTGTCATTTGTGTAAATAGGGAGGCTACTTTGTCCCAAAATGTTGAATAGAAGTCTATGGGAAAGCCATCCATTCCTGGTGCTTTTCTCTGCGCGAATGTTTTAACAGAATTTAATATTTATTTTTGGGTGATCTCTGTTTTTAGTGACTATTTTTTTTTTGTTTGTGTGTCCAGTTTTGCGTTAGTTAGGGGAACATTCTATATACAGTGGGGAGAACAAGTATTTGATACACTGCCGATTTTGCAGGTTTTCCTACTTACAAAGCATGTAGAGGTCTGTCATGTTTATCATAGGTACACTTCAACTGTGAGAGACGGAATCTAAAACAAAAATCCAGAAAATCACATTGTATGATTTTTAAGTAATTAATTTGCATTTTATTGCATGACATAAGTATTTGATCACCTACCAACCAGTAAGAATTCCGGCTCTCACAGACCTGTTAGTTTTTCTTTAAGAAGCCCTCCTGTTCTCCACTCATTACCTGTATTAACTGTACCTGTTTGAACTCGTTACCTGTATAAAAGACACCTGTCCACACACTCAATCAAACAGACTCCAACCTCTCCACAATGGCCAAGACCAGAGAGCTGTGTAAGGACATCAGGGATAAAATTGTAAACCTGCACAAGGCTGGGAAGGGCTACAGGACAATAGGCAAGCAGCTTGGTGAGAAGGCAACAACTGTTGGCGCAATTATTAGAAAATGGAAGAAGTTCAAGATGACGGTCAATCACCCTCGGTCTGGGGCTCCATGCAAGATCTCACCTCGTGGGGCATCAATGATCATGAGGAAGGGGAGGGATCAGCCCAGAACTACACAGCAGGACCTGGTCAATGACCTGAAGAGAGCTGGGACCACAGTCTCAAAGAAAACCATTAGTAACACACTACGCAGTCATTGATAAAAATCCTGCAGCGCACGCAAGGTCCCCCTGCTCAAGCCAGCGCATGTCCAGGCCCGTCTGAAGTTTGCCAATGACCATCTGGATGATCCAGAGGAGGAATGGGAGAAGGTCATGTGGTCTGATGAGACAAAAATAGAGCTTTTTGGTCTAAACTCCACTCGCCGTGTTTGGAGGAAGAAGAAGGATGAATACAACCCCAAGAACACCATCCCAACCGTGTAGCATGGAGGTGGAAACATCATTCTTTGGTGATGCTTTTCTGCAAAGGGGACAGGACGACTGCACCGCATTGAGGGGAGGATGGATGGGGCCATGTATCATGAGATCTTGGCCAACAACCTCCTTCCCTCAGTAAGAGCATTGAAGATGGGTCGTGGTTGGGTCTTCCAGCATTACAATGCCCCGAAAACACACAGCCAGGGCAACTAAGGAGTGGCTCCGTAAGAAGCATCTCAAGGTCCTGGAGTGGCCTAGCCAGTCTCCAGACCTGAACCCAATAGAACATCTTTGGAGGGAGCTGAAAGTCCGTATTGCCCAGCGACAGCCCCGAAACCTGAAGGATCTGGAGAAGGTCTGTATGGAGGAGTGGGCCAAAATCCCTGCTGCAGTGTGTGCAAACCTGGGCAAGACCTACAGGAAACATATGATCTCTGTAATTGCAAACAAAGGTTTCTGTACCAAATATTAAGTTCTGCTTTTCTGATGTATCAAATACTTATGTCATGCAATAAAATCCAAATTAATTACTTAAAAATCATACAATGTGATTTTCTGGATTTTTGTTTTAGATTCCGTCTCTCACAGTTGAAGTGTACCTATGATAAAAATTACAGACCTCTACATGCTTTGTAAGTAGGAAAACCTGCAAAATCGGCAGTGTATCAAATACTTGTTCTCCCCACTGTATGTTAGCAAAAACCTCCTGAGAACCTGTTTAACATGTTTTGGCATTAAAGTTAGGGGAGCATTTCCTAAATGTCAAACAGAATTTACCCAGAAAGTGGTTGCCATACTCTCAGAATATCCTATATTAATATTCTAGACATGTTTCATTGGAACGTTTCAAGAAAATTCCTCTGTCTAGTTTTCTGAGGGTTAGGACAAAATTCCATCAACATCCCACCAAACATAAAGAATATAAGATATTAATGTTCTAGACAAGTATCGTATCTGAAGATTATGTCTTTGTTAAATGTTTTTCATGACGAAATGGAATGTTGGTTGTTCAGGCCAGAGGGGGGAGGTTTTATGATGTTATTTGAAATGTGCCGCTTGGAGGGTGACGCCCGAGGGGAGACTGGCGATTGGCCAGAAGAGGGAGTAGCCCCTCCCTTTGCATTGTTTATAAATAGGAGTTAAACGATGAGACGACAGAACGGCCATAACAATCTGGGAGGCGTTCTCCAGGCAACGCGTGTCTGTGAATTTATGCTGTAACCTCGTGGTATGAATAAAAACTTCTGACACGATGCAGCATAACGGACTTTTTGTTCATCAGCAATATTACCACCATTCATCATATACGACATAATGGCGCCCAACGTGGGGCATGGGTTTGCGTCTCCTCTTTGTTTCAGTCAACCGCCGGCCTAACTCTCTCTGAAGCATGGCCGAAAAAGGGTGAGTGTGTTCTTACCGCTTCGGAGTTTGTTAGATTGGATATGACTTGTGTACATTGAGGGGATGTTCCATATGACCTGGCCTCAGGTGGTGTTTGTTGCTGGTCGACTGAAGTCTGCTAAATTTATTTCATCGGAAACGACAGTTAATTGGAATTTAGAGCATTAAACGGTAGGATTTAAGTATTGAACGTGTATAATTCATTGGTAACGGGTGACAATGGGTTAGTAGAGAATAAAGGTTGGAAGACGTCTGCACCATTAGGGCACCGGGGGATCTGGAAAAGCCCTCGAATCGAGGCGATTCATAGGAATGGGCCATAAAATCCTTGCAACGCGTTATGTGGTGTATGGTTAATTCAGGGAATTATTAAGCTGGACGGATTATATGTATGTTATATACTCATCGTATGGTTGACGAACTATAATGCTTGGGGTAACCTCTCTATGATTATCCAGAACTTACGGCAACACAAAGTTAGAAGGAGATATTATTGATAATCATGGAAAATGATTGGGCCACGGTGCAGGGTGTTCATTGGTATAGCTAGTAGGCCGCAGTTGGCTAGAGGCTGAAGCTAAGGCTTGATTGTTTCAGGCCACGTGGTACATCGTTGCTCAGGCTAATCTTTGTAAGGCTAAAGTGTGAATCATGCTATGGTGTACCTTAGGCTAAGCTAAAGGCTAATGCTACAGGTTAATTGTGTTGTGTGCTACATGCTAACGGATATCCTTAGAGATTCCGTTGCGACGGGTGAAAGTCTCTTAAACTTGTTTATGTGTTTGTAAGTCAGGTTATATGTTTTGTGAGCGCTGGTAAATGTTGTTTGATTAGAAGGGGGAAATGGGGAATTACAGCTGGACTGTTATTATGTTTGGGGAGAGAGAAGAGAGAATCTTTCTTCCACGGTAAAAAGTATTTTTGAATGGTTGTGCGCATGCGTTTAATTTTGCGACACTACACTACAGAAAGGGGGAGTTTATGACACGAGATTAGGACACGCTTTGGTTTACGGCACTAAATCTACGACATGCGGTCGACGAAACAAAATGGTGGCGTTAGTAAATGCATGAAGATGCGTTTAATTTTAAAATGATATTTGCGCATGCGTGGGATTCTGCAAAACAACACATTGGTTAAACTGCAGGGGGAGACAGAGGAACCCAGACGACGGAACAAATAGGCCCAGGGAGAGTTTAACACGAATCTTATAAGTTTATAAACGGCGGTGGGTTAAGATGAAACTTGTTTTGGGACCTATTAAATTTATAAATTAAATATATGTTGACGAAGTATAATGCATTGAATGTGGATAACTTGATTAATTGCATAAACTGCTGAAATCTTGTGTGTTTCTATGTTTTTTGAAATATGAGAGGAACATGGAATGGCGAGACGAGAGAGAGGAGGGGTAACGTCACATGACGTGACATCACATGATGCAGGAGAGGATCGGATCAGGCTAGTACACAAAATCATCCTAACCAGATATGTGATGTTATGACAATTTTACATCGGCTTGGCAAATACTATTTCATTAAAAATTGCATTTTGGAGGCTATGTGCATCACTGGGGTTTAATTACAGATGTGTTGGGAATCCAGGATGGATTGAGGATTCTTCTGTAAATTTATGATAATTAGAGCTAATGGAGCAAGGGGTTATGGGAATTGGAGTATTGTAGTATTGAAGGTTAGGCTTTGTTTATGGGTATTTTAGTCTGAAGATTACTAACTTGCATTTACTTGCATTTGATGGGTTGTGGTAATATACTCAACACTAATTGATAAATTGGTGATATAGGAATAAAAAATTGGTTTTAAATTATTCCTAATTTTTAATTGAGTTTTTAATGGGTTTTTATTTTTAATTAAAGGGTTTTTGAATAAGGCATTTAATTGAATGTTTTTAATATTCATATTTTATTTTATTTAATTTTTTTTTTGGGAGGAGAAAAAAAAAAAAATTATTTTTTTATTTTTTTGAAGGTTGTTAGGGTTATATTAATAATTTAAGGGGGGAAGCCTATATAACTTATACAGTCTAGAATAAGATAGTTCACAATAAAGGAATATAGAAGGGTGTTACAATGGGGAAAAAGATATCAGGACTATGAGAGTCATTTCACGGGTGGAAATAGGGGTAATCCTTTAATTAAAGTGTTGCTAGGTTATCCGGCAAGTGAAACAAAAGTTGCCCTTCATTCTCAAACAAAAATTGATAAAATATGTCAGCGATAAGATAGGTTTAAAAAGTAGAGCTTAGGGATGTTTATTCTCAGCTTACAATGATCATCTAGCAGGGTGATTATGGCATCAGAGATGAAGATGAATACGAGCAGAAACAACGATGAAGATGAATTCAGAAGACTGAAGAAAATGGGATGTCTGGGAACTTAAGGAGATGAGGAGGATGAAGATGAGTGATTGAGAGAGGTCATGGGTGGATATGACTCTGATCAGAAGGAAGTGGCAAGAGAGGAAAGAAGGATACTGGAGACTTGATCTCTGATGAAAGTTGAACGAAGGAGACAAGAGATTCGAGTTCTGATGAAGAAAGTGATGAAGATTTGGAGATTAAAGGTGTTGTATGTTCAAGAGGATTTTATCCTACAATGACTGGCAAAGAAGAAATAGGAGATATAGACCGAGGCGTATCAGGCCTGGAGGAAGAGACGACTTTGGGAGAGGTAAGGGAGCTAGAGGAACAGCTCGAGACGCTGAAGATATAGAAGAGACAAGGAGAAAACCTGCGGAGAACATTTTTAATCCCAAGAATTGAAGAAGAACACATTGAGGTCAAGAAGAGCCCACTAGTAAGAAGATGATGGAAGATGATATTTCGAGGACAGAACTTGGAACTAAGGTTGAAGAATACTGATATGTCAACGATGAGAAGAACCGGACGAAGAAAACTCAAGCAAATACAACTTATAACTGGTGGTGGAGAAGAAGAAAATAAGTGTTGGTTATGAAGAATCAGAGTGAATCAAATCAACAATCACTGTTACAGCTTCAACTGAACAATATCAAAGGCAATTGTACCAGCCAAGGGGGGACCAGATGTTCCATATCGATCGCCAGTTTCTGGACAGACAAAGAATTTGAGAGGGAGAAGAACAAAGAAGGAGGAATATTTCAGCTACACTTTCAGCAACTTTCAGAAGACTAGTATAATTATGGACAGATTGGGTACTTTACCTGTTCATGCAACAAGTTAGGAGGAAGAACGGAGAACATTTTTAAGGAAGATGAAGGAGAAAGTGAAGATCACCTGTTCTAGAAGAGATGAAGGGGGGTGCATTGCTGAGAGCATCGATTAGAGAAGAAGAGGAAATAGCTAACAGTTGAAACAACTGACCATTAGAAGTGATAGTGAATAGGGGAAAAACTTATCGGGGTTCAGTCTAAAAAGGTTAAACATATCACTCTGTAAAATAAACTAATTAGGTTAGGATAGGGATTGGAAGTAGTAAAATAGTTTAATTACTCTTAGGGAATCAATTGAGCTCTGCTATAAAAGTCAAAGAGGAAGTAAAAGAGACATACTAATATTAGAAGATGCTGTTATGGCAGTGTTGGGAAGAGATGCATGGTGTAAATTGAAGTATTCAATCAGAGGCACAATAGACGACTGACTGTCTGGGAGACTATTTTAAGAAGTAGGGTTTTTGGGGAGTCATTTGCTTAAAAGATAAATATCATAGGAAGGATGATAATGTATTAGATTGCCTGTTAGACAATCTGTCTGGGAAAAAACTTAATAGGGGTGACTGTTATTTTGGGTTACATTCTTACACTAAGAGATTTGAGGTTAGGCTAAAAGGTGTTTAGTCGGTTTTGCCAAGTCTGTGTGTAATGAGTCAGAAGCAGGTGGGGAACTTTCCCAATCACATATTCTAAAAATTTGGTGGTAAGAGATTTTGTCCATAAGTCAGGGGGAAAGGTTTTAAATGTTATGAGAGAAAAGATTAGATTAAAATAAGTTAGGTGTAGGATAGGTTGAAAGAACTCTGAGACAGTAAGCTAAGTTTCAAAGTTAGTAGTAAGACAGAGAGAGAACAGTGAGGAAGGACATTTTAAAGTTTAGTGGGAAGATATGGTAGGAGTTTAAATCGGTTAGGAGCAGATGCATTGAGAAAGTATGTGTTGCTGAATGATTTGAGGGTGATTGAGTATCTATATTTACAGTTTCCAGTAGGGAGATCAAGGTCATTATAGGTGTATTTTGTTATAATCAGGAGGTTTAAAGTTTAGAGGTAGAACTGAAAGGGGGAAAAAGTGACACTAGGGGTGATAGATGGAAGTACAAGGAAGGAGTTCAAAGTCTTATGGGAAAACTAGGAGTAAATAAGGACATTAACACTTCAGTTTATTAGAACAACAGGGAGAAGCAATTTAACTCTTTCAACCTTGATAGGTATTAAAGTCATAAATATATCGCATTTGATTAAGGGTCCAGCATCAATTATAGGGGGAAAATAATGTTATGAGGGTTAGGAGAATAATAATTATAATATGCCATTTAGGATGATGACGTTTCTTTCACAGAGAGAGAGAGAGATAATTAGGGAGGATAAGTATTGTTAGCAGGATCAGAAGTAGGAGCTGTTGCACCTACTCAAATAAGGGATTATTTTGCGTAAGGTTACAGATAAAGATCAGGGAGAATATGTGTATTTGTCTAGTGAAAGCATAGAAATTTGTTCCGGTTAGGAATTATTGGTTAAAGGGCAATGTAATTCATAAAGTAACACTTATAATGGAAGATTTGAAGTCTGTAGAAGTTTTCACAGTCATTGAGGGAGTTCAGGAGGAGTAGAACTGAATGGACAGTAGTCACTCCAACAGTAGATAATACACAGAGGATAATGGGAAATTTTGCATTAGAAGTAATTAGGGTTGATACAGCAGCTAAATCAACTACTTTAAGGGTAACTTTGGAAGGGATTAATGATACTATGGCAATAGCAAATATAGGAGTATGATACTGACAACAATTGTTCTGAAATTAAAGGAGGCAGCAAGAGAGACTCAGGGGTTTAGGTTATTACGAATAGGGTTAAAATAGAGCAGATAGAAACAATATAGATTAATCTGAAATGGAGAATAGAGATTCATCATGGAAGCTGCAGTATGGGGTCTTTTGATTTTGATGACAGAGGGGGGGGGCATCTGATCAGTGCTGCTCGTTCCTCTGTTGTGAAAATTAGAGATAGATTAACTCATTCTGTAAGAATCAGTGAGGAATCTTGAGGGTCCATGTCTGTTGAGAATTCCATCCAGGACCTGTTAGACGGTTGCGCAGCCTCTGTCGGGTGTGGATCAGTTTTGAGCTTTGTCATGACTGTGGAATTGGCAACAGTCATTGACAGATAAAATAATGTAGTTGTCAAAACAGTAGGGTTTAAGTGTTCTTGGGTAAATGAATTATCCTATTGGGAATTGTTAGATGTAAAGTCAGGTAACAGTGGAAACCTGAAGTATTCAGGTGAAATATTGAGGGCTAAAAGTTGTGTTTATTCTAATAAAACATATGAGGTAAGGGGTATGTTTATGGAAAGATCAGATTGGGATGTTAGATGATAACTTTGGATAAGCATGACCTTAAGGGTAGTAATGACAAATAATAGGTTACTTTTTATATATCAGGTAGTAAGAAGAGCAGGACTTTGATGGTTAAAAGATTAGCTTTTGACTGACAATGTGACTATGGGAATTTTAGAGGATGAGGGGAAATTATGATAGAGTATATTCTTACCCTATGGGGATAGGATGTTGTTACTGTTATGGCTATGGTTCAACCCAGCACTCAGAGAAACCAACACGACAAAGGGAGTGGAAGAAACAAAAATATTTTAATAAAAGTTCAAATTGTCTTAGTCCAAAAACAACTGAAGTAAAGGAACAGAGCGGGCTAGTCGGCTCCGGAGGAAGGAGAGGCTGAGGCAGGCAGGCAGGCAGGCAGGCAGGCAGGCAGGCAGGCAGGCAGGCAGACCGACAGGCAGGAAGGCAGGCAGGTTGGGAGGTATGACTGAACGCTCTGGTAAGAACAACGATCTGGCGCCGGTGGAGAGCCATGCCCAGGAATAAGTAGTGTAGGTTGATGAGAGAATAGGATGCAGCTGCGTAGGCAGGAATCACTGGAAACAACCCGCAGCTGCACAGGAGAGGCAGATCCTGAGCCCGCCCCCTGCTCCACTCCAGACACACCCACATAAAGGGGACAAACACACATACAACAGAAAAAGAGGGGACAAAACAAGGAGGAAGGGAAACAGAACAGGGAGAGACAAGCTGCCCACATAACAGTACCCCCCCCTCAATGGTCGCCACCTGGCGACCCACCAGGCCTGTCAGGGTTGTCGTGATGGAAGTCCGTGATCAGCTGAGGATCCAACACAAAACGCTTAGGGACCCAAGACCTCTCCTCTGGTCCATAACCTTCCCAATCGACTAGGTATTGGAGACCCCTACCCCGCCTCCGAGAGTCCAGGAGCCTACTGACGGTGTAGGCCGGATGGTCGTCAATGAGGCGAACAGGTGGAGGTGGATCAGCCGGCGGACACAAAAGGCTGGAGGACACAGGTTTCAGTTGGGAGACGTGGAAGGTAGGGTGTATCTTCATGGCTGAAGGCAACTTCAAACGAACCGCAGCGGGGTTAATAATGGACTCCACCACAAACGGACCCAGGTACCGAGGAGACAGCTTGCGTGATTTGGTACGAAGAGGTACGTTCTTAGATGACAGCCAAACCTCTTGACCAGGATGAAACACAGGTGCGGGAGTCCTGCTCCTATCCGCTGTTGTCTTGTTCCTGTCGGTGGTCCGAAGCAATGCTTCCCGAGCGTCGCTCCACACTCTCTGGCAGCGGCGGAGGTTCTCCTGAACCGAAGGAACAGCCAATTCCTTCTCCTGAGCAGGAAACAGAGGGGGTTGATAACCCATGGTAACCTCGAAGGGTGAAAGACCGGTGGCAGAGGCGGTGAGGGAGTTGTGGGCGTACTCTATCCAGGGCAGATGTTTAGCCCAGGATGATGGATGTTGAGCAGCCACACACCGAAGGGTTGCTTCGAGGTTCTGATTGGCTCTTTCTGTTTGACCGTTGGTCTGGGGATGAAACCCTGAGGACAGACTAACGGAAGCACCCAAAGCAGAACAGAAACCCTTCCAAACACGGGAAGTAAACTGTGGGCCTCTATCAGATACGATGTCCACAGGTATTCCATGGGGACGGAATACATGTTGGACTAGGAGGTCCGCTGTCTCACTGGCAGACGGTAATTTTGGTAATGCTATATAGTGGACAGATTTAGAGAATCTGTCCACAATGGTAAGTATAGTATCATTACCTTCAGACTTGGGTAGGCCGGTGACAAAATCCATGGCAATGTGGGACCAGGGACGGCTGGGAACTGGGAGGGGTAGCAGCAGCCCCGAAGGGGACTGATGGGAGGCTTTGCCCCGAGCACAGGTTGAACAGGCTGCCACAAAAGCCCGAACGTCAGTTTCCATTGAAGGCCACCAAAAATGTCTCCTAAGCAGCGTCAACGTGCGTCTCATCCCAGGGTGACCAGCAAAACGGGAGGTGTGAATCCACTGCAACACCTGAGACCGGACCGTCTCGGGAACAAAGAGTAGGTTGGGGGGTCCATCACCCGGTCCCGGGTCCGTGGCAAGTGCAGTCTTCACAAGAGACTCGATCTCCCACTGAACAGCCGCCACGACGCATGAGGAAGGCAGGACTGCCTCAGGCTCGCTGGTCTCCGAAGGGTCAGCAAACTGGCGGGACAAAGCATCTGGTTTAACATTTCTTGACCCCGGTCTGTATGTAAGAATAAAGTTAAACCTACTAAAAAACAGGGCCCATCTGGCTTGGCGTGAGTTGAGTCTCTTAGTGGCTTGGATGTAAGCCAAGTTTTTGTGGTCAGTCCAGACCACAAACGGCAATTCAGCTCCATCCAGCCAGTGCCGCCATTCTTCCAGTGCAAGCTTGACCGCCAGCAGTTCCCGGTTTCCAACGTCGTAATTCCGTTCTGTGGGTGACAATTTCTTGGAGAAGAAAGCACAGGGGTGAAGCCTCTGGTCAGTGGGGGAGCGCTGGGAGAGGACTGCTCCCACACCTGAGTCCGACGCGTCCACCTCCACAACAAACTGCAGAGAGGTATTGGGGTGTATCAACACGGGGGAGGTGGAAAACAGTTCCTTCAAAACCCCTACCGCCTGCTCCGCCTCAGGGGACCACCGAAAAGGGACTTTAGGAGATGTGAGTCTTGTAAGGGGTGCCACCACTCTACTAAAACCCTTAATGAATCTACGGTAGAAGTTAGCAAAGCCCAAAAATCGTTGAAGTTGCTTACGGGTGGTGGGTGTGGGCCATTCCGTCACTGCCCGGATCTTCTCGGGGTCCGCCTTCACCTGCCCGCTCTCAATTATGAATCCAAGGAACGATGTAGACTGTTTGTGGAACTCACACTTCTCTGCTTTGACGTACAGCTTGTTCTCCAAGAGCCGTTGAAGGACTTGACGGACGTGTGACTCATGCTCCTCGGGTGACTTGGAAAAAACAAGAATATCATCCAGGTATACAAAGACAAAACGGTTCAAAAAATCCCTAAGAACATCGTTCACCATGGCTTGGAAAACCGCAGGGGCATTTGAAAGCCCAAAGGGCATGACCAAATACTCAAAATGTCCCAGTGGAGTGTTGAAAGCGGTTTTCCACTCATCTCCCTTTCGGATTCGGACAAGGTGATAAGCATTCCTGAGGTCGAGCTTGGAAAACACTGTGGCGCCATGCAGAGGTTCAAAAGCTGAGTTGATGAGTGGAAGGGGATACTTGTTTTTAACAGTTATGTTGTTTAAACCCCTGAAATCGATACAGGGGCGTAACGACTTGTCCTTCTTTTCCACGAAAAAGAAACCTGCACCCAAAGGAGACGACGAGGGACGGATTATGCCCGAGACCAGAGAATCACCAATGTACTGCTCCATTGCCTCTCTTTCCGGTCGGGACAGATTGTATAACCGACTAGAGGGCAAGGGAGCACCAGGAAGCAGTTCAATAGGGCAATCATAAGGCCTGTGTGGTGGTAGAGACAGAGCCTTGTCCTTACTGAAAACCTCCGCTAGGTCATGGTATTCTTTGGGGACAGATGACAGATCAAGAGGAGCTGAGGGAGGAGTTGGGTTACACTTAGTGGGGGGAACCGCTGACCTCAGGCACTCGGAATGGCAGTTAGAGCTCCAACTGAAAATGGTGTGACGTGTCCAATCAATTTGTGGGTTGTGAAGAGCCAACCAGGGGAAGCCAAGGATTAGGGAGGTAGCTGAGCCAGACATAACTCTTAGCTGAATGCTTTCACAATGATTGCCAGAAATCACTAGGGAAACGGGGGTGGTTTGATGAGTTATCTCCGCGAGGAGGCGCCCATCAAGGGCTGTGACCCGGATGGGGGTAGGTAGTGGCTCCATGGGGATACGAGCTTGTGTAACGAACTGGTGGCTAATAAAGTTATCTTCTGCACCTGAGTCTATGAGAGCTGAGAGTGGCAGGGAATGACTCTGGAAACGTAAGGTTACAGGTACTTGTAATCGGGGAATGATGGGTTCAGGATCTAACTCTGGGCTCGCAAGTAGACCCACCGTTACGAGCGAGCCTTGTCTTTTGGCCGCTTAGGGCATGTAGCCAGAATGTGTGTGGCGTCTCCACAGTACAGGCACTCACCCGCCTGGAGGCGCCGTTGCCGCTCAGCTGGAGGTAGTCGAGCTCGACCCACTTGCATAGGTTCCTCCTCTGTGCTCGGGATGGAATCAGGAACAAGAAGCTGCCGACTCCGGAGAGGCGAGACTCGAGTGGTTGGAGGCTGGGGAACTCGTCCTCCTAGATGTGGCCGATCGCCTCTCTCCCGACGCCTCTCCCGCAACCGATTGTCTAGCTTGATGGACAGGGAAACGAGAGAATGTAAATCATGTGGCTCATCACGAGCAGCCAGTTCATCCTTAATGGCTTCATTTAAACCGTTTAGAAATGCTCCTTGAAGTGCCACATTGTTCCACTTGGAGTCCGCTGCCAACGTCCAGAACTCAATAGAGTACTCTGCCACACTGTTAGAACCCTGCCTCAAATTAAAAAGTATCTTGGAGGAATTACCCACATGGTCAGGATGGTCAAAAACAGTCTTCAATTTAGCAGAGAAATCAGCAAAAGTCAATCCAGTCAAAGTTTGATCTGAACACACAGCCTCAGCCCAAACCAGAGCTTTCCCTCTTAACAGCCCCAGAACATAATGTACCTTAGATGAATCAGTAGAAAACGACAGTGGTCTCTGCCGAAAAATCAAGTCACACTGAAGCAAAAATCCCCGGCACTTGTCCAATTCTCCATTGAACGGTTCAGGCGACGTGACAGGGGGTTCCCGACGGAACGAAGCCTGCCTAGTGTCCGAGGAAACAACTTGGGGTGCATCAAACTGGGGGTCAGAGAGAGATGGAGAACTGATAACAGACAATTTAGAGACGTGTGTAGTTAACTGAGTCACCTGGTTCAGCAGTTGATGATTATCTTCCACAAGAGTCCGAATCAACTGGTCATGCTGTCCTAGCAACGTTCCTTGAGCCTGGATAGCTTGTTGGAAGCTGTCTTTGTTTGCCCCGTGCTGTTTCTCTGTTGGGTCCATGGCCAGATCGTTCTGTTATGGCTATGGTTCAACCCAGCACTCAGAGAAACCAACACGACAAAGGGAGTGGAAGAAACAAAAATATTTTAATAAAAGTTCAAATTGTCTTAGTCCAAAAACAACTGAAGTAAAGGAACAGAGCGGGCTAGTCGGCTCCGGAGGAAGGAGAGGCTGAGGCAGGCAGGCAGGCAGGCAGGCAGGCAGGCAGGCAGGCAGGCAGGCAGACCGACAGGCAGGAAGGCAGGCAGGTTGGGAGGTATGACTGAACGCTCTGGTAAGAACAACGATCTGGCGCCGGTGGAGAGCCATGCCCAGGAATAAGTAGTGTAGGTTGATGAGAGAATAGGATGCAGCTGCGTAGGCAGGAATCACTGGAAACAACCCGCAGCTGCACAGGAGAGGCAGATCCTGAGCCCGCCCCCTGCTCCACTCCAGACACACCCACATAAAGGGGACAAACACACATACAACAGAAAAAGAGGGGACAAAACAAGGAGGAAGGGAAACAGAACAGGGAGAGACAAGCTGCCCACATAACAGTTACAGGTCAACATTGAAGCTTCCATATGAGGTTTTACCATTATAAGAGGGATAGCATTGGACACAGCTAAATCTAGGGTTAAAAGGGTGACATTACATTTACATTTCAGTCATTTAGCAGACACATGGCGACATGTCATAGACTTCAAGTCTATCATTGAAGAATAAGTTTAAGGGAGAAGGGGGGACTTCATTCATGGTATGGTGTAACATTTGGGAAGATAATATTGATAAATATTAGTGTATTACTGTGAGTCCAGATAGTTCAGATAATATCACTGGGGTTATGGATGCATTGTAAGGGATGCATTTGAAAGGATTTGGTTGCAAGATCAATTAGGCCAGTAGGGGCAGTGATGGGTCAGATTCTAGTAGTTTAAGCTTTGATAACACTGTGTGATGTTTGTACTGACTTTTGAGAAAGTTATGAGATTGAGATAGGTTGGAGAAGTGGTGCCTGGAGACAACACTCAGATGCCGGTGTGGACTGTTCCTGATCTGGATAAAGATGGACAAGTGGAACTGAGGGATAAATATCATTTTGGATTATTTTATGATTTTTCAAATTGGTTTTTCAATATTAGTATGATTTTTTAGTGTGATTTATGAATCAAAGGGGGGAATGGATAATGTGATTCATGCATCATTTATGTATCATTTTTTTAAATTCTTAGGTGAAATGGAGGTTTAATTTGAAAGTGGTTGTTTTGCAAAGGATACTGTTTGGTCGTTTATTTTCTTGTCATTCCAGAAGCATGTGGGAGAATATGTGGAGATTGGAATACTCAAACAAAGACAATATGACTGGAGGAGATGAAACAAGGAGGGTGTGGCTGATTCCATCATCAACAAGTCCATTGGAAGAGGACATTACAGGGAGATGAAGTGTAGTGGACTACATTCCAGTGTCTGCAATGAAATATAGACATATTTGATGTGTAATACATAATTGTGTCATATTCTTAGGTATTGATTTTAGTAGAATTATGTTTGATGTTATTGAATGCAGATGAGGATCGTAGATGCTTTTGTTTATTTCGATGGGGTTAGGGACAGAATGTTTAAGCAGGGAGAGATTCCCTTTCAGGTCCTATGGGTTGACCAGCCTGAGAGTGGATATTTATGGATAGGATTTTGTTTACATGGGTATTTAATTACATCATAGTTTCAAATGCATTTACATGAGTTATGAGGTTATCTGGAGTACCGACGGTGGTTGCCTGGGGCAGAGGGACGGTGAGAGAATTTTACTGTCTTGATTGATATGGATGGATGGCTGCTGGACAGTTTTTCGCTCTCACACTCCATAGATATTTATTCATAATTCATAGTAATGTGTTCATACTTCATAAACAGTTGTTCATATGTCATAGTAATGTATTTACACTCCATAGAGATTTCTTCATGGGTCATAGTAATGTATTCACACTTCATAAACAGGTATTTCATAGAAAGGTATTTACACTCTAGAGGAGAATGTTTTTGGGGTTAAGGTTAAGAATATTCAATGAGATAAATGGTTAATAGTCATAATCTTATTCTGTTTGTTTTCGAGACGTTTATTTCGTCTCGAAAGGGGGGAATATCGTATCTGAAGATTATGTCTTTGTTAAATGTTTTTCATGACGAAATGGAATGTTGGTTGTTCAGGCCAGAGGGGGGAGGTTTTATGATGTTATTTGAAATGTGCCGCTTGGAGGGTGACGCCCGAGGGGAGACTGGTGATTGGCCAGAAGAGGGAGTAGCCCCTCCCTTTGCATTGTTTATAAATAAGAGTTAAACGATGAGACGACAGAACGGCCATAACAATCTGGGAGGCGTTCTCCAGGCAACGCGTGTCTGTGAATTTATGCTGTAACCTCGTGGTATGAATAAAAACTTCTGACACGATGCAGCATAACGGACTTTTTGTTCATCAGCAATATTACCACCATTCATCATATACGACACAAGTTTCATTACATATCATGCCTTGTTACTGTTGCCAAGCACATCAAGGCCCTGATTGGTGAACCACTGATCCATTCACAGCTCCTTGTCTATTGGCAAGGGACACACACACAGTGCTTTAAGATGCAGTGTTTTCAACTTACATATTTGACACACTTTGACATACATGATTACATTGTGCATGCAATACACTAATTATTATTCAGCATGTTTTGACCTGGGATTTGAACTCACAACCGCTTGGTTCAAGGCATTCTGATCTTTTTGCTAGCCACCATGTCTGTGTCAGTTATCAATTAATCTGACTATTCTCTCATCATTAATTTGATTGACTTATTTCAGCAATTTTAGGGCATTCAGTATAGTTGTCTAATGTTTGTGGGGCATTTTACACTGTTTTAATGTTACTCCTGAATCACTATGATCAATAAAATAGTTTTCTTGAGTGTACTTTTAACAGAGCTGAGATTTACTTAAAAGTGCAATCACCCTATTGCTTACACCTATCCAGTTGTTTCAGATCTACACAAGTGCCTAGAGAGAAGGGGTTAGGGTTTGTTTTTGGACAGACCCTGAATATACTGGCCGAATAAGCACATGCTTTAGGGATATCCCTTATTGGGACAGTGGTTAGTGTGTTTGTCATTAATGCTGGTGGCCTGGATTCGAGACCTGCTAGGGGAGTGACACTACTCTCACGTTCTTAGAAATATATGCTAATCTTATTATTTGGCAACCATTACAACACCCCTCATGGGTCTAATTCAAATCAGTTTCACAGTGAAAGATGTGAATCTTTAGGATTACCCATTGCACACAAATTATGGCCACATTTCCACTACCTCTCATAGGTTATCAGTACTTATTCATTATATAAAGCTGAGCATCTCTCCATTGTCTTCTTGAAATCTTGAGTGTACTTGAACATTTCTTGCCCGCTCCAATTTCGCTCCAGTAGCGCTCAGGGCATGCCCGGCCTATCATGCAGTTGTAGGCTACTTGTGTGCTGCTACTTGCTTTAGCTACTGTGATCTAGTATGCTAAATATTTTCATAAAGAAACAGATAAAACACACAGGTGAAAAATCAAGGAGACAAAGATGAGGAGGACCAAAAGCAAGAGAGGAAGTGCGGTGATGTAGTGTCCACAACTAAATAATCACTTTGGAATCTGAAAAGACAGGTATCCCGAAACCAGGACCGTATACTTAGTTTGTGCACATGCTAACAGAAAGGAATGAGGTGGGTAGCTAGCTAAGTGTGTCATTGTAGCAAAATATTTATAAACTAAAAATCTGATCTCTTAAAAGTTTAGTTCATTTTCTTTCTATTATCTATAATAGGCCATCATTGTTTTGGCCCAATAGGCCTGGCATATTACCTCTTTCAAGGAGCTTTCCGTTTTTACAGGGTTATCCTTTAGGCCTACCTACAGAAAACGAAAAAAACAACTACGCATCCCTGCCCAGCCTGGCAAGTGTGTCCCGAAATGTGTTTAGCATTCCCAGTGGCTCTGCAAGCGTTGAGAGGGTATTCTCCGCTGCTGGCCTGCTCTCCAGGCACCATCATGAGCATGAAGCCAAAGAGTCTGGCCAAACTTGTGTTTCTAAAAATGAATTCAAAGGCACTGTAGATGGAGCCTAATAAGGCATTTTTCGTTTAATTTATATTTAAGTCACATTTAACTAAATCAATTTTATTTTTTTAATTTTATATAGCCCTTCTTACATCAGCTAATATCTCGAAGTGCTGTACAGAAACCCAGCCTAAAACCCCAAACAGCTAGTAATGCAGGTGTAGAAGCACGGTGGCTAGGAAAAACTCCCTAGAAAGGCAAAACCTAGGAAGAAACCTAGAGAGGAACCAGGCTATGAGGGGTGGCCAGTCCTCTTCTACCTGTCTGGCTCCTGACATATTTAGAGTATTTATATGCTGTTTAATAAGACATGTAGCCTATTTGAAATTACAGTCATCTTTTCCTGTTGTTTATTTAAATACTTTTTTATTAAAATCATATGGTTTGGTTTCAATACTTCAAAACCAAATGGTAGGTCCAGATAGTCACACAAATAGATGGGTGTTGGTTAAATTGTGATTTTAATGAATGCAGTGAATTTGGAGCTGCAGTTTTTTTTTCCTTTGAGCAAGGAGTGGTTTTTACCGGAGCTGTGCGCACTGCTCTATGAGCAATGAGCAGGATTTTCGACAGCTCAACTCCGCTCACATACTCTGGTGCACATTGAGTGCTAGTGCGCGTCCGGATATAGAGGGCACATGAATCGACATATGCCAATGTGAGTAGATTACCTTGAAAACAACAGTAGGTCATCTTGGACACAGTCTCCAGTTCTTTTATACCTCAGTGAGCATGTTAGAAGAATTAGGTTAAGGTTAGGAAAAGGGTTAGGGTTAGGGTAAAAATAAAAATAAAGTTCACTCGCTTATCAGCCTGCTCATTGGCTAGAATGGTCCCCTGATCTCGCCTCCTCCCGCCTGCCTTACATCTTTGAGGACCTGTATTTCCATTGTTAGAGCGGTCACTTGACTATCTTGTAAATATAATAGATAATCTTTGGAAAATGCCTGGACAACGTTACTGACCCAATAATCACATGTCCTAGAGATATCCTTTCTTGGGGCAGTGGTGGGGGGAGCTCCTCGGTGGTCTGGGTTTGAGACCCGCTAGGGGAATCACCCTACTCTGACATTCTTAGCAAAATATGTTAATGTCATTATTTGGCAACATATACAAATTAAATCAAATCAAATCACATCACATTTGGGTGTCAATGTAAATAGTCCGGGTGGCCATTTGATTAATTGTTCAGCAGTCTTATGGCTTAAGGGTAGAAGCTGTCAAGGAGCCTTTTGGACCTACACTTGGCACTCCGGTATCGCTTGCCATGCGGTAAGAGAGAACAGTCTATGACTTGGGTGACTGGAGTCTTTGACCATTTTTTGGGCCTTCCTCTGACATCGCCTAGTATATAGGTCCTGGACGGCAGGAAGCTTGGCCCCAGTGATGTACTAGGCCGTACGCACTACCCTCTGTAGTGCCTTACGGTCAGATGCCAAGCAGTTGCCATTCCAGGCGGTGATGCAACCGGTCAGGATGCTCTCGATGGTGCAGCTGTAGAACTTTTTGAGGATCTGGGGACCCATGCCAAATCTTTTCAGTCTCCTGAGGGGGAAAAGGTGTTGTCGTGCCCTCTTCACGACTGTCTTGGTGTGTTTGGACCATGATAGTTTGTTGGTGATGTGGACACCAAGGAACTTGAAACTCGTGACCCGCTCCACTACAGTCCCGTCGATGTGAATGGGGGCATGTTCGGTCCTCCTTTTCCTGTAGTCCACGATTATCTCCTTTGTCTTGCTCACGTTGAGGGAGAGGTTGTTGTCCTGGCACCACACTGCCAGGTCTCTGACCTCCTCCCTCTAGGCTGTCTCATCGTCGTCAGCAAACTTAATGATGGTGTTGGAGTCGTGCTTGGTCACGCAGTCGTGGGTGAACAGGGAGTACATGAGTGGACTAAGCACACACCCCTGAGGGGCCCCCGTGTTGAGGATCAGCGTGGCAGATGTGTTGTTGCCTACCCTTACCACCTGGGGGCGGCCCGTCAGGAAGTCAAGGATCCAGTTGCAGAGGGAGGTGTTTAGACCCAGGGTCCTTAGCTTAGTGATGAGCTTTGTGGGCACTATGGTGTTGAACGCTGAGCTGTAGTCAATGAACAGCATTCTCACATAGGTGTTCCTTTTGTCCAGGTGGGAGTGCGATTGAGATTGCGTCATCTGTGCATCTGTTGGGGCAGTATGTGAATTGGAGTGGGTCTAGGGTTTCCGGGATGATGGTGTTGATGTGAGCCATGACCAGCCTTTCAAAGCACTTCATGGCGACCGATGTGAGTGCTACGGGGCGGTAGTCATTTAGGCAGGTTACCTTCGCTTTCTTGGACACAGGGACTATCTGATGTAATTAAAATGAGTTTCTATATTTGAGATTCTTCAAATAGCCACCCTTTGCCTTGATGACAGCTTTGCACACGCTTGGCATTCTCTCAACCAGCTTCATGAGGTTGTCACCTGGAATGCATTTTAATTAACAGGTGTGCCTTCTTAAAAGTTAATTTGTGGAATGTATTTAGTTCTTAATGAGTTTGAGCCAAGTGTTCAGCATATGTGGGAACTCCTTCAAGACTGTTGGAAAAGCATTCCAAGTGAAGCTGGTTGAGAGCATGCCAAGAGTGTGCAAAGCTGTCATCAGGGCAAAGGGTGGCTATTTGAAGAATATCAAATATCAAATATATTTTGATTTGTTTAACACTTTTTTGGTTACAACATGATTCCATATGTGTTATTTCATCGTTTTGATGTCTTCACTATTATTCTACAATTTAGAAAATAGTAAAAATAAAGAAAAACCCTTGAATGAGTAGATGTTCTAAAACTTTTGACCAGTAATGTATACAATGTAGAACAAAAGTGTCATTGACAAACTCATTTTAATTAGATCAGATTGGTGTGTTTTAGCTGTTGCCAAATAATGACATGAACATATATTGTCGAACCCAGGTCACCAGCACCAATGCCGAATGCCCTAACTACTGTCCAATAAGGGATGTCTCTAGGGCATATGCTTATTGGGTCAGTACATTTACACCCAGTCAGAAGAAACCCTAACCCCTCCTCCCTAGGCACTTATGTAGATTAAACAACTTGATAGGTGTAAGCAACAGGGTGTATGCACTTTGAAGTACAAAGTGCACTCAAGAAAAACAGTTTTTTATTTTATTGATCATAGTTATTCAGGAGTATCATTAAAACAGGTTAACATGCCACATCAACATTAGACAACCATTTTCTGTGTATGTTTGCTGCGACGTTCTCCTAACCCACAGAAAACTGGATGCACGAATGTTCTTGCAACGTTCCCATGAAATGTGTCTAGAACATGAATGTCTTAAATTCGGAGAACATGGTAACCACGTTCTCGGTAAGTTCTATTTAACATTAAGGGAAGGGTCTCTTGGAAACATTCCTTGCACATCACAGGAACATCCCTATGGAAATGTTATATGACCTAAAGTTGTGGGAACGTTTGTTGTTAGCTGGGTACAAGCTATTTTGAAGTTGAGAGGGGCACTATTCACTATTCAAAATCTGTGTGAATTTCTATGATACATCTGTGATAACTGCAGATGGTATGGCATACATCCAATGAACTGTACATTGGCATACATCCAATTAACTATTTACAGTGCATTCTGAAAGTATTCAGTCCCTTTTACTTTTTCTACATGTTGTTACGTTACAGCCTAATTCTAAAATGGATTAAAAGAAGAAAAATCCTCAGCAATCTACACACAATACCCCATAATCACAAAGCGAAAAACAGGTTTTTAGAAATCTTCGCAAATGTATTAAAAATAAACAACAGAAACCTTATTTACATTAGTATTCAGACCCTTCGCTATGAGACTCAAAATTGAGCTCAGGTGCATTCCGTTTCCATTGATCATCCTTGAGATGTTTCTACAACTTGATTGGAGTCCTCCTGTGGTAAATTCAATTGATTGGACACACCTGTCTATATAAGGTCCCACAGTTGACAGTGCATGTCAGAGCAGAAACCAAGCCATGAGGTCGAAGGAATTGTCCATAGAGCTCCGAGACAGGATTGTGTCGAGGCACACATCTGGGGAAGGGAACCAAAACATTTATGCAGCATTGAACGTCCCCAAGAACACAGTGGCTGCCATCATTCTTAAATGGAAGAAGTTTGGAACCACCAAGACTCTTCCTAGAGCTGGCCGCCCGGCCAAACTGAGCAATCGGGGGAGAAGGGCCTTATCGGGGAGTGACCAAGAACCCGATGGTCACTCTGACAGAGCTCCAGAGTTCCTCTGTGGAGATGGGAGAACCTTCCAGAAGGACAACCATCTCTGCAACACTCCACCAATCAGGCCTTTATGATAGAGTGGCCAGACGGAAGCCACTCCTCAGTAAAAGGCATATGACAGCCAGCTTGGAGTTTGCAAAAAAGGCACCTAAAGACTCTCAGACCATGAGAAAAAATATTATTTGGTCTGATGAAACCAAGATTTAACTCTTTGGCCTGAATGCCAAGCGTCACGTCTGGAGGAAACCTGGCACTATACCTACGGTGAAGCGTGGTGGTGGCAGCATCATGCTATGGGGATATTTTTCAGCGGCAGGGACTGGGAGACTAGTCAGGATCGAGGGAAAGATGAACGGAGCAAAGTATAGAGAGGTCTTTGATGAAAACCTGCTCCAGAGCGCTCAGGACCTCAGACTGGGGCGAATGTTCACCTTCCAACAGGACAACGACCCTAAGTACACAGCCAAGACAACACAGGAGTGGCTTCGGGACAAGTCTCTGAATGTCCTTGAGTGGCCCATCCAGAGCCCGGACTTGAACCCGATCAAACATCTCTGGAGACCTGAAAATAGCTGTGCAGCAACGCTCCCCATCCAACCTGACAGAGCTTGAGAGGATCTGCAGAGAAGAATGGGAGAAACTCCCCAAATACAGGTGTGCCAAGCTTGAAGCGTCATACCCAAGAAGACTTTATGCTGTAATCGCTGCCAAGGCGCTTCAACAAAGAACTGAGTAAGGGTCTGAATACTTATGTAAATGTGATATTTCAGTTTCATTATTTGTAATAAATTACCAAACATTTCTAAAAACCAGTTTTTGCTTTGTCATTATGGGGTATTGTGTGTGGATTGATGTCACGAGAATTTTGTTATCTCAATGGTTGAAGTCAACTACTTCTTAAATCTTTGAATAATTCCCAAAAGGTTGTAAATCTCTTAGTTTGAATAAATTAAACAAAGACCCAATTCTGCAATGGTCAGCATGTTTATTCATGAGAGCGCTCTGTAACAAAATGGTCGTACAATCTTTTCATACCCACATGTCAGAGAAGAAGTCCCACCCCGCTTTAGGCGGGCTGTATTTTTCCACTGTACACATCTTGTAAGCTCACACCTGGGTTTAGCTCATGTGATTTTCCTTTGCTCTCCTGACCATCAGGTCACACACACACACACACACACACACACACATACACACACACGTTCTTATCATAGTCTACTCCTTGCTCGGGCAGGCTGCATTCTTTAGTTATCGCCGTCCTCACAATATCCTGCAAGCCTTTTCACTCCCCTTTCCCTGTTTGTTTTTGGAACCAGTCTCCTGTTATTGGTTTCAATCGTTTTGCACTTCTGCTTGCCTAATTACAAGACACAAAAACTCTGTTGCTGGGATATAAATACATTTGATTAACTCTCTAAGCTCTAGTCTACTAATTAGTCATACATTATTAGTTTAACTGAGGATGTGACATTTTAGTCATATCTCACTCACACATTTCTTTATCAATCCACCCTTTGACTAAATTTCACACACACATTTAAAATACATTCTTATAAAATGAAACACTCAAAATATACATTGTTATGAAATGAAACACACACATCGAAGCATATAACTTGATTTGCATATAAAATGAATCACTAGTACAAAACACACTATAATAACACAATTTGCCTGGAATGCTACCAAATTGTACTTCCAACCATAACACTTCTTGTTTAGATTTTCATTATGGTCTTCATTTGAAAAGATAGTATACTAAACATTGAAAATTGTCTCATTTAATACAGGTTCATCAGGATCGAAATCCTCTGCATCCTCCACTAGAGCGGGAGGATATAGGTCGTCGTTCCATCGGTCTGAGTAGGGGATGGGCCCATAGCTGGGCTACTGCATTCTTCAACTCCTTGCTCACCAACCCTCTGACACAGGGAATAAGACAACATCCACAAAGAACAAGCATACCCATACAAGCTATAGCTGCACCCAGAATAGTTGCAACAATAGTTTTCCATTTACCAAACATTTCATCAACCCATCCGGTCAATTATGTATTCACCCCCCAGTTCTCAGCCCATTCTTCACTCAATGCAGTGAGACCTGCCAGTGCTCTAGTTACTGTACCATCTGGGGCTGTATTGTTGGGGATAAACGTACAACAATGACCTCCCACCATCTTGCAAATCCCGCCCTTCTCTGCTAAAAGCATATCGAGAGCCAACCTATTTTGCCAGGTCATGAGTGAGGTGGTGGATAGTTGATCTGAGATTCCCTTTACTGCATTCCTTGTCTGATTAATTAACCTTTGTTGATTGTAATATATGTAATTAATCCAGTCAACATTTTTATTAATTGTAACCCACCAGAAAAACGTTGTTGTAAACCCTTCTCCAATTTGATCTGCGATTCGCATTACTTTGGTATCTATAACATTGATAATCTCTGGGGGTCATGGTGAATTGGGGTGGCTTAACATTCTCTTTTTTTAAAAGCAGATATTTTAATATCAGAACAATTAGGTGAGGTTTGGTTTGATCCCAAATCTATCATACAAGAGAACATGGTCTGAGGCATAGGTGCAGTTAAAAGGGTCGGCCTACCTGTTGAACAAGCATAGTTTGACCCAACGCCCTAGCTGTGTAGTTCATCCACTTTACCCAGAAGTTCTCTTTTGAAATTCCTTCTACTTCTCCTTGGTTCATTTCCTGCATGAGGAAATCTTCTACCCTTGGAGATTTAGTGCTATTTAGGATTCCTTCTGAGGGCCTTCCAAAGGGTGTTAGACTAGTTTTTGATACCTCTGGTGATAACATTGGATCTACCTGCTGTTCTGTCTCAGGGGTGGAAGATTCATTTCTCTCCTGAAAAATGAGCCTCACACATGTATCTTCCCCGACATCATCAACACAGACTCAATAGTTCCTTGCTTTGTCATCTTGCATAATTGACTTTACCGTTATCACCAGTTCCGTTTTACATTTATCATGGGTTTGTTTAATTCCCCATCGGTGTGCTGCGTCCATCCCATTCTCACAGTATGTTCCCCAGGTATGTTTAAACACCTTTGCCCAAGGACATATGCTATCCCCAGTGCAAATGTATTTACCATACCTTCTAGGACCTTCCTTTCTTGTACACGCCCCCCTCTTACCAATGTCCCCAAAACCTCCTAACTCTTCATGGGAGAAGGCGAATGGTACTTTGAATCCCCCATCTTGTCCTAAACTGACTTTAACTATAAAATAATCATTCCCCCAATAGTCTTTCTTGGTTTCAGTATTTCTACGAGATCGAATCAGTGCCTTGGTATTATTTTGTTAATCATTTCCCTGTTTAGGTTGACCTGGATTAATCCATAATATGGTTAACACGATGATGCAGCTCAGAGTCCCCCAAAATCCCCCAAAACCGCCATCCCAATCCCTGACCCACCTGCCTGGTACTTCCCCATACCCACACCTGTAGGAACACCCCACAGTGATGAAAGGTCGGGGTAGGGTTTCTTCGTTAACAGAGTTTACCCCGAACCCTAGTGGTTCAGTTCTTCTCTTTAACTCTGTGTGTGTTCAACGGTGCTGGTATGTGGGCGTACCTTTTTGCAGTGGACCCAAGTGGCTCTCTCAACTATTCTTACAGCGAAGGCAGTTACCAATATGACTTGGTATGGTCCCTCCCAGCGGGGCTACTTCCAGTCTTTCTTCTTTAAGGATTGGATCCACACCTGGTTGGATAGAGTGGGTTACCTTCTCCTTTAGTTCTCCTGTGGGGCACAAAATCTTTGACATACGGGTTTGGTTAACGAACAGTCTCCTCATGTGTTCTGCTAATGTATCTTCTGCCTCTATGTCTGCCTGTTCTAGTCTACCTAACTCGGGCATTCTGTATGGTCTCCCAAATACCTTCTCGAAGGGGGATAACAAATCTTTATCTGGGGTTACTCTAATGGTGATCAATACTATAGGTAGACATTGTACCCAATTTCTTCCCTTCACCCCGTGATAACTCTATAAAATCCATTTCCAATTGCTGGACTGGATATTTTGCCAGGGGATATTCCCCCTGGGGTGCTCTCTCTACCTTGGTGATTATTCTGTACACAGATGACACATCTGGAACAAAAAATTTTTTTTTTGTAATTCGTTATACCCTAGGCCACAAAGTGTTTCCTAAGTGTTTCCTAACCTGTTCCTGCTCTACCAAAGTTTTTCCTAACCTGCTCTACGATCCCCCCTATTGACACATGACTTTACTCATGTGTCAATATTTCCGCATATCAAAGCGGTGACTTTAATAAAATTAATAATTTATCCTTATGCCAGACATTATCTCGTAGGATTGCCCCTTTCTTTTTCCACATGTTCAATTCTTTATCCTGTCTTCTTTACAGTATGAAAATGTATGCACTCATTAACTGCAAGTCGCTCCGGACAAGAGCGTCTGCCAAATGACCAAAATGCTAAATGTAATCAAGAACATAGGAAATATCTGTTTCCCCGTATATTGTTCCTGTCACCCTTCTTAATGTCATATTTCACTCATTTGCCAATATAATCCCTTACTTCGTGTAAGTAAGCAGTGATATTTTGTTCCCAGGCATCTATTTAAAAAAAATTGATACGTTGTCTCCTACTGTCCCTTAACATATACTGTAGGGGATTTTCCTCAAACCTGGGAAATAAAGAAAAAAGAACTCCCCCTTAGAACACATCGGATAACTCCACGTTTCATTAAATTAACTAAACCTATAAATAACAAACCCATAACCACTTTCCGGTAATCTACTGATTTAAACCTGTTGCATTAATTTATTAAAATATAAACCTATTGTTTAATAAATCCAGAACCTACGAAAAAAATTTACTACGCCATCAGCCTAATAGTAAAAACGATCTCCCATTGTTCAATGTGAACTGTCTGCATAACTCAATGTTGTATATACAAACTATTCAGACATCCGCTTCACATTACCCTCTGCTTCGTTTACTAAATCCTGGCATTAGTAAATTCTATCCACACACCACCAAAAACGAATAACATATTTGCATGCACGTAACTAGAAAGCATGAATTTAATACCATTCTTGCTTAACCAATGCAAATCAACATTTCTCATCACCCAATTTCTATTACTTTTTTCACACAGGAAATCCTCTACAATCTCTACCCTCATCTAAATGTACCACGGGAATTGAATTGGCTCTCCAATTAAATTTCCAACGATACCTATCCATGGATGTGTTGTGCTGATCTCCATTCTAAATGTTGACCCAATCAGTGATCCTCTTACCCTTGGATACCCACTGGCCCATGTCTTTCCAGTCCTCTGCTGGCTCCTTTGCTAGGGACACATGTGGGTTCCATTTCTCTCTTAACAGTCTCTGACTTTGGGGCCCTAGTTCCACTTCCACTGCTGCGTGGGTGTTGTCATAGTGAAACCATTTTAGTTCTACAGTTCTTTCTGTGGTTTTAAATAGTGCTTCCTCATAGATTGAATCTGGACCTGGGTGTTGGTTATACCAGAGAGTACAGTTTAGGTCATCGGGGGACATTTTAGTGGGGCCTGGTACCACATCATCAGCAAGTTCCATTAAGGTTCGGGGAATATCAGTTATTCCCCCCCATAACAAGTCTTGACTATACCAATAACATGGGTCCCCTTCCCCACAGACCACCATATTGTCTCTGACTATGTGTGCTTTCATTCCCCTCTCAGTGGGAGTGACGGCCACATTCAATTTAGTCATTACATCACGTCCTAGTAAATTTACCGGACACAGCTTAGATATCAGGACGGGTATGGTTGCCTCTCCTCCTGATTGGTCATGTTTTAGGGTTATTGGGGCTGATAACCTTTCAACAAATTGATGACCAGAGGCGGATGATTTTCTCCCCATCAACCCTCACTCCCTCTGGTTTGTCTGCTGCACAGATTGCTGTCCTGCAAGCCCCTGTATCGCATAGGAATTTAATTTTCTTACCCATTACTGTCAATGTCAAATAAGGTTTCTGTTCCTGTTGAAGTGCTAGGTCAATAGTAGCCAATTCAAACACCTCACAACTTGGATCAATGGGCTCCTCAGTCTCTTCCTCACTAGAATCTACTCCCCTTCCCTCCAGGGTTAGTCACGCCTCATCTTCCTCTTCTTCGATGTCAAAGCCGGGGGGTGGGCGTCTGTAAGGCTTCTCTCTCTTTCCTCCCCGGTCATCCTTCTTGCCGTTTCCTTTATATCTACAGTCACGATGGTTGTGGCCTGTTTTCTTAAAGTACTTGCACGGGGCCTCACACTCTCTGGAAAAATGCCCTTCCTGGTTACAGTTAAAGCACTTATTCCCTCCGTTGTAGCCTTCACTCTTATCTGCCCTATCTCCTTTCTCTCTTAGGTTTCTACTCCTACCCACCATCTCTCCCAGAGTGGCGATTAGGTACTCTGCTCCCTTCTGCTCTTTCTTGGCTCGGTCCTGTCTGTTATTCTGCTCATGATGGATTGCATGTCTTTTAACCTCAGCTAGTGATGCCGTTCCCCACCCTATCAACGTTTTTTTTAATGGTTCTGCTTATCTCTGGTCTCATTCCACTGAGGAACACTGTCTTTAACTGCTGATGGTAGGGCGTATCATTCCCCTGTGCCTGGTCTGGCTCGGGTATGCCACTGTTTGCGTTAAACACATCTTTAAGCCTCTCTAAGTACTGGCTGACAGTCTCACTATCCTCTTGTTTACACTCATGTACTTTAGAGAAGTCTGCATGACGATGGTAATGTTCCCTGAGGCTATTACACAATTCAGTTATTTTCCCAACATAATCTCCGTCATCAGCCCATGGCAAAATTGCCCTCTGGGCATTCCCTGGCACCCACTGCCCTCTAACGGCAGCCCAATCCTTTCCCACTATCTGTCTTACTGCTCTCTCAATTTCCCCCGTGTTTAACTTGAAACTTGCTGCCAAGCCTTCCAAATCGCTTCTAAACCCTTCTATTCCTGTTTTGGGGTGGGTCATTCCTTCTACCGCTCGGGCCACGTCCCTCTGTGTCCATGGCCTGTAAACATCTAAGGTTGCTGGGGCTCCATCATTCCCTGCCAATGGATTGGGTAAGGCTATCATTGGGTACTGCCCCCCTACTCCTTCCTCACCTTCTGACTCATACTGCCTCCCTCCTGAGCTCTGCTCTGAATCTTCCTGTTCTTCCCTCCTGACTGGACTTTTGTTGTGGGGTTGAAGTCTCCACAGGGACCTGGGTCTTCCACCCTTCGGTCCCTCAACCCCCCTATTATACCCTAATACTCTAGTCACTTTCTTAGCCTTCTCTTTCTGTCTTTCTCTCTCTCTCTAATTTCTGCAATTTCAATTGGGTCTGCTGCTGTTGTTCCACAAGGTTCTTAAGAACCTCAACTGTACTTTCTTCCTTTTCCTTACTCTCACCTACTTCCTGCCCCCCCTCAGCTTCCCCTTGGTTCAGGTAAGGGGGTGGGGGCTCCACAGCAGCAACTTGTTGTGGCACCCTTCCCCTCACCACCACTACTTCATCGTCTGGATTATCCCTCCAGGCCTGATCTGCCAAGGAGGGGTATAATCTGGATCCAGACTGTTCTACAGGGGGAGCTGTGGGTTCTGTCTTAGACCTTCCTTTCTGACTTTCTGCTTCTTTCTCCTTAACTTCCTTTTTCTGTCTCTCACCCTCCTCTCTCTTTCGAGACTCCGAGAGCCACACTCTGGCCATATCTAGCCCTTCCACTCGCTCTCTCTCTGCTCTGCCTTTACACACCTTGTGCATCTGTTTTACCATGGATTCTAGTTTGTCTGCGTCCAGACGTCCCTCAAAACCATACCTCTCCCTCCACCTGGTCACATAATGGAGGTTTCTCCTATCCCTTGACTCCATAAATCTCTCATCCCCAGTTTTCTCCGGGACCTCCTTGGAGGGTTTGCTTCCCATAATGGAAAAATAAGAAATCCCCCCTCCCTCGAATAATTATATTACGACTGTTGATAGATTATTAGGTCTCACTAATTGGATATGTTTAAATAGTCTTCTTACAAACGCCTAAGTATGGTTTATAGATAACTTATACTTAGAATCTCTAATAATTATCTTATCACTTTTAATGAAATTTTTGGTGTCAAATTATTTTACGACTTTTAATGAATTATACGTTTTATCGTATATTCCTTCCTTGAAACAATTAATTATCGCGATTAATATATCTATTTCACAAGTCAATAATTATTCCTTCCTTGAAGTTTCACCCTCGTTTTAAGTTTATCTAGAATACTGGCGCATTGGGTTTTCTCTAGATAAATATCTAAAAACGCTGAAGTTCGCTTCCTTCCTTCCTGGTTATATTCTAAAGACTGTATCTTGTACAATCTCAATATTACCTGGTCGGCAGGTAGCTTAGTGGTTAAGAGTGTAGTGCCAGTAACCGAAAGGTCGCTGGTTCTAATCCCAGAGCCGACTAGGTGAAAAATCTGTCTGTGCCCTTGAGCAAGGCACTTAACCCTAATTGCTCATGTAAGTCGCTCTGGATAAGAGCGTCTGCTAAATGACTAAAATGTAAAAATGTAATTACCTAGATTATATTGGTAGTGGCCTATTACCTTGAGTCAATTGCGGACCCACTTCCTTCCCCCGTCTTATATTTATCTAGAATACTGCCGCATTTGGTTTTCTCTAGATAAATGTCTAAAAACGGGCTACTGGGATGTCGATCCCATTTTGGATTATTGACGGAACCTCATTACAGCAAATTTAAACTCCATAAATCCTTACTGCAGGTTACAGATTCAATTCCCCCAAAATCCAATGAATAAAGATTACTGACCTTATTCTTGCAGCTCAATTTTGGTTGGATATCGTCACCGTTCCTGTCGTTTCCAGGTTGTCACCGGCCTGTATTTGAACCCCCAATCTCAGAGGGCAGGTCTTTGTCTATACGGATGTATCATCCGCCCGTGCACGGTTTTCGGTGTCCCCCGGAACGACAGAGGACGGGTATTGATATCCGGCTCGAAGGACCAAGCTGTCACGAGAATTTTGTTATCTCAATGGTTGAAGTCAACTACTTCTTAAATCTTTGAATAATTCCCAAAAGGTTGTAAATCTCTTAGTTTGAATAAATTAAACCAAGACCCAATTCTGCAATGGTCAGCATGTTTATTCATGAGAGCGCTCTGTAACAAAATGGTCGTACAATCTTTTTATACCGACACGTCAGAGGAGAAGTCCCACCCCGCTTTAGGCGGGCTGTATTTTTCCACTGTACACATCTTGTAAGCTCACACCTGGGTTTAGCTCATGTGCTCGTTTTCCTCTGCTCTCCTGACCATCAGGTCACACAGGCCACACACACACGTTCTTATCATAGTCTACTCCTTGCTCGGGCAGGCTGCATTCTTTAGTTATCGCCATCCTCACAATATCCTGCAAGCCTTTTCACTCCCCTTTCCCTGTGTGTTTTTGGAACCAGTCTCCTGTTATTGGTTTCAATAGTTTTGCATTTCTGCTTGCCTAATTACAAGACACAAATAGTCTGTTGCTGGGATATAAACACATTTGATTAACATTTTACATTTCAGTCATTTAGCAGACGCTCTTATCCAGAGCGACTTACAGTTAGTGAATACATAGATATATTTTTTTTTCATACTGGTCCCCCGTGGGAATTGAACCCACAACCCTGGTGTTGCAAACGCCATGCTCTATCAACTGAGCTACATCCCTGCCGGCCATTCCCTCCCCTACCCTGGACAACGCTAGGCCAATTGTGCGCTGCCCATGAGTCTCCCGGTCGCGGCCGGCTGCGACAGAGCCTGGATTCGAACAAGGATCTCTAGTGGCACAGCTAGCACTGCGATGCAGTGCCTTAGACCACTGCGCCACTCAGGAGACTTAACTCTCTAAGCTCTAGTCTACTAATTAGTCATACATTATTAGTTTAACTGAGGGTGTGACATTTTAGTCCATATCTTACATTTCACACATTTCTTTATCAATTGATGAGAACAAAAAACAATTTAATCAATTTTAGAATAAATCTGTAACATAACAAAATGTGAAAAAAGTCAAGGGGTCTGAATACTTTCCGAAGGCACTCATGAATGAGAGGATTTCATGGTCCCTAACCTTGGGGACAGCTTCTGACCGAGTTAAATGTGACAAAGACTCTGACTTCATCCTCTCACCCCCTTTCTTACTCCTGAATTCCACTGGTCTGGCCTGGACTAGACTGGAGGGTTTGGCCAGTTCACATTCCAGTGGCTTCTCCAGACTTCTGCTCTTTGAAGTCTGATGAGCTAATTTTTACATCCTGATGCTATTTACCTCAGTAAAACAGTTGATTTCCAAATGTTATGTTATGACTTGTTTACGGCCTGGGGCATACAGCGGACAGCAATCAACCATGACCACATGATAATATGGTTTATCCTAATAATACACTACATTGATGACAGTGTCTCCTTACACTACTCAAACTCTGGTCAATTTATCCTACAGTACAGAAGATGTTGTCTAAGTAAAGTTACTTTAAAATGGAATTCTCCCATAGGATTATAGAGCCTGCAAACATCTGGTCACAAGACGTGACATTTTCCCTCCCTCTCTGTCATCCTTCCCTGACACAGAGGTCAGAGTTCAACAACAGTCAGCCAGGGTTAACTGGAGGGTTGACGTGGGGGTGTGGACGTTGACTGACGGCTGAGGAAAAGCAGCGAGTCGGGGAGCTACAGTAACACCTATCGATGACAGAGTGGGAAGGTGGTAATTACCAGTTGTGAAGTTGTAAATACCGGTTGGATGCATTCAAGTGCTTTGAACTCGTTGAGAAACGCTGGTTGGCTAATGGCCAACAAGCTGCATCAACCATAAACTGAAAGTACAGCTATCATGCTTGCAAACAAATTATAGTGTTAAAAAACTATACTAATAGATTGCTTTTTATAATAAATGTTGTTGCATTTAACTGCCGAAGATGCTGTAATTACCAGTTGGAGGGGCGTTCAAGTGGATTTTCCCCAGTCGTGTATGTGGTAAATGCCACATTTCTACTTCCTCTCCGCTTTGAAAACAAGACATGACTGAGAAAAAGTGCTATGAGGGTTTTGTGATGTGCTGTAACAAACCTGCCTTTGGTATGCTGGCTATGATGACTTCCATGATTGTTTAGACTGTGGAGCATTGTCGCCTTGGTGGCTAGAGGGTTCTGAGTTTGATTCTTCAAGTTCTTGCAAACAATAACCCCAAATTCGAGGCAATATAATACCTAGCAAAGGCAACTCAGCCAATTTCTGTCACCAACTCTTACTTTTAAAACACGACTTTCCTCATAACTGTGTCCCGAAATCCAACCCCAAGCACCAGTGTGAGAACTTGTCCTTGTAGAACGATTTGGGAAACATTTCCAGGCCTTGTCCTTCCACAACTGGTGCATCCGACAGGGAAGAGGAATGTGTTCAGCTGGAGATAGAGGCCTACAGGAAAATACTCCTCAGGATTAAAACTAAATCCAAGTTTATACATCTACACTAGTCTGTTTTAAATCACACTGTACTGGTTCTAATCACACCATTTCTGAGCCTTGACTCGTAAGCGCCTATGTAAAATAAATGAATGATATATGAATGAAATGAGATGAACTAAATGTGTGTGTATGTGTGTGTGTGTGCGTGCGTTAGTGTAGAGTGATACAAACAGTAAACATACTGACACTGAGATGGCACGTCACTAGGATCCACATGGTGCAGACGGTGAACTTCAACCGATGCTGCAATCATGTGAACAGTGTATGTCCAGGGTCAGGGAGAAAACATTTTGAAATGAAAAACAAACACAAGCTTTTTCATTAGATAAAGTCAGGTAGGCCTACAACAGCCTCTGTAGCAAAACATTTTCTCACGTTTTGGGCCTACTGAACAGGCCCCTCCAGACCCAGACAGGTCAAAAGATCATATGCATAATTATCTTTATAGGCAGGGAGTGGGTGTGTTGGTGGAATGGTGAGTCCATCGTTCCTGTGTGTGGGAAGACCACCCAGTCTTACCCCAGCTCTGCTCTGGGAGATTTAAATAAAGTCACTGTGGGACTCACTTCCAACTAGGATACCTGGCACAGCTGCAAAAACTAGCCCTGTTATTTACTACTATGCTGTAGAAAGTATGGCTGCTGTGCTCTGAGGCTTTTTTGTCTTTCATACCAAACATGTTTAAAACTGTTCTTTAAAGACATGCTCCGGAACATTGGCGACTACGCTGGATGTGTCAATGTGTAGTTCATACATGCATAATCTATGAGCAGAATTACTGTTTTACCTCAATTAGCCACTAAATCCCTAGTTAGAAAGCAACTGTTTTTAGAGAAGCTGCCCTACGCCATTTCCCCTACATTTTCTCCCACGTGGGCTAGCCCCATAGCAATTAGAGTTCAACCAATGAACTTCAGCCCCTCGCCATATGAGTGACAGGTAGCAAGATGCACATCATGCACCCACAGCAGAGTGAGAGAGAGCAATGACGTGGTGCATATATCTGCACATATGTGATTTTCGGGGACCATTTTTGCCTCGTGAGTGCTACTTTCAGAACTACTGGCTAGAAAGTATACAAAGGTACTGGAGAATCCCTTTAATGATTGCTTTCATGTGGATGGTTGTATAAGGAGAGACATTTTAGTTGTGTATGATGATATAATCTTTATAGACTATCATCTATAGGATCTGTAGCTCAGCTGGTAGAGCACGGCGCTTGTAACGCCAAGGTAGTGGGTTCGATCCCCGGGACCACCCATACACAAAAATGTATGCACGCATGACTGTAAGTCGCTTTGGATAAAAGCGTCTGCTAAATGGCATATTATTATATTATTATCTTAGCACTGCACCAAACTCATTCATTACCGAAGGTAATTCCCTTACGATCCAATGTATTACTCTTCTTTAAATCTTCTGTCTCGTGTGATTAGACTACCACTGAGAAGATGAAGGCTTGACGCTCTAAGGAATGCAATAGTTTAAGGACTTTGAAAGGTTACTTAAACCATATGAAATCTGCTTTATTGAGTTAGTAAGTTGGTCAATAAGACAAGCTTCTGTAAGTCTACCAATGGAACTCAAAGTTTGAGATAACAGGAAAAATGGTGGACCCAAGGACCCCGTATGGGGTTAAGAACCATTACACATGATGACGTATATCTATCTATTAGGTTGAAGTGCCCAAAGTCTCTGTGTGTTGTGCCACAAGGTTGGACATTCAGCTCGCTCTGAAAGGAGGCGTTACCAAAGTAACAACGTTTCTCCCTTTCCCCTGTACTCTCCCTAATTGTATTATGGAGGGAGAATTCCACAAGCATACAAAGAGGGGATTATTCCCCCTGGCCATAGACTCACTAGACTAGAGGTTGTTGACGGGAAGAGTGCGAGAGTGGTTGACCATAAAGGTTGTTGATGGGAATAAAGAGAAGGGGGGCGATCTCATGAATCCCGTTGATTGCTAAGAAGTCTGTTCTGTTGCTCCCCAGTCAGTTGGGGTCCAAGCCAGACTTTCTGCCACAGTGGATTTTCACAATACACATCATTCCTGGTTGTGCTCGTCTATTACAACATGTTCAGCCCAGTGGTTAGGACATGGTCTGCTGTAGAGGGTGTCCCAGGGTTGCTGGCAATCTCAGATATATTAAATAATCTCTGAAGGTCAAGGCATACTGACACTAGCCTGAGTCCCAGATACAGTTGAAGTCGGAAGTTTACATACACCTTAGCCAAATACATTTAAACTCAGTTTTTCACAATTCCTGACATTTAATCCTAGTAAAACTTCCCTGTCTTAGGTCAGTTAGGATCACCACTTTATTTTAAGAATGTGAAATGTCAGAATAATAGTAGAGAGAATGATTTATTTCATATTTTATTTATTTCATCACATTTCCAGTGGGTCAGAAGTTTACATACACTCAATTAGTATTTGGTAGCATTGCCTTCAAATTGTTTAATTTGGGTCAAATGTTTCGGGTCGCCTTCCACAAGCTTCCCACAATAAGTTGGGTGAATTTTGGCCCATTCCTCCTGACAGAGCTGGTGTAACTGAGTCAGGTTTGTAGGCCTCCTTGCTCACAAACGCTTTTTCAGTTCTGCCCACACATTTTCTATAGGATTGAGGTCAGGGCTTTGTGATGGCCACTCCAATACCTTGACTTTGTTGTCCTTAAGCCATTTTGGCACAACTTTGGAAGTATGCTTGGGGTCATTGTCCATTTGGAAGACCCATTTGCGACCAAGCTTTAACTTCCTGACTGATGTCTTGAGATGTTGCTTCAATATATCCACATAATTTTCCTTCCTCATGATGCCATCTATTTTGTGAAGTGCACCAGTCCCTCCTGCAGCAAAGCACCCCCACAGCATGATGCTGCCACTCCCGTGCTTTACGGTTGGGATGGTGTTCTTCGGCTTGCAAAAACCCCTTTTTCCTCCAAACATAACGATGGTCATTATGGCCAAACAGTTCTATTTTTGTTTCATCAGACCAGATTACATTTCTCCAAAAAGTACGATCTTTGTCCCGATGTGCAGTTGCAAACCGTAGTCTGGCTTTTTTATGGCGGTTTTGGAGTAGTGGCTTCTTCCTTGCTGAGTGGCCTTTCAGGTTATGTTGATATAGGACTCGTTTTACTGTGGATATAGATACTTTTGTACCTGTTTCCTCCAGCATCTTCACAAGGTCCTTTGCTGTTGTTCTGGGATTGATTTGCACTTTTCGCACCAAAGTACGTTCATCTCTAGGAGACAAAACGCATCTCCTTCCTGAGCGGTATGACGGCTGCGTGGTCCCATGGTGTTTATACTTGCATACTATTGTTTGTACAGATGAACTTGGTACCTTCAGGCGTTTGGAAATTGCTCTCAAGGATGAACCAGATAATTTTTTTCCTGAGGTCTTGGCTGATTTCTTTTGATTTTACCCTGATGTCAAGCAAAGAGGCACTGAGTTTGAAGGTAGGCCTTGAAATACAGTGGGGGAAAAAAGTATTTAGTCAGCCACCAATTGTGCAAGTTCTCCCACTTAAAAAGATGACAGAGGCCTGTAATTTTCATCATACAGTCCTATGAAAAAGTTTGGGCACCCCTCTGAGGCTGCATAATAATTTACTCTGTCGTCACAGAAAATGATCACAGTGGCATGCCATTCATTTTCTAATAAAAGCTGAGTACTGGGGTATTGTCCAGACAAAGATTTTTAGTATAGCAATATTAATTTGTATGAAATTAAATCAGATGTGAAAAATAGGCTATGCAAAAATGTGGGCACCCTTGTCATTCTGTTGATCTGAATACCTGTAACTACTTAGCACTGATTAATTGGAACACACAATTGGTTTGGTGAGCTCATTAAGCCTTGAACTTCATAGACAAGTGCATCCAATCATGAGAAAATGTATTTAAGGTGGCCAATTGCAAGTTGTTGTTCTCTTTGACTCTCCTCTGAAGAGTGGCAACATGGGGGCCTCAAAACAACTCTCAAATGACCTGAAAACAAAGATTGTTCAACATTAATGGTTTAGGGGAAGGCTACAAAAAGCTATCGCAGAGATGTAAGCTGTCAGTGTCCACTGTGAGGAACATAGTGAGGAACATAGTGAGGAAATGGAAGACCACAGGCACAGTTCTTGTTAAGGCCAGAAGTGGCAGGCCAAGAAAAATATCGGAGAGGCAAAGGTGAAGGATGGTGAGAACGGTCAAAAACAGCCCACAGACCACCTCCAAAGACCTACAACATAATCTTGCTGCAGATGGTGTCACTGTGCATCGTTCAAAAATTCAGCGCACTTTGCACAAGAAGAAGCTGTATGGGAGAGTGATGCGGAAGAAGCCTTTTCTGCACACACGCCACAAACAGAGTCGCTTGAGGTATGCAAACGCACATTTGGACAAGCCAGCTTCATTTTGGAATAAGGTGCTGTGGACTGATGAAACAAAGATTGAGTTATTTGGTCATAACAAGGGGCGTTATGCATGGCGGCAAAAGAACACAGCGTTCCAAGAAAAACACTTGCTACCCACAGTAAAATTTGGTGGGGGTTCCATCATGCTGTGGGGCTGTGTGGCCAGTGCCGGTAATGGGAATCTTGTTAAAGTTGAGGGTTGCATGGATTCCACTCAATATCAGCAGATTCTTGGGAATAATGTTGAAGAATCAGTCACAAAGTTGAAGTTACGCCGGGGCTGGATATTTCAACAAGACAACAACCCAAAACACTGCTCAAAATCTACCCGGGCATTTATGCAGAGGAACAAGTACAATGTTCTGGAATGGCCATCCCAGTCCCCAGACCTGAATATCATTGAGAATCTGTGGGATGATTTGAAAAAACGCCTGTCCATGCTCGACAACCATCAAACCTAACTGAAGTGGAGATGTTTTGTAAGGAGGAATGGTCCAAAATACCTTCATCCAGAATCCAGACACTCATTAGAGGCTATAGGAAGCATCTAGAGGCTGTTATTTTAGCAAAAGGAGGCTCTACTAAATATTGATGTGATTTTTCAGTTGGGGTGCCCAAATTTATGCACCCGTCTAATTTCGTTTTGATGCATATTGCACATTTTCTGTTAATCCAATAAACCAAATTTCACTACTGAAATATTACTGTGTCCATCAGTTATTTGATAGATCAAAATGAAATTGCTGATCCAAACACCCAATTATTTATAAATGGAAATCATGGAAATTGTCAGGGGTGCCCAAACATTTTCATACGACTGTAGGTACACGTCAACTATGACAGACAAATTGAGAATTTTTTTCTCCAGAAAATCACATCGTAGGATTTTTAATGAATTTATTTGCAAATTATGGTGGAAAATAAGTATTTGGTCAATAACAAAAGTTTCTCAATACTTTGTTATATACCCTTTGTTGGCAATGACACAGGTCAAACGTTTTCTGTAAGTCTTCACAAGATTTTCACACACTGTTGCTGGTATTTTGGCCCATTCCTCCATGCAGATCTCCTCTAGAGCAGTGATGTTTTGGGGCTGTCGCTGGGCAACACGGACTTTCAACTCCCTCCAAAGATTTTCTATGGGGTTGAGCTCTGGAGACTGGCTAGGCCACTCCAGGACCTTTAAATGCTTCTTATGAAGCCACTCCTTCGTTGCCCGGGCGGTGTGTTTGGGATCATTGTCATGCTGAAAGACCCAGCCACGTTTCATCTTCAATGCCCTTGCTGATGGAAGGAGGTTTTCACTCAAAATCTCACGATACATGGCCCCATTCATTCTTTCCTTTACACGGATCAGTCGTCCTGGTCCCTTTTCAGAAAAACAGCCCCAAAGCATGATGTTTCCACCCCCATGCTTCACAGTAGGTATGGTGTTCTTTGGATGCAACTCAGCATTCATCCTCCAAACACGACGAGTTGAGTTTTTACCAAAAAGTTATATTTTGGTTTCATCTGACCATATGACATTCTCCCAATCCTCTTCTGGATCATCCAAATGCACTCTAGCAAACTTCAGACGGGCCTGGACATGTACTGGCTTAAGCAGGGGCACACGTCTGGCACTGCAGGATTTGAGTGCCTGGCAGCGTGTTACTGATGGTAGGCTTTGTTACTTTGGTCCCAGCTCTCTGCAGGTCATTCACTAGGTCCCCCCGTGTGGTTCTGGGATTTTTGCTCACCGTTCTTGTGATCATTTTGACCCCACGGGGTGAGATCTTGCGTGGAGCCCCAGATCGAGGGAGATTATCAGTGGTCTTGTATGTCTTCCATTTCCTAATAATTGCTCCCACAGTTGATTTCTTCAAACCAAGCTGCTTACCTATTGCAGATGCAGTCTTCCCAGCCTGGTGCAGGTCTACAATTTTGTTTCTGGTGTCCTTTGACAGCTCTTTGGTCTTGGCCATAGTGGAGTTTGGAGTGTGACTGTTTGAGGTTGTGGACAGGTGTCTTTTATATTGATAACAAGTTCAAACAGGTGCCATTAATACAGGTAACGAGTGGAGGACAGAGGAGCCTCTTAAAGAACAAGTTACAGGTCTGTGAGAGCCAGAAATCTTGCTTGTTTGTAGGTGACCAAATACTTATTTTCCACCATAATTTGCAAATAAAATCATTAAAAATCCTACAATGTGATTTTCTGGATTTTTTTCTCTCAATTTGTCTGTCATAGTTGACGTGTACCTATGATGAAAATTACAGGCGTCTCTCATCTTTTTAAGTGGGAGAACTTGCACAATTGGTGGCTGACTAAATACTTTTTTCCCCCACTGTACATCCACAGGTACACCTCCTATTGACTCAAATTATGTCAATTAGCCTATCAGAAGCTTCTAAAGCCATGACATCATTTTCTGGAATTTTCCAAGCTGTTTCAAGGCACAGTCAACTTAGTGTATGTAAACTTCTGACCCACTGGATGTGTGATACAGTGAACTATAAGTGAAATAATCTGTCTGTAAACAATTGTTCGAAAAATTACTTGTGTCATGCACAAAGTAGATGTCCTAACCAACTTGCCAAAACTATAGTTTGTTAACGAGAAATTTGTGGAGTATTTGAAAAACAAGTTTTAATGACTCCAACCTAAGTGTACAGTGGGGAGAACAAGTATTTGATACACTGCCGATTTTGCAGGTTTTCCTACTTAGAAAGCACGTAGAGGTCTGTAAAATCCAGAAAATCACATTGTATGATTTTTAAGTAATTCATTTGCATTTTATTGCATGACGTAAGTATTTGATACATCAGAAAAGCAGAACTTAATATTTGGTACAGAAACCTTTGTTTGCAATTACAGAGATCATATGTTTCCTGTAGGTCTTGACCAGGTTTGCACACACTGCAGCAGGGATTTTGACCCACTCCTCCATACAGACCTTCTCCAGATCCTTCAGGTTTCGGGGCTGTCGCTGGGCAATACGGACTTTCAGCTCCCTCCAAAGATTTTCTATTGGGTTCAGGTCTGGAGACTGGCTAGGCCACTCCAGGACCTTGAGATGCTTCTTACGGAGCCACTCCTTAGTTGCCCTGGCTGTGTGTTTCGGGTCGTTGTCATGCTGGAAGACCCAGCCATGACCCATCTTCAATGCTCTTACTGAGGGAAGGAGGTTGTTGGCCAAGATCTCGCGATACATGGCCCCATCCATCCTCCCCTCAATACGGTGCAGTCGTCCTGTCCCCTTTACAGAAAAGCATCCCCAAAGAATGACGTTTCCACCTCCATGCTTCACGGTTGGGATGGTGTTCTTGGGGTTGTACTCATCCTTCTTCTACCTCCAAACACGGCGAGTGGAGTTTAGACCAAAAAGCTCTATTTTTGTCTCATCAGACCACATGACCTTCTCCCATTCCTCCTCTGGATCATCCAGATGGTCATTGGCAAACTTCAGACGGGCCTGGTCATGGGCTGGTTTGAGCAGGGGGACCTTGCGTGCGCTGCAGGATTTTAATCCATGACGGTGTAGTGTGTTACTAATGGTTTTCTTTGAGACTGTGGTCCCAGCTCTCTTCAGGTCATTGACCAGGTCCTGCCGTGTAGTTCTGGGCTGATCCCTCACCTTCCTCATGATCATTGATGCCCCACAAGGTGAGATCTTGCATGGAGCCCCAGACCGAGGGTGATTGACCGGCATCTTGAACTTCTTCCATTTTCTAATAATTGCGCCAACAGTTGTTGCCTTCTCACCAAGCTGCTTGCCTATTGTCCTGTAGCCCATCCCAGCCTTGTGCAGGTCTACAATTTTATCCCTGATGTCCTTACACAGCTCTCTGGACTTGGCCATTGTGGAGAGGTTGGAGTCTGTTTGATTGAGTGTGTGGACAGGTGTCTTTTATACAGGTAACGAGTTCAAACAGGTGCAGTTAATACAGGTAATGAGTGGAGAACAGGAGAGCTTCTTAAAGAAAAACTAACAGGTCTGTGAGAGCCGGAATTCTTACTGGTTGGTAGGTGATCAAATACTTATGTCATGCAATAAAATGCAAATGAATTACTTAAAATTCATACAATGTGATTTTCTGGATTTTTGTTTTAGATTCCGTCTCTCACAGTTGAAGTGTACCTATGATAAATATTACAGACCTCTACATGGTTTGTAAGTAGGAAAACCTGCAAAATCGGCAGTGTATCAAATACTTGTTCTCCCCACTGTATGTAAACTTCCGACTTCAACAGTATATTAGTGTGATCTTGCCAACTTCTATGTCATTGTCCTGCCAAAACAGCACAGACAGACTCAGGTGTCAGTATGACTTGACTTTCAGATGTTATTAGTAGGTAAAACAACAATTGTGGGTTCTCAGAGTGACTCTGTTTAGATATAACTGGAGACACCATGTAAGACTTTATGAAATAAACATTTATTGATGCAAAAGAATCAAAACAATAGAAGACATATCTATATAGGGACAAATGGCAATAAATACCACTTCAGTGGATGGGGCTCTACACACATAGAGAGGGGGCATTATGGCACAAGGAATCAATGGGATATAAAATCATGTGACAGAAACTAACATTTCAGATTCTCTTCTAAGAGTCCTAAAAACCCTTTCCTACAGTCGAATGACAAAAGCACCCTCTAGTGGCCTCATGGGTCGAACATTATTAATATTTTTCATAATGAATAAGTATTACTTTATTTCAAACACTGAAAATCTGGTGTTTCTGTATCAAACGGTTTTGTTATATTTCAGCCGTCTATGATGTATATGAAGTGTGATACTGGGATGCAAACTCAAAATTGAATACATTTCAACTCTATATCTGACATGGTACAGTTGTCTTCTTTTTTGTAAGCCCCATAACTATGCGTGTGAGGTGTATACTTTAGTTTCAAAGTAGATTTGTTTAAGACTACCAAGAAACACTGTGTGACCCTGATTTAGCCCACTGCAGTAAAAGGTTTTAAAGAGGCAGAGAAACTACAAACAGAACTACAAAATCATTCCAGTGCTTTTAAGTCAAACTGGGACTAGACAGTCATTAGCATCTTAACTGTAACCATCCATCTTTTTCTCCTGCCAACCTTCTCTAAAATATGATTGCTTGTTTATTCAGAATGGATATAGAAAATCTACACTGAGTATACAAAACATTAGGAACACCTTCCTAATAATGAGTTTCAACTCTTTTGCCCTCAGAAAAGCCTCAATTCATTGGGGCATGGACTCTACATGGTGGTGAAAGCGTTCCACAGGGATGCTGGCCCATGTTGACTCCAATGCTTCCCACGGTTATGTCAAGTTGGCTGGATGTCCTTTGGGTGTTAGACCATTCTTGATACACACGGGAAACAGTTGAGTGTGACAGTTCTTGACACAAACCGGTGCACCTGGCACCTACTACCATACCCCGTTCAAAGGCACTTAAATCTTTTGTCTTGCCCACTCACCCTCAGAATGACACACATACACAATCCATGTCTCAATTGTCTCAAGGCTTAAAAATCCTTCTTTAACCTGTCTCCTCCCCTTCATCTACACTGATTGAAGTGGATTTAACAAGTTACATCAATAAGGGATCACAGCTTTCACCTGTGGTCAATCTGTCATGGAAAGAGGAGGTGTTTCTAATGTTTTGTACACTCAGTGTAAGTCTCTTACCAAAAATCACCACTGATTTGAAGGAGAGGAAATAAAGGACAAACAATAGAGTATATTGAAAACAAGGAGGAAGGAAGGGAGTAGGTAAACATGATGTGACGGAATGCTTCTCTCACAGAACTCCCTAGTTGAGTTTCTGAACCATGAGAACTACAAAACCCATAAAACATGGCACATTCTATACATTATTCTGATTGGTCGAAAAATACGGCCATTCTAAAGAGAGTTTAAAAGGAATGCAAGACAGATAAGGCAACATTTCCCTTATAGGGCAAAAAACATTAGTTTTTTTAAAGCTAGCAAGGATAGTAAAATTCTTGCTCTGTTGATAACAAAATCACTCTCTCACACTCACTTTACATTACAGTGGCTTTATACCAGAGTAACAGAATTTGCATCAGTTTAAAAAACGTAATCATATGTGGTCCCACAAAACTGTATCAAACTATATATATAGGCCTATGTTTCATATGATCCGTAAAGGTACTTGGACATGCTACTCCACTCCCGATTCCGGTAGAAGGCCACTATAACGTTACATATTCCCAGACACACTGTGTTACACTTATGCCAACTGGAACTACGGCTACACAGGGTGACTTTTTGACAACGCAATAAAGCAGCGCTGTTGTCAAAACAAGCGCAATTTTTTTGAGCTACCAAAATGAGGCCCACAGAGTCAAAAGGGAAAATATCAAATGGCACCCTATAGAGGGGAATAGGGTGCCATTTGACACACAGTCAGTCTAATAGTCGATGCCCTGGTCCTCGTCATAGTGCCCGCTGTACTGCTGTTGGTACCCACCCCGGTACTCCTCCTCGTCGTCATGGTGATACTGGTACTCCGCCTGGTAGTCGCAGTCACTAATCTCCGATCCATTGGTCCCCGTTCCCAGGCTCCCATTGCCATGGCTACCGGCATTGTTGCCGAGGGTAACAGGCGAGGTGGGCTCTGTGGGGGAGGTGCAGTACTTGGGGTCGTAGATCTGCCTGCCCAGGCCGTAGCTGCTCATACCCTTCTGGGACGCCACCTTGTTGGTGCCCATCTGCAGGGAGATGGTGGAGCTGTCTGCTGTCTGTCCCACCGACTTCTGGTCGTAGATGTCACGGCGGGTACCCGGCGCAGACATGCCAGCCTGGAGGGGAGGAGGGAGGGAGAGGAGGGAGGGGGAGGAGGGAGGGGAGCAGAGGGAGGGAAGGTTAGGTTGGTGGTTAAGCGGGAGTGTGTGTGTGTGCGTGCGTGCGCGTATGAGAGAGTAAAAGTGTGTGTGTTTGTGAGAGAGAGCAAGAATGTGTGTGTGTGTGTGTCTGTTTGTGTGCACCTGGCCACAGTAACCTTTAGTTGGTTGATGTCTCACCGTGATACAAGATTACTTCTAATTGCTTCCAGGGATTATAGTGACTAGGAATCCACTGCAGCAGAAACCATTGAACCATAAGAGCCACAGTACTTTATACACCACAGACAAACAGTACACTCTTACCTGGCTGGCTCCTTTGTTGGTTCCCATCTGCAGACTGATGGTAGTCTGGTCGTAGGGCTTGTCCGTCTGTGACTTTGGGTCGTATAAGTGTCTCCTGGTCCCGTACGCTGTCATACCAGACTGGCTGGCACATTTATTTGTCCCCATCTACCCAGAACAAAAACACAGACAGCATTCAGGTCACAATGTCCTCTAATCAAATCTCTTCTATGTCTGGCAATGGTATCGATCACAAATTTAATTAGTTTTTCAGAGTAGACTGGTATACATTGTTTTGGTACAGACAGGATAAAACGCACACACGCACGCACACACACAGAGTATACCAAAACATTAGGAACACCTTGAGTTGCAACCCCCCCCCACCCCCTTTTGCCCTCAGAACAGCCTCAATTCGTCGGGGCATTGACTCTACAAAGTGTCGAAAGCGTTCCACAGGGATGCTGGCCCCTGTTGACTCCAATGCTTCCCACAGTTGTGTCAAGTTGGCTGGATGTCCTTTGGGTGATTAACCATTCTTGATACACACTGGAAACATTTGAGCGTGAAAAAAACAAACAGCAGCGTTACAGTTCTTGACACAAACCTGTGCACCTGGCACCTACTACCATACCCCGTTCTAAGGCACTTAAGTATTTTGTCTTGCCCAATCATCCTCTGAACGGTACACATACAATCCATGTCTCAATTGTCTCACGGCTTAAAAATCCTTCTTTAACCTGTCTCCTCCCCTTCATCTACACTGATTGAAGTGGATTTACAGGTGACATCAATAAGAGATCATAGCTTTTACCTGGATTCACCTGGTCAGTCTGTCATGGAAAGAGCAGTTGTTTTTAATGTTTTGTATACTCAGTATATGTATTTTTTCTGTAAATATATTTTTATTGTCTACTGCTATAATATCATTATTAAGTGGATATTTTGGGGGATGAGATCCACTGATAGCATTATCTCTGTGGTAGTTGGTATTGTGTTAGTATGACTCACCTGCAGTCCAATGACACATTGTCCTGCCTTCATTATCTCCTCGTCGAAATGGCGCGTCTTCTTGTCTGCGTACTTTACACCGAGGTCACAGTTGGAGTTTGAACCTTTGGTTTTCGCCTGTTGCATGGTATGAGACAAATTAACAAAGTCAGTGTTGTTTGCAGTTTTACATAACAATGTTTTTACTCTAATTACAACTATACTGTGAGCCTACATAGTGGTGCATCGACATCTCAATCACCAGCATTTCAATAAAAACCCCAGTGTTTGTTCGATCACGGATTTCAGCACCAACAACAAAAACAAACCAAAAACCATTGTTTGGCTCCTTTTCATGTCACGCTCTCCTATGGCACCGTGTGTGGTGTTATGGCACATGGTTATAACAAGGTCAAGAACAACTCAGGGTTCTACATTCACCCGAGTCTAATCGAGAACCTACCACACCAGCCAGGGACAGCAGTGTGCTCTGGACCTGGGTCATGTTCCCGTTCTCAAACAGGTCATTGGCCTCAAAGATGTCGTTGGGACAAAGGCCAAACTTCAGAATGGCTCGGATGAAATTCCCCAGATTTTCCAGCTAGAAGAGAACAACAAAATAAATCAGACTCCGGTTGAGTCTCATTATTTAGTCTCGTCGAATGAAAAGCATTTTCCCTCTGTGAAATGGCAGCGTTACAGTATACATTAAAATCTATTATTTTGTTTCCCATACCTTGTGCCAGTTGAGTTTGGAGTGGTTGATTTTCTTGATGGAACCAGGCTGCAGTTTGTTAATCAGCCTAAGGCAGAAGAAAATAGCAAACCCTTACAGTTTGATATGAACATAAAACTAATTCTCAACTAGAGCAATGAAAAATAATACACAGTTCCTGGTGGTAGTAAAAAGAATGCCGGAGAGATTAAGACCACAGCTAATCCTCTGTAGACCTTTTCAACACCTGATCACTGTTATGGCAACAATATAACATCCTGTATTAAGTCTACTTGAGTGATCATCTGTAGAGGAATGTGACTAAGTATTCCCCTACATCCTCATAACTAACTGAGCTGAAGACAGGTGAAGTCTAGGGCTTGTAAACCAGTAACCTGAACAGGGCAAAACATCATTCACATGTTGGGGGGATAATGCAAACTAAGAATATGGATTGGACGAATGGTATAATATGTATAAATACCTAAAACATCAGAATACATCAGCTTACAACCCTTACACTTTGTGTAGACAGAAAAAAAACTCACTCGCAGAGGATGACTCCGTCCTTAAGGCCCTTCTGGAAGTTCTCTCCAATGGGCATGCCCGTCACCTCCTCTATCCAGAACCGGAGCTCCTCCTCCTTCTGCAGGTCATACTTCCCTGCGATCTGAGAAGACCAAAGAATTATGTAACTCCACCCGCTCTTCATTTAACCACAATGCAAGCCTAAACCTAGACTACTTTGCAAACTCTGTAACCTTTTGGTATGATTGTTCTTTCTGCTTGCATTTTGTATTTATATTGATGTGTGTATTTTCTGTAATTTTTGTAATTCAGGGCTCATCTGTAAAAGAGACCTTGGTCTCAGTATAACTCCCTGATAAAATAAAGGTTAAATAAATACATAAAAATGATTATGCATTTGTGTGCCACAGGGAGTGAGTCTGATAGTTCTAATAGCCTCTAGACAGAAAAGCAGAAATTAGAATTTAAACAGTGTTTATGTTAAGTGTAATGCATTAGTCTAACCTCAACATATTGCTTAGTAAGCAGTGAGCAGCACACCCACTCAATAGTTATAACTCATGGTCATTGGGCCCAGCTGGCCCACTCCTTGGGAAAGTTAGATAAGGTCTGTTAAAAGGGTAGACTTGCACAATAATTCATAAGGCTTTTAGCCTGATCTAAATACAAAACATCTGAGAAAGCATTACACAATTAAAACCAAAAGGAAAACAAATCTGATATCCATTCTATCCATTAATGTATTTTCTTTAAGAGAAAGTCACTTGAGGTAGCGCTTCAGTCCTAACAACAGAAGGCCAAAGCTTTTCAACTGATGCTAAAGCCGATCTATCACATATCATTCTAAAGGTGTGGACAACACTGCAAGGTTAGTTTTTTGGGAAAACATTCCACTCTCCTCTCCCCCACATCACTGCTGTGTGGCCTGCTGCCAGGTGTGGTAAGATACACAGGAAATTACATGGACCGCTGCCCCATGCCTGAACCCTGGCTTTAGGGGACGGCTCCACAGGTTCCACAGTCCAGACTAACACTGTTGCTTTACCCAATGACTTGAAGGAGAGAGAAAGACAGACAGACACACACACAAAGAACGCAAGATAGAAAGACTCCTGAGATGTCCTGAGCAATAAAGTGTCTGAAACCTACATGAAAACATCACAGAGACAACGTTACGTGAGGTAGCGGAGGGAGACATTAGAGGGATATTGCCCTCAGTCATCTTAATGAGTTTCCATTGGCTGCTTGGTTGAAGCCCAGGGCTTCCAACTGTGAAATACATTGCTTGCTGCTTTTGCTAATTAATCAAGAGAAAGCACTCAGGGACCGCATGTACACCTCAGAGTGCGGATCTAGGATCTGGGTCTCAGAGTAGGAGTGCTGATCTAGGATCAGGTCCCCCATGTCCATGTAATCTTTTCATTATGATCTAAAAGGCTAAACTGATCCTATATCAGCACTCATACTTTAAGATGCTTTATGAACAAGGGCCCACGTCCCCCCTTGTCCACAATCTCATTCATTGTGATCTAAAAGGCTAAACTGAGACGCTTGATACATACGGCACTAGGGCTAATTATCGACTAAGGAGGTATTGTTTTTCCTCGCCGTGCCACAGGAGCAGCCCAAGCAAGTTATGGTACAGTAACGACGCTGGAGTCAGCAGTTTCCCCATACAGGAGGAATGTGGAATAGCGAACGACCGGGTGTCTTCCTCGCAGCTCGTATTACATCATCAGTCTGGCACGCAAGCACAGATCTGACTGCCTCATGGGGAAACCAGAGGGGTTCAGACTCTACATACAGTGTACCTTGATATCAAGGAGAACATCTGACTCTTACAAGGTCTTTGGACAGGAAAATGCAAACCCTATTAATGGCTGTGTAACAAAAAGACTAATTTTCACAATTCCACAGTATTATTCCAACCTCAGTGTGGAAATATATAAATACATTTTTGGCCGTGTAACAAAAAAACAAGCTACACATTCTCAGATACTTTTTTTTTTTCAATGAATTCTTATTTCACTAAAGATTTCAAAAACAGAGATTGTGAGCCATGGGGCTATTGACTATCGCCATGCAATATTATGGAATAAAAGGTTAGGTGCCGAACCTGAACCATACAAAGATATCTCAAAGTAACTAAACCTCAAGTTTATATCAACCTCAAAAACAAAAAGCCATTGTCAATACTACTGGTCTGTTTTCATTGTCTGAGTCAAGCTACCACATTGTCAAAACAGACCCTCTTCAAGGTCTGTGTGTGTGTTTGAGAATGTGTGCAGTGTGTGTTTAGCTGGGAGGAGCCGAGGTAGTTCCAAGACTTCCCTCATCTGCAATTTATTAAACCCACACGCTGCACTTGGGTGACACACACACACACAAAACCTGCAGCTCTTGTTGCCTATGGTGAAAACAAGCAAACAAGTAGAAGTTTTCCAAAGGTTCAGAGTCATCTGTGATAGGCCTAATCCTCCACACACAGAGACTAACCTCTGCTGAAAGAAGTCTTCAGTTCTTCTCTCAGAAAGACACAGGGCTGAAATCCCATCAACCTCACACATAACAAATCCCACCTTTCCTGTATCTAACAGTTCATCACCCTTCACACACATAACAAACCAGACTTTTGTGTTTAATAGTTCATCACCCGCCCACACGCAAGTCCTGACAGAGTCAAATCTGAAATCTGTCATCAAGATGAAAAAGGGAAAACACTTGAGAGAACAATTATTTCAGTATTGCTCCAAAGGCTGTGTGTAAGAAATATGGCCGCCGTTCCTACAAAGACCAGCAGTCTTCAAAAAGGGCAAAGAGTCTTTAATGGGATTAAAAGGAGGGGAAAGTTGATGTGATGTCCCAGAAATAATTAATCAGACTTTGATCCCACATTGGAAGGGTCAGAGGTCAACGTGAAAGGTAGATAAAGGAAAAAGTGCCCCTCGCAACCTTGTGTCGTGCCAAACAAGCTACGCTATGCTAGCCGTTGCTATGAGACTCAAGTCTCACACAGGGAGTCCCTTTAAAAAAGGTCCAATGCTGCCATTTTTATTTCAAGATCAAATCATTTCTGGGTAACAATTAAGTACCTTACTGTGACTGTTTTCATTTAAAATGCTGAAAAAAACACAAAAATAGCTTCTTAACGAAGTGCAATTTCTCAAGCAAGAATTTTGCTATTACTGTCTGGGAGAGGTCTGAGTGCGGAGGGGAAAACAGAAAATGTGCCATTATTGGCAGAGAGGTTTGGAACTCTTTCTTATTTCTTATTCTTTCAAAACTCCATCCCACCAAAACAGGCTGAAATTTCAGGCGGTCTTTTCAAACACTAAAAGGGCATTATCATAATTTTCACAGTATTATTCCAACCTCAGTGTGGAAATATATATAAAGCACAGGAAAATCACGTTTTTTGACTGCACTGAACTTCCCGTGGATGGCTGACTGAGAGGGGAGTGTGAACAGTTCCTGTTTGAGTCTTGCAATCTCTCCTCTACCAACAATAGCGCCAGTGTTCTTGGGACTTGACAGAGCAGAGCTAGCTAGGCATTCAGAGAGGAAAGAGGGGGAGAAAAGCAGGAATTGATTCATCTTTCTCTTTTCTCAGACATGCATAGAAAGAAACCCCTTCTTCTTATACTACTACTCCTGCCCACGCAACTGGAAGCATTTCCTGATGGGTCTGGGAAATGGAGAGAACATCTGGACTGAAAAAAGAATGAGAGCGCCGTATCGTAAACGGGCCGCTCCTTATGGATACCACTTTACTGTACTGCATTTGTTGCAAAAATCACAGGCTTTGTCCTCCAAAAACCTCTTACTGTATGTTACCACAAAACCCACAATCTGTCCAAATATTGGTTATCCATTTATTGGAGAGGAAATAGCATTGAATGGAGCCTTGACCATAGAGACAGCTGGTGAGGCGTTAATAAATTATTAACCTTCTGTGGCTCTGGAAAATGTTCAATGGAGTGGACTGATGCGGGGATGATGAGTGTGAGGTAGAAACAATTACAACGTCTGTTTATGTTGCCCTAGGCCCATTGTCATAGTGCTGTTTGTTGTACTGCTGAACGATTAACAGATTTTTCGGTTTTTAAACACCTAATTGACCGACTTGGTTCAATTATTTGAATTCCATTTTGTTCTGTTTTTTTTCTGTGAGCTCAATGCGCATGTAATGAATACTCAGGGATAAAAAGGTGTAGATTCACGCGCAGAGTGCGGCAGGTGTTTATTACGCCTTCGCAGAAGGCAGGAATCATGGTCCCAGGCAGGCAATGGTCATACACAGGTAGGCAAACAGGCAGGAGAATCAAAAACTAGGACTGAAGGCTATAACTGGTTCTCACAAACGAGCTAGGAAAAGGCTTAGTAGAGTCAAAATGGCACAAACAGAATGAACTGAACTAAAATGGAGCTGATGCGACCAGGTGAGTAACTAACACAGGTGAAATCAATGAACAAAAATGAAAGACAGGGCTACGTTCAAGAACACAAGGATGACTAAGAAAATTAAAATACAGAACCTTACAGCGCACAATGCACAGTTTCTCTTGAGATAAATGAGATCCAGCCTGAACTGTGCGATGTAGTAGGGAGTTGTCGTTTCCAACAGGCCAATAATCTACATATATTTCTCTTTGCTTATTTGGGCTGTTCTTGCCATAATATGGCCTATTTTACCAAATAGGGCTATCTCCTGTATACTCACCCTACCTTGTCACAACACAACTGATTGGCTCAAACAAATTAACTTTTAAGAAGGCACACCTGTTAATTGAAATGCATTCCAGTTGACTACCTCATGAAGCTGGTTGAGAGAATGCCAAGAGTGTGCAGAGCTGTCATCAAGGCGAAGGGTGGCTATTTGAAGAATCTCAAATATAAAATATATTTTGATTTTTTTAACACTTTTTTGGTTACTACATGATTCCATATGTGTTATTTCATAGTTTTGATGTCTTCACTATAATTCTACAATGTAGAAAATAGTACAAATAAAGAAAAACCCTTGAATGAGTAGGTGTTCTAAAACTTTTGACCGGTAGTGTAGTTTAGTGCATAAAACATGGTAATTAACTTCAATGACCATAATCCACTGCGCATCTACTTATCCGGTCTGTATTTATTTTATGCCTACTACGGAAAAGAGAATAATGTGCCATCGTGAGGGGATATAGAGAGCAGCTTTTGTTTCGCGAGGTATCTCTACCTGAAAATACATAATCTAAGTGATTGATAGTTGGTATTCAGCAGTCATAAAAGTATGCCTTACTTACTTTGAAGAACTACAAAATAGTGATTTTGTCAGACAGCATAGGCAGCAGAGATGAGATGACTTGGCATGAAATAATAAAGTCATCAAATAAAACAAATGTAACATACACAACTACTGAAATAGTGTATTAAAGTGATGTGAATAAATGGTTAATAAGTGATGAGCAGTAATGAGCAGTCACTACCATCATGGGACTTTTATTAATTGTTTTATTTTGTGTTATTATAGCACTCAACCCAAAAAATCTAAACCCCCCAAAAATCATCATCGAAATCATAATTGAACGTGTTAACAGAGAGCCTCAAGTAAAGGTGGTCCTCTGTAGCTCAGCTGGTAGAGCACGGCGCTTGTAACGCCAAGGTAGTGGGTTCGATCCCCGGGACCACCCATACACAAACATACTGTAAGTCGCTTTGGATAAAAGCGTCTGCTAAATGGCATATTATGATTATTATTATTAAAGCTGGAAGGTGGCCATTTTCCACATTGTGTGAACAATAAAGTTTTCATTTCCAATTCTATCCATCCTCAAAAGTGAGCCATGACTCAAAATGTCACTGTTATCCTTAGGACACATCCTCCTGACCTGATGATATAAAAATAACCAGAAAGGAAAAAGACTCCCAATACGTCACAAACAGAAAGTGCTGCTGCTCGATCCTGTGTTTTTCCTGAAGGGCAATTATAGCCAGTGTTTATTTAACAGCACTCAGGAAGACTCCTTCCTGTTCTCCTTGAGATGTCAGTGTGGGGTTTAAAGGGCCACTCTGGGACCTCAACGGAGGGAGGATGGCCAAGTCAGCACTTTAGAGGAGTGTCAACAAAAACATGACATTCCCTCACAACAGCCATCCGTGTTGTGGTGGTAGAGCTAATTAAAAGGGAAGCCACACACTTGCACACACGTGTGCACACACACAGCCCCCAATTTGATGAAATATATGAATACTTGAATCTTTTGCATTTACATTCAATTATGCAAAACAGAACAAGTGTCGGGTCATTCCTGGCAGTTACATGCAAATATTTCCCGACACTTGAGCGGAATCTCTTCAGTCTTCTCTCAAACAACTAACTGCCAAGCCAACACCACAAACATGTCTTTGTTCTGTGTGGCTGGACATGGGCTAACCCTATATACTGTATTCAGAGGAGCTATTTTAAGTCCTATGTATGAGGCGCACTGTGGACATGATGTTCACCACAGCCTTATCTCTTGCGAGCAGGAGAGAAATGTAGCTGCAGACACATAAGCTGCAGGTACGATACAAGGGCGGTGTGACAAGAGGAGCTCGGCCAGAGTAATTTGAGGTGCGAAAAGATGTAGGGAAGGTGGTTTGAATTCATCCTTATTGCAAATGATGCAAGTTGCGTCTTCGTAGTGAGATTAACCAGTATGCGTTGAATGTTCACGTGAAAGAAGGCACGTTCTTGTATACCCTTCTCTTTCTGTGCATTTCTATGGCCTTCCCTTCTCTCTTCCCTTCTTCTCTTCCCTTCTTCTCTTTCTTTCCTCGTTCAGGTATTCATGATGTGAATATGTTTGTACCGGTATAGCCCACTTCTTCTGTATGTACTGTAACGCTGTGCTGCATCTCTCAGTAGTGGTGTAGGTTACACAGGGGTATAGGTACGGTGGCAGGTAGCCTAGAGGTTAAGCGTGTTGGGCCAGTCCCCGAGCCGACAAGGTGAAAAATCTGTCGATGTGCCCTTGAGCAAGGCACATGTCCATGTGTCAATACTTTCAGCCTGTTTTTCATAATTAAATGGCCATTTTCTCTTGCTAGAGGAATGGAGGTTTAAGTGTCCTTTCCTCGAGCCAGCGCAGATGTCAGGCCATCACAGCACCACTGTATTAAAGTCCTCACTGTGAAGGGTTATGACAAAATAATGCACGTCTTATAGCTGTGAGTCCTCCACATATCATAGAGCTGGGACGAGAAACCAACAATTATCGACACCGACCATATTTATCGTATGCATTTGGCTGATATTGTTCAGTACGATAAGTAGCCTATACTAGAGAAATGTGAAGTTTGAAATCAAATAAGATTGCTAATATGGGTGATTGTTAATGGGACAATTGATGGCTACAGCCATCAAACTAGTAGTAGTAGTAGTAGTTAAAAGGACAATAACAAATGTTGTACATTAATGTTATAAACTTATCGTTCAAATTATTGCATCGCAGGCAATTTATTGCGATGTGGATTTTTGTCCATATCACCCAGCTTTACTGTAGCGCTAAAGAAAAAGCTATAACCGCAACAGTTTCAGCCCTGTTTCAGATTCATAATTCCAGGTATTGGCATAGTTGAAAAGTTTTGGAAGGTTGTATCAGATGCCACAATGCAGGAAGCCACAACTTGCAATATGTCTGAAGGCCAGGGAGAGGGTCATTTACAAAGTAGGCTAATTCACTTTCATTATTGTTGCAATTACTGGACAAAGCAATGTCCTTTGTAGTGTAGAGCGCTATTGTACTCATGCATGTTAAGTATTCATAAACAGCACATACAAACATTTCCTGGGAATTTCCTAATTAATCAAACTGTTAAAGTGCGTCACACTAATAAAAGCTAAAAAGGTACAGTAAACAGTACCTTTTAACATGGAGAACTCACTAAACATGCAAACCAATTGCCAGAGGATGTGTCGAGCTGCTAACAAAAACATAGGATGATGTCAATGCCATTTCAAGTAAGTCAATAATCAATTTCCTGAATCCACTGAGTTGAAATGGAATCGACTCCAATCACCCAAGCCTGCTACTCCAGTACAATGTCCTACGTTGTTGCTGTCTGACATACAGCCATAGTTGTGAAGATGTTGTGTGGTGCTTTTCAACCTTCAAAGTAATAAAGTCTGGGTAAGGTGATGCTGACGACAGCCAGTGACACACACACCAAAGCTCCCACTGTGGTCTTGATGTCCAAGTGATCGGAGCCTCCCATTGTGATCAGCTGTTTACTTCCTGGAACACATCTGGGTGCCAGCCTGCCAGGAGTTACCATAAGAACCATGACCAGGAACCCATGTGGAGGGCTCTACTGGGGCTTTAACTATACTATTACGGCCAATTTCCCGGACTCAGTTTAAGCATATTCCTGGGCTAAAAAGCACTTTCAATGGAGTTTCTACTAGAGCATGCTTATGTCCAGGAGTAGGCTTAATCTGTGTCTGGGAAACTGCCCCAAAGGCTTTGCCTGAACTGCATTACGTAGATCTTCACTAGAAAGAAATACTAAAAAGTTACAAGGGGGGTTGGCTATGAGGTTTTGTGCTCCGCTTGACAGTTCAGAGACATTCATGGCACTTCCTATGGAACATTATTATTTTCCACAAGCAGACCACTGAAGGGCTGGCATATCTCCGTCAGACTTCTAATAAAGCGTATCTTCTGGCAGACAACGTGGAAAATGTCTCCGCTCACACTGGCAGGCAGCAGGGGTAGGGATGGAAGTTCATAGAACCATTGCTTTGCATGGATGGAATGACCCACTTCGAGCTCCATTTAAAAAGGGAATGAAATGACAAAAAGCCTCTGGAGAGGAGCTGTGGATATCAGTATAAAAAGACGATTGGCTTGACCCGGAAAACTCTGGGCCCTAGATATACCTTATAACTGGGTCAAGTTAGGTGGTCAGGAAAAACTCCTGGCGCACTCATGATTTCTAGTACATTTGTACCCAGACAAAGGGAGGTGATCCACCTCTTTAGTTCATGTGTGGGACAGACTGTACGTGTGGTTCATAGACCTCTGGGCCATCTGGAGTTCTCCCCAGGAACAATGTGCTCACTTGAACAGAAGTAGGGCTGGGCTATATATTGAATTAATTTGATTAATTTGAATGTATGTTTTTGCGCGATATTCCAAATGCCTGCATCGCAAGAATCTAGTTGATATTTTTTTTTATTAATATGAGCATTTACATCCGCTTGTTCTCATGTTGTCTTTTTGGTCTCGTCTCCTTCTATGCTGTGTTCACCTTCCCATTTACACCAGCGATCTGTATATAATGAACAGATGCTCATGTCTCCGCTCTAACAATGGGAGTCGTTGTCCCAAAGGCGGGAAGGCAGACGACAAGTGCAGGTCCAAAATAAGCCCATAGAAACGCATTGGGCTTATTTTTCGAAAGATTTTAGCAAGAGTGAAACCTCTCGCTTCACCTCTTCCTGTGTGTTTACAGTTTACACACACCAAGCCCCTCCCCTGTCACTAACACCAACAAAGATGAGAGATCACTTCTTACTCTCCGACAAGCGGTTTCATCTCACTATTTGCATTTTACATTTGGTCCAACAGAATCGGTCATATGGACACCAAAACACATTGAGACATTATTTTACCGTAATAGAGGAGAAGTTAACCTTTCTAACGATACCCTTTTTATGTCTCAACTACTCAAATTGCGCGCAGAGCAGACACTATTAAAACGAGAGTATCTATGAACATTGATTCTGGAAAATTAATGCTCAGTTTGTCACGCACGGCATTGCAGTAGCAAGTATGGTCTACCGCTAGCAGCATTTCTGCCAAATACTTTCATAATAGCTGTCTAGTCTGTGTTTTATAAATGTACAATAAGCATAAAACACTATTATATAAAGAATCTGCAACTTATTCTCATTCTGATAAATTAGGTAGGGCACTTGATTTCAACATCTGAACAAAGTGGACAGGCTAGCATGCTGTTCAAACAGTTGGAGACGGACAGAAGGGTGTGTTCATAACAATTCAACTGTTCTGCCTTGTTAGCAAGCAAATAGATCGACTGTAAGTCGCTTTGGATAAAAGCGTCTGCTAAATGGCATATTATATTATTATTATATTATATCCAAGTTGGCTAAACTTGAAATATAATGATTAGCTGGCTACTCACTAGCACGTGGGCTTATGCTTGAGAGATTGTTTATGAGACCTGTGTTAATTTTCTATAGCTTAATGCCTGTTACAAGAAGTTAGTCATTATTAGTGAATGTGCATTATGCATGATTGATAAAAAAATATATATATATAATAATAATAATAGAAAATAAAAAATGTATGCCTTCACTAACTGTAAGTCGCTCTGGATAAGAGCGTCTGCTAAATGGTTCCTGTTACATTTGTAACAAAAAAGGGCATTTTCATAGATGACTTGAAAGCCAGATCAGTGATTATCACAAAAAAACAGGTTCAACTATTTTGATAAAATAATTAAATTATTAGTGGGTCTTTTTGGTTGTGGAAGGCTTATATTTAGCCAAGGTATAACTTCACAAGCCCTGAATTCATTTGATTATTGCTGACTGTTTGAACTGCAGTGTATCCCATGTGGTTCAGTTGGTAGAACATAACGCTTGCAACGCCAGGGTTGTGGGTTCGATTCCCACGGGAGACCAGTATGAAAATGTATGCACTTACAATGTAAGTCGCTCTGGATAAGAGTGTCTGCTAAATGACTAAAATGTAAAACCTTTAATTGTACAACAAAGCTTATTTAGATAACTTTTTATATTTTATCGAGATATACAGTACCAGCCAAATGTTTGGACACACATACTCATTCAAGGGTTTTTCTTTATTTTTTAAAACTATTTTCTACATTGTAGAATAATAGTGAAGAGATCAAAATGATGAAATAACACATATGGAATAATGTAGTAAACAAAAAAGTGTTAAACAAATCAAAATATATTTTATATTTGAGATTCTTTAAATAGCCACCCTTTGCCTTGATGACAGCTTTGCACACTCTTGGCATTCTCTCAACCAGCTTCACCTGGAATGCTTTTCCAACAGTCTTGAAGGAGTTCCCACATATGCTGAACACTTGTTGGCTGCTTTTCCTTCACTCTGCGGTCCAACTCATCCCAAACCATCTCAATTTGGTTGAGGTCGGGGGATTGTGGAAGCCAGGTCATCTGATGCAGCACACCATCACTCTCCTTCTTGGTCAAATAGCCCTTACACAGCCTGGAGGTGTGTTGGGTCATTGTCATGTTGAAAAACAAATGATAGTCCCACGAAGCCCAAACCAGATGGGATGGCGTATCGCTGCAGAATGCTGTGGTAGCCATGCTGGTTAAGTGTGCCTTGAATTCTAAATAAATCACAGACAGTGTCACCAGCAAAGCACCCCCACACCATAACACCTCCTCCTCCATGCTTTAAGTTGGGAAATACACATGCGGAGATCATCCGTTCACCCACATCGCATCTCACAAAGACACAGCGGTTGGAAGCAAAAATCTCAAATTTGGACTCCAGACCAAAGGACAAATTTCCACCGGTCTAATGTCCATTGCTCATGTTTCTTGGCCCAAGCAAGTCTCTTTTTCTTATTGGTGTCCTTTAGTAGTGGTTTCTTTGCAGCAATTCGACCATGAAGGCCTGATTCACACAGTCTCCTCTGAACAGTTGATGTTGAGATGTATCTGTTACTTGAACTCTGTGAAGCATTTATTTGGGCTGCAATTTCTGAGGCTGGCAACTCTAATGAACTTATCCTCTGCAGCAGAGGTAACTCTGGGTCTTCCATTCCTGTGGCAGTCCTTATGAGAGCCAGTTTCATCATAACGCTTGATGGTTTTTGCGACTGCATTTGAAGAAAATGTCAAAGTTCTTGAAATGTTCCGTATTGACTGACCTTCGTGTCTTAAAGTAATCATGGACTGTCGTTTCTCTTTGCTTATTTGAGCTGTTCTTCTTCTTCATTATAATTCTACAATGTAGAAAACAGTAAAAATCAAGAAAAACCCTTGAATGAGTAGGTGTTCTAAAACTTTTGACTGGTACTGTATATCGTGAATAAGTTTAAAATAAAACAAAAGGGATATAATTTTTAGGCCATATCACCCAGCCCTAAGCAGAAGCCAAGAAAACATGGAAAACTTGGCAGGGGGCCCAGCCTATCATTCATCTATTCAAGCTGAGCTGCATGGTACATCTAATAGTAGCAAGTTGATTCCATATGAGATAAGGTCTGACAATGAAGGCAATGCTGCAGCTTTAGATTGTGTATAAAGTTCAATAAACTACAGTGAGGTCAGACAAGGAGAAAGCATTGTTGAGGAGGATGTTGTCTAGTAGTGCAGACTTCACTCAGCAGTATAGGGGCCCTACACCGCCCATACAGGCTCCACCCACTATGTGGAGCAACAATGAGTTGTTGGCCTTGCCATTCATTCATGAAGCTTTCATCCTTTCCTTTGACATGAACCAGTAGCATCAAATTAGATCATAAAGGAATATTGTACATAATGTATATATATATGTTTTTTCATCCCACATATCTGTGTAGCCTAATTAAAGGTTGCATTTGTTTAAAGTCTGGGAAAAGGGGACCGAGAATGGACATATTTTTATTACAGCCTAGTTGGTGATGTGTGTTTCCTAGTTTCCAAGGTAGTGTTCCAAAACAGACATTCTCAGTGCAGATTAATTATGTTGAAGACATTAAATCACAACCTATTTGAAATGTGTTGTGCGGAGTATTCTGCACCCTGTAACCTGGTAGACTATTCTTTTCAGGACAAAATGTACAACAAGACAAAGGGCACATTGATTGACAAATTGAGCATAATTCATTTGCTACTGAAGTACGTGGCCATTTGCCATCACACACTTTCCATAAAAGGAAAACCAGTTCCAGGTCGTATCGAGAGGGACATTAATGCACCGACTGATGCGAAGCAGTTTCACGTGGGTCACTTGATGAATGCAAATAATTAGTTTCCTAAAAAAAAATATTTAAAAAATCTAATTGCATCAATTTGATAGGTAAAATTGTATAGTCCTAATAGTTACGTTTACCTTGCTTCTCAATTCTGCAGTCAACCCGTACACTGGTCCCTTGTTGAATTGAGTCATGTTCCTTTGTTTTGCAAACGTAAAACAGTGTCAATAATTTGCAACAAAAGTTGCAGCTTCTTCCAAGTTTCCTCTGTTACAAAGTAACAAATTCCGTGCAACAATGTGAAACCGTCAACCTCCTAAACCGAGATAGTCTGCTTCTTCGGTGAGCAGATAGAGAGAGAGAAAGGATCTGCGTTTGCATAGAAAGTTTGAGTTGCAGTAGCTCCTCTTTTGACCCAAAAAAAAGTGTGCAGCGCGAGAGAGATCTGCGGTAAGCCAATCAGAAGCCTTTATTTTCTCTGCGCTCGTTTACTGTTAAATGGAGGATAGCTCTATGGATAGCGCTGAATATAAGGATGTTAGAAAGAAAGCCTTCGAACATTCATAATAACAGATTCACAATTTGTTTTGTCAAGTTTCCCCTGATTAGGCTATATGACACTCCTACCTTTCGATACATTTGCATTGATATCCCAATGTCATCAAAAATCGAATTAAACGATAATTACAAACAATCAAAAGTATTTATGAAGATATATCATTTCATTATAGTAGGCTACATGTCATGAAATATCTGCCTATTTTCCTCAAAAACATGGATTAGAATAGAAACGCAAAGCATGGGAGTGACATAAATACTGCTTCCTTCTACAAATCATTGGGAAATGACAATAAGTTAAGTTTCCATTTAGACTGAGATCAGCTCTAAAAATAGCCTATAGTAAAGAATACCTTAGTCTCTGTCTATACTATCTCTACATTTGCTGGCTGAATGCAAACAAATCCTTTCCTCCATCCCTCCCTCCCCCTTCCTCTTTCCATGTGTTTCCTGCCCATTGAGCAGTGCCTAGTCTACAAGTCTGTTTACACTCACGAAATAGTTCTGGGTTACATTTCTGAGGAAAGGTCGTTTGAAAGGTTGAGGAAATATACAACACTGTACATTTGCCTCATAGAAATATTGAAGTGTTTGTTATTATTCATGTTTTATTGAGTGTAAGGTACACACCAAAAAATGTTATATTGTTTGCTTCATGTATGGCACCCCTAAAGGTTATATATAGAACCCTTTCTTCACTGAACCAAAATTGATTCCATACAGAACCCTTGTGTTCCATATAGGGTTCTATATGAAACCCATTTCGGTTCTATATAGAACCTTAAGCGGTGACATGTACTGTATGAAGCAAGCATAGAACCCTTTTTGGTTCTATCCAGAACCTTTCTTTTCTAAGGGTGTACTGTATATCTAATATTTTCATTCTGTATATGAAACATGCTGAAACATGAAACATATTCATGCGAATGATTCCATTGTTTTGGTTGTTACTTAGGTGATGAAGAGAAAACAAGTAAGGGAGAGAATTGGTATTCACCTAGGTAGGTAACAGTTTCCACAAAAGAGAAAAAGTAACTGTGAATGGAAATTCAATTGCCTTTTTCCAGTCATTTATCCTGCGTGTTTGCACAAGCAGTAAAACTATACAGATTCCACTGATCTTATTCAGCTCTTGTTCCTGTTAAACCTGTTGAATAATTATTACTGTGCATAATTTTTTGTTCACCAACAACAACTGCCAACGGCACAGGTATTGTAGGTAGTGTACTACTAAATGCTGTAGGCACACTACACTGAAGCAATGGCTGTTAACCGTTGTGTTTTTCCTTAGGAAGGAAGTGAGACAGCTAAGACTTTCAGTTTCCTGAAAAATGAATGTGTTTGCCCAAATCACAAACATCCAGTGGCGACCCATCATTCAGGGCAAGTGGGGCAGAGCCAAAAATGTATTTTATGCTGCTGCATAAATTATGTAATATGCCAGGGAGATATGTATACTGTAGCTAAGAAAATAATACTAAGTGTATGTTGTGTAGTAAGCTGTTAGTAGCCCATGTGCCTCACACTAATAGTTTGGTCCCTTTTCCCCTCTTAATGTCGCCTACTGTTCTGACTTGGTGGTGCACATGTAGCCTATAGCCTGTTTTAGAGAAATGTCATCATCGAATATTGTAAGAGCTTTCATTGTCTGCTTATATGCCCCCTTTATTTATCCTACGGTTCTGACTTGGTGTACAGGGAGAATACTGTAAGAACGGCCAATGTTCTGAATTCTGTCGCTGTACATTTCAAAAGTGCTGAACAAATAGTTTTATTGACTACGTCCGTCCTAGCTCGCTCATTAATGTCTTAATCGAAATTACAGATTGCCTCTTATCCGCTCGTCATCCCCTTATGCCATAGTTTGTACTTCTCAATTGTCAATAGACACCACATTTGTTTATGCAAGTCAGCCATATCAGCTATGGGTTTTTTAAAGGCAGTAAATGAGGCTGAATGAACAGTTTCGCTGCCAGACAAGGCTCTGCTGATAGCCATGTGTAGCAGTGGTAAGGTGTTGGGACTGCTGTTGGGACTCTGCTTTTGGGACAGCTTTATGTAGGCCCTAACAGTTTGTGTGCACCGTTTGTCACCGTTATAGTGCAATTCATGTATTGTTTAGTGTTGTGTTGTGTTGTGTAGTGGCTTTGCTGGCATGCATGTAAAAATAACAATACAAATGTTGTTTGCCCTATGCTAAAATCGCCACTGCAAGACATTTCTCATGAAAACTGTCAGTGGGCTTATTTCAGCAGTGGCAGAAAGCCACATCATAATGCCAAGACATTTAATGTTAAGTCAATCATTCATTTTTGTCTCTCTCTACATCAGGTCCTGCCGGCAAATACATGGCATGGATCTTTATTGCTGAGGGTTAAAAATGGGCAGAAAGAGATTTGTTTTGCATGTGTGTGTGTGTGAGTGTGTGTGTGTGTGTGTGTAGTGCTCAAACTCCAATCCAAAATGAGGAGAGCAGAGTAGAGAACTGGCAACTAGCCATATTCCGTCAAATACTACCCAGTAAAATAAAACACAATTTCCAATCTTTCCCAGCATGAGAATAGCTCCCACTGGCAAAGATAGTACTGACCATGTCTGGGCTTCTTAGGATTAAAGTACTGGTACTTTAAGTACTTATCTCATGATTTATTTCAAATGCCCTTGTATGGTCATCACATTTCTGGGAATTCCATGTTTCCCTCTCCTATGCAGTGAGACCCCCATCCCAACTCGGAATTCTCCCCAGCTGTGGCCATTGGGCCTACTGTCATTTATGATTTACTAGAAACCAAAAAGCCATTGTGACACATTGAGCATCATACAGTACATTTTAGTCATTTAGCAGATGCTCTTATCCAGAGCAATTAGGGTTAAGTGCCTTGCTCAAGGGCACATCAACAAATGTTGTTTTTTTTGCAGACTATGCGCGCTGACGCTGTGTGGTCTGCGAGCCTCAAAGCGCATGCGCGTGTGTCTCAAACGGTATGTGCGCTTGAAAAGTCGACATTTGTTGGTCTAGTGTATCTCGTGAGTCAGTAGCTCTGGTCCATGGCGTCAATGTGCTACACACATATCGGTTGACACACTAGCTCTGGTCCAGGGCGTTATGTTAACCACTGTTACTAGTACACACTAGCTAGCTAGTACACACTAGCTAAATAGCTAGCTAGTACATGCTAGCTAGCTAGTACACACTAGCTAGTACACACTAGCTAGCTAGCAGACACTCTAGCTAGTACACACTAGCTCAGCATTTCCCTAACTCGGTCCTGGGGACCCAAAGGGGTGCAAGTTTTGTTTTTTGCCCTAGCACTACACAGAAAATAATCAAGTCATCCTCAAGCTTTGATTATTTGAATCAGCTGTGTAGTGTTAGGGCAAAAACAATACGTGCACCCCTTGGGGTCCCCAGGACGAAGTTTGGGAAACACTGCACTAGCTAGCTAGCTAGTTCTCTGCCTGTGCTGTTGGTGGCGGTAACGCACCATCCTATCTGGCACCATTCGACATCCTGTCTCATCTCGTATGTTTCCCAGCGTCTGTGGTGTGGGAAGGTATCTGCTGGAGCCAGATCCTATTGAACATTTCAAGTTGCATAGACTAGGGAAAGAAGGGATGGGAATTTTCTCTCTCCACCAACTTTCCCTCTCCATAATGGTGACCCAACCATCCCACTCGTTCCAACTCTATTGTAAATGCTCCCCAGCTGTGGATCTTGACCCCCTCTGTCACGCATGGTTTCCTTCCAAACAAACATGGACTCGGATCCCTATTAGATATGGAGAAACTGACTGCGGAAAAAACTAGAGACTTAGAATGGTGACTGAGGTCCTGTATCAGCAGATGACACTGACATATGTGGTGCTTCACACTGCTACTGAGATCCTGACCCATGTAGAGTAGAACAACTGTAAAGCTCAGACAAATACTTCCCCCTGTACCCAGCCTAGAAATGTGACACTATTTTCCCCTGGTCGTCCTTCTGCTCCATGCCGACTACTACTATTACTACGAGAGAGAGAGAGAGAGAGAGAGAGAGAGAGAGAGAGAGAGAGAGAGAGAGAGAGAGAGAGAGAGAGAGAGAGAGAGAGAGAGAGAGAGAGAGAGAGATCATGCCCCCCCTCCCCTCCCCCAAGTATAATGGATTCTCTTTGACTTGATTATGTTGCCTGATGACTACCTTTTTTACCACCCACAAACAGACAATATAGTAGATAGAATCCAATCCAATAACATTGGCACAGTAACACACATCCAGAGTAATGACCCAATTTGAGTAAATTGCATAATTAAGGTAACACTTAATCCAAAGTACTTCATCAGATGTGTGGTCTCATTTACAGTAATAACAGGTAGGCCTGGGGTACATGTAGAGATAGTTTACTAGTCATATACTTTAGCTCATGCCATAACATTGGATATAAAACCATGTTCGAATCATATTCATATTCACTCATGTAGAGGCACCTCAGGTATTCTAATTGAAAATATCTTGAGGACAGACTACGTAAACATCATCTGTCATGATACAACAGGATGCGTGAGATAATGAGCAGCATTATGCCACTTTCAAGACAACTCGGAACTCTGAAACTCTGACATTTTCAACTTGGAAACTCGCTGTAGAAGAATTTGCTCAGTTTCCCACTTCGAAAATATCAGAATCAACCAATAGGAAGCTATACGCAAAAAAAGGTACATACATTTTAACTCAGAGTTTCTGAGTTGACTAGAAAGCACCATTAGTTCTGGTGTGGTGATGCTGATAATTTGTCGGCACAGATGGTTTATTTACATAGCAGGTTAGGATAATGAACTTGACACCAAAACACCATCTGGGTCAGATGGTTTAGACCCTTTCTTCTTTAAGGTTGCAGCCCTTATCATCGCCAAGCCTGTCTCTGACCTTTTTAACCTGTCTCTCCTATCTGGGGAGGTTCCCATTGCTTGGAAGGCAGCCATGGTGCATCCTTTATTTAAAGGTGGAGATCAAGCTGATCCTAACTGTTATAGGCCAATTTCTATTTTGCCCTGTTTATCAAAAGTTTTGGAAAAACTTGTCAACATTTAGCTGACTGGCTTTCTTGATGTCTATAGTGTTCTCTCTGGTATGCAATCTGGTTTCCGCTCAGGTTATGGATGTGTCACTGCAACCTTAAAGGTCCTAAATGATGTCACCATTGCCGTTGATACTAAGCAATGTTGTGCTGCTATTTTTATTGACTTGGCCAAAGCTTTTGATACGGTAGACCATTCCATCCTTGTCAGCCGGCTAGGGAGTATTGGTGTCTCTGAGGGATCATTGGCCTGGTTTGCTAACTACCTCTCTCAAAGAGTACAATGTGTAAAGTCAGAACATCTGCTATCTCAGCCACTGCCTGTCACCAAGGGAGTACCCCAAGGCTCGATCCTAGGCCCCACGCTCTTCTCAATTTACATCAACAATATAGCTCAGGCAGTAGGAAGCTCTCTCATCCATTTATATGCAGATGATACAGTCTTATACTCAGCTGGCCCCTCCCCGGATTTTGTGTTAAATGCTCTACAACAAAGCTTTCTTAGTGTCCAACAAGCCCTTAACCTTGTTCTGAACACCTCCAAAACAAAGGTAATGTGGTTTGGTAAGAAGAATGCCCCTCTACCCACCGGTGTGATTACTACCTCTGAGGGTTTAGAGCTTGAGGTAGTCACCTCATACAAGTACTTGGGAGTATGGCTAGACGGTACACTGTCCTTCTCTTATTACATATCAAAGCTGCAGGCTAAGGTTAAATCTAGACTTGGTTTCCTCTATCGTAATCACTCCTCTTTCACCCCAGCTACCAAACTAACCCTGATTCAGATGACCATCCTACCCATGCTAGATTGCGGAGACGTAATATATAGATTGGCAGGTAAGGGTGCTCTCGAGCGGCTAGATGTTCGTTACCAGCACAACATTGCTCCTTGTAGGACACATCACTGCACTCTATACTCCTCTGTAAACTGGTAATCTCTGTATACCCGTCGCAAGACCCACTGGTTGATGCTTATTTACAAAACCCCCTTAGGCCTCACTCCCCCCTATCTGAGATACAGTAGGTCCAAGATGGCGTAGCAGTGTGGTCGTGGTTTTATTCTGTGTCCTAGTGTAAATATCCAGTTTCTTGTTTTTTTTGGTCTATTTTGTATATATTTCTCAATTTTACTTTTCATTCTTTAACTAAATATACTTTCCTGCAACCCGCCTCACCCAACGTGGAAAGGATTCTATTATTTCTTTATAACTTTCATCAAGAACCTTAAGCTGAAACTAGTGTAGCTGCAACTGAATGGCTACTTGCTATTAGTCACCGTTAGCGTCTTCACCATTGTCCGTGGCCTACACTATCCACCAGCCAGCTCTAGCTCTAGCCTGGACAATTCGTCGGCCAGTCTGCACAGCGTGCTATCGACCCAGAGCATATCGGACTTTCTGCCGGAATCACTGGACCCTAGCGCCGGATCATCGCAACCAGCTAGCTGCAACCTGTTGTTGGCTAATTACCATTGCCCCATATCAAGCACCAGTTAGCCTTGAGCTAGCCTCAGGCCCATCTCCCGGCTATCTACCTCTCTGTCAACCGGACGGGACCTCCTAGTGTTGACACTGAGCCCCGCCGATCCAACACGACTGGTTTGCCGACGAAATCGTCTGATGTGGTTTCAACAGGCTTCCCGTTGTGACGACCACGAAGATCCATCTGCTAGCCCTGGCCCGCTAGCACACGCAAACTACAACTGTGCTCCCTGCTAGCTGTGCTGAAGCACCAATTTCAACTGCTCTCGGACTCACATATTGCTGTTCACTGGACCTTATGATCACTCAGCTGCACAGCTGATGCCTGCTGGACTGTTCCTTTACACGGTACCCTGTCCTGTTTATTCTGTTTAGCCTCAGCCCAAACTTTATCGCTATTACCAGTTGTTGTCTTAGCTCTCTCTAATAACACCTGTGATTGCTTTATGCCTCTCTCCCATGTCAATATGCCTTGCCTATTGCTGTTTGGGTTAGTTCTTATTATACAATTTCACTGTAGAACCCCAAGTCCCTCTCAAACTGCCTCAAATAGTTCCTTTGTTCCACCCCCCATACACGCCGAGACCGGCTCAATCGGTGCCTCCAGTGATGCTATCTCTTTCATTGTTACCCAACGCTTAGGTTTACCTCAACTGTACTCATATCCTTCCATATCCTTTTCTGTACATAATGCCCTGAATCTTTTCTACAACGCCCGGAGAACTGCCCCCTTCATTCTATGTACCCAACGCACTAGAAGACCAGTTCTTAAAGCCTTTAGTCGAATCCTTATTCTAGTACTCCTCTGTTCCTCTGGTGATGTAGAGGCTAACCCAGGCCCTGCAGCCCCCAGTATCACTCCTACTCCCCAGGAGCTATCATTTGTTGACTTCTGTAACCGTAAAAGCCTTGGTTTTCTGCACGTAAATATCAGAAGCCTCCTTCCTAAATTTGAGTTATTCACTGCGTTAGCACACTCCGCCAACCCTGATGTTCTAGCAGTGTCTGAATCCTGGCTTAGGAAGGCCACCAAAAATTCTGAAATTTCCATCCCCAACTATAACATTTCCCGTCTAGATAGAACTGCCAAAGGGGGTGGAGTTGCAATATACTGTAGAGATAGCCTGCAGAGCTCTATCATACTATCCAGGTCTGTGCCCAAACAGTTTGAGCTTCTACTTCTAAAGATCCACCTTTCCAGAAATAAATCTCTCACTGTTGCCGCTTGCTACAGACCCCCCTCAGCCCCCAGCTGTGCCCTGGACACCATATGTGAATTGATTGCCCCCCATCTATCCTCAGAGTTCGTACTGCTTGGTGACCTAAATTGGGATATGCTTAACACCCCGGCCATCCTACAATCTAAACTAGATGCCCTCAATCTCACACAAATTATCAACGAACCTACCAGGTACAACCCTAAATCCGTAAACATGGGTACCCTCATAGATATCATCCTGACTAACTTACCCTCTAAATACACCTCCGCTGTCTTCAACCAGGATCTCAGCGATCACTGCCTTATTGCCTGCATCCGTAACGGGTCCGCGGTCAAACGACCACCCCTCACCACTGTCAAACGCTCCCAAAAACACTTCAGCGAGCAGGCCTTCCTAATTGACCTGGCCCAGGTATCCTGGATGGATATAGATCTCATTCCGTCAGTAGAGGATGCCTGGTTGTTCTTTAAAAGTAATTTCCTCTCAATCTTAAATAAACATGCCCCATTCAAAAAATACAGAACTAAGAACAGATATAGCCCCTGGTTCTCCTCAGACTTGACTGCCCTTGACCAGCACAAAAACATCCTGTGGCGTACTGCATTAGCATCAAATAGCCCCCACGATATGCAACTTTTCAGGGAAGTTAGGAACCAATATACACAAGCAGTTAGGAAAGCAAAGGCTAACTTTTTCAAACAGAAATTTGCATCCTGTAGCACTAACTCCAAAATGTTTTGGGACACTGTAAAGTCCATGGAGAATAAGAGCACTTCCTCCCAGCTGCCCACTGCACTGAGGCTAGGAAACACTATCACCACCGATAAATATACAATAATCGAGAATTTCAACAAGCATTTTGCTACGGCTGGCCATGCTTTCCACCTGGCTACCACTACCCCCGGCCACCAGCTCTGCACCCTCCGCTGCAACTTGCCCATGCCCCCCCCGCTTCTCCTTCACACAAATCCAAAGAGCTGATGTTCTGAAAGAGCTGCAAAATCTGGACCCCTACAAATCATCTGGGCTAGACAATCTGGACCCTTTCTTTCTAAAACTAGCCACCGAAATTGTCGCAACCCCTATTGCTAGCCTGTTCAACCTCTCTTTCGTAACGTCTGAGATCCCCAGAGATTGGAAAGCTGCCGCGGTCATCCCCCTCTTCAAAGGGGGTGACACTCTAGATCCAAACTGTTACAGACCCATATCCATCCTGCCCTGCCTTTCGAATGTTTTTGAAAGCCAAGTTAACAAACAGATCACCGACCATTTCGAATCCCACCGTACCTTCTCCGCTATGCAATCCGGTTTCCGAGCTGGTCATGGGTGCACTTCAGCCACGCTCAAGGTCCTAAACGATATTATATCCGCGATCGATAATAAACAGTACTGTGCAGCCGTCTTCATCGACCTGGCCAAGGCTTTCGACTCTGTCAACCACCGCATTCTTATTGGCAGACTAAATAGCCTTGGTTTCTCAAATGACTGCCTCGCCTGGTTCACCAACTACTTCTCAGATAGAGTTCAATGTGTCAAATTGGAGGGCCTGTTGTCTGGACCTATGGCAGTCTCTATGGGGGTGCCACAGGGTTCAATTCTTGGGCTGACTCTTTTCTCTGTGTATATCAATGATGTCGCTCTTGCTGCTGGTGACTCTCAGATCCACCTCTACGCAGACGACACCATTTTGTATACATCTGGCCCTTCATTGGACACTGTGTTAACAAACCTCCAAACGAGCTTCAATGCCATACAACACTCCTTCAGTAGCCTCCAACTGCTCTTAAACACTAGTAAAACTAAATGCATGCTCTTCAACCGAACGCTGCTTGCACCCGCCCACCCGACTAGAATCACTACTCTCGACGGGTCTGACCTAGAGTATGTGGACAACTACAAATACCTAGGTGTCTGGTTAGACTGTAAACTCTCCTTCCAGACTCACATTAAGAATCTCCAATCCAAAGTTAAATCTAGAATCGGTTTCCTATTTCACAACAAAGCCTCCTTCACTCATGCTGCCAAACATGCCCTCGTAAAACTGACTATCCTACCGATCCTTGACTTCGGCGATGTCATTTACAAAATAGCCTCCAACACTCTACTCAGCAAATTGGTTGTAGTCTATCACAGTGCCATCCATTTTGTCTCCAAAGCCCCATATACTACCCACCACTGTGACCTGTACGCTCTTGTTGGCTGGTCCTCACTACATATTCGTCGCCAAACCCACTGGCTCCAGGCCATCTATAAATCACTGCTAGGCAAATCCCCGCCTTATCTTAGCTCATTGGTCACCATAGCAACACCCACCCATAGTATGCGCTCCAGCAGGTATATCTCACTGGTCATCCCCAAAGCCAACACCTCCTTTGGCCGCCATTCCTTCCAGTTCTCTGCTGCCAATGACTGGAACAAATTGCAAAAATCTCTGAAGCTGGTGTCACGAATTCCGCCGAGACTGCTCCTCCTCCTTGTTCGGGCAGGCTTCGGCGTTCGTCGTCCCCGGAGTACTAGCTGCTACCGTTTGATGTTCTCTGTGTTTGTTTGGTTTTGTCTGGTTGGTGCACCTGTTTCATATCATGTATTGATTATGTCATCTATAAGTTTCCTTTGGTTTTGTTTGTAGTTGTGTGTTGTTGTACGCCTGTCCGTTGGTGTAGGTTTATTGTTTTCTTGTTGTTCGTGCTTTTCGCACTTTACGCACTGTTTGCGTAATCGCTCGCCTCCTGTTTGTTGAGGCCCGTTGTTTTGTATTTTGCCTCTGTGACTATTAAAGTCGGATCGACTAAGCTTCTGTGTCCTGCGCCTGACTCCAACACCGCATCCACATCAGCCTATGACAGCTGGAGACACTTATCTCCCTCACTAACTTTAAGCATCAGTTGTCAGAGCACCTTACCGATCACTGCACCTGTACACAGCCCATCTGAAATTAGCCCGCCCAACTACCTCATCCCTATATTGTTATTTATTTTGCTCATTTGTACCCCAGTATCTCTATTTGCACATCATCTCTTGCACATCTATCATTCCAGTGTTAATACTAATTGTAATTATTTTGCACTATAGCCTATTTATTGCCTTACCTCCATAACTTGCTACATTTGCACACACTGTATATTTTTCTGTTGTATTTTTGACTTTATGTTTTATTTTACCCCATATGTAACTCTGTGTTGTTGTTTTTATCGCACTGCTTTGCTTTATATTGGCCAGGTCACAGTTGTAAATGAGAACTTGTTCTCAACTGGCTTACCTGGTTAAATAAAAGTGAAAGAAAAAAAAAAAAAAAAAAGAAAAAAAAAAAAAAAAAAAAAAACTACTGCAGCCCTCATCCTCCACATACAACACCCATTCTGCCAGTCACATTCTGTTAAAGGTCCCCAAAGCACACATATCCCTGGGTCGCTCCTCTTTCCAGTTCGCTGCAGCTAGCGACTGGAACTAGCTGCAAAAAACACTCAAACTGGACAGTTTTATCTCCATCTCTTCATTCAAAGACTCAATCATGGACACTCTTACTGACAGTTGTGGCTGCTTCGCGTGATGTATTGTTGTTTCTATCTTCTTGCCCTTTGTGCTGTTGTCTGTGCCCAATAATGTTTGTACCATGTCTTGTGCTTCTACCATGTTGTGCTGCTGCCATGTTGTGCTGCTACCATGTTGTTTTCATGTTGGGTTGCTACCTTGCTGTGTTGTCGTGTGTTGCTGCCATGCTATGTTGTTGTCTTAGTTCTCTCTTTATGTAGTGTTGTGTTGTCTCTCTTGTTGTGATGTGTGTTTGGTCCTATATTTATATATATTTATTTATTTTATCCCAGTCCCCGTACCCGCAGGAGGCTTTTTGCCTTTTGGTAGGCCGTCATTGTAAATAAGAATTTGTTCTTGCCTCTTAAGGATCGGATCCTTTTTTAGATTTTCGCCCAAAATGACATACCCAAATCTAACTGCCTGTAGCTCAGGACCTAAAGCAAGGATATGCATATTTTTTATACCATTTGAAATTAAACACTTTGAAATTTGGGAAATGTGAAATTAATGTAGGAGAATGTAACACATTAGATCTGGTAAAAGATAATACAAACAAAAAAACATGTGTTTTCTAATGTATTTATTTTCTTCATCATCTTTGAAATGCAAGAGAAAGGCCACAACATAATATTGCAGTTTAGGCGCAATTTAAAATTTGGCCAATAGATGGCAGCAGTGTGTGTGCAATGTTTCAGATTGATCCAGTGAAGCATTGCAATACTGGACTATTTTGTATGAAGTCTGCCCAAATGTGACGAATTGGTCAATTGATACATTTTCAAGTACATAACTATAGAGAACATACAAAAATGATATGGTAATACAAAATGTAAGTTTACATACTCCCAGGAATATCATACATTATGGATTATTAGCTTATACACTAACTTTCACACATCTAGATGGCCGGATGTGGTGGGTGTGGAGCTAGAGACAGCAGGGGTTCAAACTGTAGAACCCAGTTCCTACATTTGAATATAAAAATTGATTTTATCAAACAAAACTATGCTACATTTTATCTCTGGGACCCTTAGGATGACAAATCAGAGCAAGATTACTGAATGAAAGTACATTATTTACCTTCAGAGGTGAATGTATCAAACCAGTTGACGTGATACGTTTTTTGTTGTTGTGAACTCTCCTCAAACAATAGCATGGTATTTTTTCATTGTAATAGCCACTGTAAATTGAACAGTGCAGTTAGATTAACGACAATTTAAGCTTTCTGCCCATATGTCCTGGAAAGTTTGCTGTTACTTACAACAGTCATGCTAATCACATTAGTGCACCGTCCCGTATACGGGACACCGATCCCGTAGAGGTTATCTGACTTGCCTAGTTAAATAAAGGTTAAATAAAAAATAAAAAAATGTGGCAGGTTAGGATAGTTAACGTGGCAGGTTAGGTGAATTAACGTAGCAGGCTCAAATAATTAACGCAGCAGGTTAGGTGAATTAACATAGCAGGTTAGGAGAATGAGGTTAAGGTTAGGAAGAGGGTTAAGGTTATGCTTAGCTACAATGCTACAGTTGTCAACAACTGTTGTCCCCGACGCAACCACTAGATGGCGCTATATGCCTATTCCATCTAGCCACAACTGTAGAAACATAAACAAACCATCTGTGGTGAAAAATCAAATCAAATTTGAATTTGATCAAATTTTATTTGCCACATGCACCGAATACAACAGGTGTAGACCTTACAGTGAAATGCTTACTTACAAGCCCTTAACCAACAATACAGTTTGTAAGAAAATAAAAAAAAGTGTTAAGTAAAAAATAGATAAGTAAAAAATAGATAAGTAAAAAATAGCTAATAAAATAATTAAAGAGCAGCAGTAAAATCAAATAACAGTAGGGAGACTATATACAGGGGGTACCGGTACAGAGTCAATGTGCGGGGGCACCGGTTAGTCGAGGTAATTGAGGTAGTATGTACATGTGGGTAGAGTTAAAGTGACTATGCATAAATAATAAACAGTGTAGCAGCAGCGTAAAAGAGGGGGTTGGGGTGGGGTGGGGGGCATTGCAAATACTCTGGGTAGCCGTGATTAGCTGTTCAAGAGTCTTATGGCTTGGGGGTAGAAGCTGTTAAGAAGCCTTTTGGACCTAGGCTCCGGTACCGCTTGCCGTGTGGTAGCAGAGAGAACAGTCTATGACTAGGGTGGCTGGAGTCTTTGACAATTTCTAGGGCCTTCCTCTGACACCGCCTGGTATAGAGGTCCTGGACAGCAGGAAGTTTGGTCCCAGTGATGTACTGGGCCGTACGCACTACTCTCTGTAGTGCCTTGCGGTCGGAGGCCGAGCAGTTGCCATACCAGGCGGTGATGCAACCAGTCAGGATGCTCTCGATGGTGCAGCTGTAGAACGTTTTGAGGATCTGAGGACCCACGCCAAATCTTTTCAGTCTCCTGAGGGGGAATAGGCTTTGTCGTGCCCTCTTCATGACTGTCTTGGTGTGTTTGGACCATGATAGTTTGTTGGTGATGTGGACACCAAGGAACTTGAAGCTCTCAACCTGTTCCACTACAGCCCCGTCGATGAGAATGGGGGCATGCTTAGTCCTCTTTTTTTTCCTGTAGTCCACAATCATCTCCTTTGTCTATTTCACGTTGAGGGAGAGGTTGTTATCCTGGCACCACACGGCCAGGTCTCTGACCTCCTCCCTATCATTGTCGGTCTCATCATTGTCGGTGATCAGGCCTACCACTGTTGTGTCTTCGGCAAACTTAACGATGGTGTTGGAGTCGTGCCTGGCCATGCAGTCATGGGTGAACAGGGAGTACAGGAGGGAATTGAGCATGAACCCCTGAGGGGCCCCCGTGTTGAGGATCAGCATGGCAGATGTGTTGTTACCTACCCTTACCACCTGGGGGCGGCCCGTCAGGAAGTCCAGGATCCAGTTGCAGAGGGAGGAGTTTAGTCCCAGGGTCCTTAGTTTAGTGATGAGCTTTGAGGGAACTATGGTGTTGAACTCTGAGCTGTAGTCAATGAATACCATTCTCAAGTAGGTGGTCCTCTTGTCCAGGTGGGAAAGGGCAGTGTGGAATGCAATAGAGATTGCATCATCTGTGGATCTGTTGGGGCGGTATGCAAATTGGAGTGGGTCTAGGGTTTCTGGGATAATGGTGTTGATGTGAGCCATGACCAGCCTTTCAAAGCACTTCATGGCTACAGACGTGAGTGCTACGGGTCGGTAGTCATTTAGGCAGGTTATCTTAGTGTTTTTGGGCACATGGACTATGGTGGTCTGCTTGAAACATGTTGGTATTACAGACTCAGTCAGGGACATGTTGAAAATGTCAGTGAAGACACTTGCCAGTTGGTCAGTGCATGCTCTGAGTACACATCCTGGTAATCCGTCTGGCCCTGCGGCCTTGGGAATGTTGACCTGCTTAAAAGTCTTACTCACATTGGCTACGGAGAGCGTGATCACATAGTCATCCGGAACAGCTGATTCTCTCATGCATGCTTCAGTGTTGCTTGCCTCAAAGTGAGCATAGAAGTGATTTAGCTCGTCTGGTAGTCTTGTGTCATTGGACAGCTCGCGGCGGTGCTTCCCTTTTTTAGTCTGTAATAGTTTTCAAGCCCTCCCACATCCGACGAGCGTCAGAGCCGGTGTAATACGATTCAATCTTAGTCCTGTATTGACTCTTTGCCTGTTTGATGGTTCGTCGGAGGGCATTGCGGGATTTCTTACATGCGTCCGGGTTAGAGTCCCGCTCCTTGAAAGCGGCAGCTCTACCCTTTAGCTCAGTGCGGATGTTGCCCGTAATCCACGGCTTCTGGTTGGGGTATGTACGTACGGTCACTGTGGGGACGACGTCATCGATGCACTTATTGATGAAGCCAGTGACTGATGTGGTGTACTCCTCAGTATAATAACACCGGTTCCGATCTCTTCTCTTAACACAAAGGCTACGTTTAGACAGGCAGCCCAATTCTGATATTTCTTCCACTAATTGGTCTTTTGACCAATCACATCAGATCTTTTTACATCAGCTCTTTTTCAGAGCTGATCTGATTGGTCAAAAAACAATGAGTGAAAAAAAGATCAGATTTGGGCTGCCTGTCTAAACACAGCAATATGGGCCCAGAACTTAATAGAGCATCTGACCAATTACGCAAGACTTTAGTTCTGGGTTAACCGAGATTAACTCATTGATCAAGGAAATAATGCAGAAAGTAGCCTATTAATCATACATTATGTGACACATCATGGTTGGTGTTGTACTTTAATCTGATATTATACCACATAAGATAGCTATGCATTGTCAAAATGCCTTATCTTGTCTGAGACTACTCAAGAAAGTGTATAGATTCATCAGTGAAAAACGTTTGTGAAAAAAAGCAAGAGTAAAAAAACAGAAAGGGAATCCTACCATCTAGTGGTGATTATAAACAGCTGTACAGGAGAGCAACTGAATGTATGTTGGTCATAATGGGGGCAATAGAGTTCACACAGCACTGTCTCCTTATATGGCTGGTTTAATGACATGCTATGGGTGAATGACAATACAGTCTTGGTCAAAAGTTTTGAGAATGACACAAATACTAATTTTCACAAAGTCTGCTGCCTCAGTTTTGATGATGGCAATTTGCATATACTCCAGAATGTCATGAAGAGTGATCAGATGAATTGCAATTAATTGCAAAATCCCTCTTTGCCATGAAAATGAACTTAATCCCCAAAAAACATTTCCACTGCATTTCAGCCCTGCCACAAAAGGACCAGCTGCCATCATGTCAGTGATTCTCTCGTTAACACAGGTGAGAGTGTTGACGAGGACAAGGCTGGAGATCACTCTGTCATGCTGATTGAGTTAGAATAACAGACTGGAAGCTTTAAAAGGAAGGTGGTGCTTGAAATCATTGTTCTTCCTCTGTTAACGAGGGCACTACGTTCATCCACCTCTGGCCTGCAAGCTCCCCTACCTCTACGGAAGCACAGTTCCCGCTCAGCCCAGTCAAAGCTATTCGTTGCTCTGGCACCCCAATGGTGGAACAAGCTCCCCCACGACGACAGGACAGCAGAGTCACTGACCACCTTCCGGAGACACTTGAAACCCTACCTCTTTAAGGAATATCTGGAATAGTATAAAGTAATCCTTCTACCCCCCCCACCCCCCACCCCCCCATAACAAAAAAAAACAAAATAAAAAGTGGTTGTCCCACTGGCTATCATGAGTTGAATGCACCAATTTGTAAGTCGCTCTGGATAAGAGCGTCTGCTAAATGATGTAAATGTTAACCATGGTTACCTGCAAGGAAACACGTGCCGTCATCATTGCTTTGCACAAAAAGGGCTTCACAGGCAAGGATATTGCTGCTAGTAAGATTGCACCTAAATCAACCATTTATCGGCTCATCAAGAACTTCAAGGAGAGAGGTTCAATTGTTGTGAAGAAGGCGTCAGGGCGCCCAAGAAAGTCCAGCAAGCGCCAGGACCGTCTCCTAAAGTTGATTCAGCTGCGGGATCGGGGCACCACCAGTGCAGAGCTTGCTCAGGAATGGCAGCAGGCAGGTGTGAGTGCATCTGCACGCACAGTGAGGCGAAGACTTTTGGAGGATGGCCTGGTGTCAAGAAGGGCAGCAAAGAAGCCACTTCTCTCCAGGAAAAACAACAGGGACAGACTTATATTCTGCAAAAGGTACAGGGATTGGACTGCTGAGGACTGGGGTAAAGTCATTTTCTCTGATGAATCCCCTTTGCGATTGTTTAGGGCATCCGGAAAACACCTTGTCCGGAGAAGACAAAGTGAACGCTACCATCAGTCCTGTGTCATGCCAACAGTAAAGCATCCTGAGACCATTCATGTGTGGGGTTGCTTCTCAGCCAAGGGAGTGGGCTCACTCACAATTTTGCCTAAGAACACAGCCATGAATAAAGAATGGTACCAACACATCATCCGAGAGCAACTTCTCCCAACCATCCAAGAACAGTTTGGTGACGACCAATGCCTTTTCCAGCATGATGGAGCACCTTGCTATAAGGCAAAAGTGATAACTAAGTGGCTCGGGGAAAAAAACATCAATATTTTGGGTCCATGGCCAGGAAACTCCCCAGACCTGAGTCACTGGCTTGCTGGTGCTCTTTCATGCCGTCCCTGGGAGGGGTGCGTCACTTGAGTGGGTTGAGTTACTGACGTGATCTTCCTGTCTGGGTTGGCGCCCCCCCCTTGGTTTGTGCTGTGGTGGAGACCTCTGTGGGCTATACTCGGCCTTGTCTCAGGATTGTAAGTTGGTGGTTGGGGATATCCCTCTAGTGGTGCGGGGGCTGTGCTTTGGCGGAGTGGGTGGGGTTATATCCTTCCTGTTTGGCCCTGTCCGGGGGTTTCTTCGGATGGGGCCACAGTGTCTCCGGACCGCTCCTGTCTCAGCCTCCAGTATTTATGCTGCAGTAGTTTATGTGTCGGGGGGCTGGGGTTAGTTGGTTATACCTGGAGTACTTCTCCTGTCTTATCCAGTGTCCTGTGTGAATTTAAGTATGCTCTCTCTAATTCTCTCGTTCTCTCTTTCTCTCTGAGAACCTGAGCCCTAGGACCATACGTCAGGACTACCGGGCATGATGACACCTTGCTGTCCCCAGTCCGCCTGGCCTTGCTGCTATTCCAGTTTCAACTGTTCTGCCTGCGGCTACGAAACCCCTACCTGTCCCAGACCTGCTGTTTTCAACTCTTAATGATCGGCTATGAAAAGCCAACTGAGAGACCTGAGCCCTAGGACCATACGTCGGGACTACCGGCCGTGGTGACTCCTTGCTGTCCCCAGTCCGCCTGGCCTTGCTGCTATTCCAGTTTAAACTGTTCTGCCTGCGGTTATGGAACCCCTACCTGTCCCAGACCTGCTGTTTTCAAACTCTTAATGATCGGCTATGAAAAGCCAACTGAGATTTATTCCTGATTATTATTTGACCATGCTTGTCACTTATGAACATTTTTGAACATCTTGGCATGGTTCTGTTATAATCTCCACCCGGCACAGCCAGAAGAGGACTGGCCACCCCTCATAGCCTGGTTCCTCTCTAGGTTTCTTCCTAGGTTTTCGCCTTTCTAGGGAGTTTTTCCTAGCCACCGTGCTTCTACACCTGCATTACTAGCTGTTTGGGGTTTTAGGCTGGGTTTCTGTACAGCACTTCGAGATATTAGCTGATGTAAGAAGGGCTATATAAAATAAAATTGATTGATTGATTGACCTTAATCCCATTGAGAACTTGTGGTCGATCCTCAAGAGGCGGGTGGACAAACAAAAACCCACAAATTCTGACAAACTCCAAGCATTGATTATGCAAGAATGGGCTGCCATCAGTCAGGATGTGGCCCAGAAGTTAAATGACAGCATGCAAGGGCAGATTGCAGAGGTCTTGAAAAAGAAGGGTCAACACTGCAAATATTGACTCTTTGCATAAACTTAATGTAATTGTCGATAAAAGCCTTTGACACTTATGGAATGCTTGTAATTATACTTCAGTACAAAAATATCTCATAACACTGAAGCAGCGAACTTTGTGAAGACCAATACTTGTGTCATTCTCAAAACGTTTGACCACGACTGTAGGCTTGTTCGACATAGCAGCCGACAGCCAACTGACTGATCTACAAATAACCTTGCATCACAAATAACTACTCATTATTATTTGTAGATCACGCATGACACATTACGGTTTTGATGCTCCGGAACACCGCCATACAGTAGTAGTATGACACTCCTCCCTGCTCTATTGCTACGTTCACGGCAACTCGGAACTACAACTCAAAGAGCAAGAACTGACACAATTGATTTATTTGGGAGGTACTTGTTCTAATTGAGTTGAAACATGATTACCTGACTTGGAAACTCGTGGTAGATGCCGGAAACTCGGGACCTCCGAGTTTAAATGAACTTAAGTTATTTGCATAGAGCTTCCTATTGGTTGATTCTGACACTTCCCAGGTGAGGAACTCAGGTATCATTTTTCTACGAGTAAGCAAGTCGGAAATGTCTGAGTTTCCGAAAGACGCGAACGCGGCAGAAAGATGAGCTCAGAGTTTCCCACTTGGAAAGAATCAGTGTCAACAAATAGGAAGCTCAACGCAAATGTTTAACTCGGAGGTTCCGAGTTTCCGAGATGTTTTCAAAGCACAGTAAATCCTGGCCCATGTTCAGTTGCCAAATGTTTCCGAACATTGCAGATAGAAATGCCATGAAAAGAGCCGATGTGATTCCTATTCTATATGTCAGAGAGGCATGTTTATTCTACATATCCTATTTCTATCTGAACGTTCCAAAACGTTGAGTCCTGCTGAATGCGACCCAGCTCTAGCAATGTTGTTTCGTCATACCATACCATCAATACACACACGAACGCACGTACACACAAACAAAGGGAGAGAGAGGGGGGAAATGGAGGGAGGAGAAGACAAGGAGAGACTATAAAACATATTGGTTTTTTAAAGAAGAAGCTTGCTTAATGGTACATCCCACATCAGGTTACAATTATCAACCATATGGTACCTCCCACATCAGGCTACAATTATCAAACATCAGATGAATTCATCGCCCATAGCTTCTTTCAAAACAGGCTTACATCATTTCGGGGAAACAAAGCCACAAAGGAATAGTCATTACAAATATAGCTTGTATTTTAGCAACCTTATTCTTTAAAATATTGAAAGTCAGCTTTATGATTAGGCTATTTAAAATCCATTCCGTTCGCATCATTGGCTATGTGAAAAACAAGGTAAGTGAACAGCTTCACTATTGTATGCAAACCAGGGTTGTTTACATTTCTCCAGCATTTAGCCTAAATATGTCGGGCAACCAGTTTTACGCGTTTTCCCAAATTCAGGTAGGTCCCTCCACGTTTCGTTCCGTTTGCTTTCGTTTAAGAAACGTTTTGCAACAGAATAGTTTTAATGAATAGGCTTGTAGACGACCTGCGTTACGATGTGCGTTTCAATGTGGAGTAATTTTGCGTAAATATGTCGGTCAACCAGTTTTAAGCGTTTTTCCAAATTCAGTTTCTCAGCCAAGGTGTAGCGTAGCCGGTAACAGTTGTCCTTAAAACGACCAACGCCTCTTGTACACAGGCTGGGTTTCGACATCACGGGGGATATTTATATCTCGGGAAATGGTGCTCCCCTTGAAATGCACTTGTCGTTATCGCGCTTCGGTATCACACAATGACGGCAAGGTTAGTATAGGGCGTCATTGCCAGTGCAATGTTGTGCCAGATCTACTGAGCAGGCGTCAGTGTCGCCAATTACTCAAACATTTTGTATCTGTACGCGGTGGAATATAGAATTTCTTAGAAACTAGGTCGGTGACTTGAGTGTAAGTACAGTATGCTTCTGTCAATAATGTACAATTTGCTTGCCTTGTATCAAAATTGTCTGCCTATCACACTTCAATGGTGCTACTCTCTTATGCTGCCAAAACAGTATCTACCATCATAACCTACTACTACAGTATACTGTAGTCAATGTTTACTGTAGAGATCTTGTTTTATTGTACAGTAGTTATTCATGCTTTAGTTAGAAAAAGTAGGTTGTGAATACTTGATCTTAAAACAGATCAGCTGTTCAGATTTCCTGTCTGGCAACATTTTTCATTTTAGTCATTTAGCAGACGCTCTTATCCAGAGCGATTTACAGGAGCAATTAGGGTTAAGTGCCTTGCTCAAGGGCACATCGACATATTTTTCACCTAGTCGGCTCGGGGATTAGAACCAGCGACCTTTCGGTTACCTTCACTACGCTCTTAACCACTAAGCGACCTGCCACCCGCAACAATTTAGGGTATTTCACAATATGATATAACGTTCGTTTCTCACAGTTATTGGCTATTTCAGACAGGGTCACTTGTGATCAACAACTACCTGACCAGACACTTGAGGAAAGCTTGGAGCTCCCCCCAGGTTTGGGTTTGGGCTGTGGGGACATGTATGGGGATAAACGTGTGCCTCAGTATTTAGTTACAAACCGTCAGTGATTTTGACACAGAGCCAGACGAGGGTTGTCACTAGTTACCACAGCCACAAAGTCAAAATTGTCTCTAGCGTAAAAATTCATGAAAACAAACATTTGCTTTTTGGTCTTCATTTAAGGTTAGGGTTAGGGTTAGGCATAAGGTTAATAGTGTGGTTAGGTTTAAAATCTGATTTTAAGAAGAGACATTGTAGAAATAGGCGGGGTTTAGCCAGATGTATTACTTTATGACTGTGGTAACTAGTGACGACACAGACGGGATCAACGAGTTGTGTTTACTTTCCAGAACTAGCCAATGATTGGTTGCACCACACATGTTAGCTGAAGGTGAGGTTCGTTTCATTCAACCGTTTTCTCAAGGGCACTAGGAGGAATGTTTCACCATTTTGGCGAAGAAACAACACAGTACTTCGAATCGGACATGTTATTCTTAGTAGGGCAGGGATCAGCTTATTTTTGGGAGCAGAATTGATGAGAGTTGTTCTATGAAGAAGAACTAGAACTGCAACATTTCAAGTAACATTGAAGAACGCCGTTTGCCATACAGTTTCGCTTCCTCCTAAAATGCCTTGCAAAATAAATCCTTGCATGAAATATGGGGGGGGCGTAGTAGTAGTACATGCACTTTGGCTGACCCATGACAACGTGATAGCTCCTGTGGCGCAGTGGTCTAAGGCACTGCATCGCAGCGCTAACTGTGCCACTAGATCCCTGGTTCGAATCCAGTCTCTGTCGCAGCCGGCCGCGACCGGGAGACCCATGGGGCGGCGCATAATTGGCCCAGCGTCGTCCAGGGTAGGGGAGGGAATGGCCGGCAGGGATGTAGCTCAGTTGATAGAGCATGGCGTTTGCAATGCCAGGGTTGTGGGTTCGTTTCCCACGGGGGGCCAGTATAAAAAAAAAAAATGTATTCACTAACTGTAAGTCGCTCTGGATAAGAGCGTCTGCTAAATGACTAAAATGTAAATGTAAAAAATGTGATAATAAAACTAAATCAACAAATATTCCCAACTGTTGCAAGGCAGCCGGTGGTAAATACATGGGTCCGCCGGGGGTAAATACATGGGTCCTGGCCTGAGGTCAGATACTACAGAAGTAGGTGTTGACATAGTTGGGTATACAGTATCTACAGTTGGTGATACCATGTCTGTACTGTACAGTACACTAAAAAAGACACCATAAATGCTTTAACGTGCAGCACTGTTCTAAGCATGCCAATTGTTACAGCACATCTGTCCTTTGACCCACAAAGGTGTTTTATTTATACATTGTAAATCAAGTCAAGTTCAGTTTACAGTCTGTTGCTGTGGGCTCTAGTGGTTAACTACTTTATAGCCAAAACGGTGTCAATCATACACTGGTATTGTAGATTTCAAGTCAGGATTCGTCCCTTTGTGCTCACTGCTCACAGGCCTACAGGTACAGTAGCAGAATATCTGTCAAACTCCTATTGACATGATTCAGTGCATGATGTAGGTAAAAGTCTGACTTACTCTACTGTACGGGTGTATATCTCACGTTCCTATTTGCATCTCTACTATGAACTTATACTCCCCTGTGTGTTTTTCTCTCTCTCAGTAACGAGTGGTAATGGCGAGCTTCTCTCCGCTGGTCCTGTCCATCGCTGCCACCAGCTTTGTGACATTCCAGTGTCTGTTCCATTTTGTCAGTCCCTGGATCTCTGCTCAGTTCTGCCCTGGGTACCGCCGTCTCAGCCCCAGACACACCGTAGAATGGAACTCCAGGTACAGCATCAGGAGACTGAGAAGTGATATTTTGGTATTATTCAATCATGTCATTCAAAGCTCCTATCAGAATACATATTGGATTATAATTTTCCCAGTTAAAGTACTTTTCTGAGCGTAGACCCTTTCAAATATCGTTGTGTAGCATTTTTCCATGGCATGGAATCCCACAGCTACCACCAAATGTCAAGTTTAAGTTAGTATGCTTTTATGAGTATGTGTATCTGTATTTCTGTGATATTTTTTCTAGAACTGTGTCTACATTTCACGCCTTGATAGTGGGGCTTTTTTGTCTCTACATATTACTATTTGACAATGCCGTCAATGAAGACCCAGTCTGGTAAGAATCTCCGTCACTGCTAAGTGTGCAATTCTTGATATTCTTGATATAATCTTATATTTGGAATATTTCCCTATATTTTCCACATGTGCTTTGTGCCTTCTTACCAATAGGGGAGATCCGTCACTGGTGAAAATAAATGTGGCCATAACCTGTGGCTACCTCATATCAGGTGGGTCTCCACTTCAAACATATTTAACCCCTGTATTACTTTGTATATTTCCATGGATTATCTTGACCCATACAGTGAGCTATCTCCCTTGTCTGTCTTGCAGATATGCTGCTCATATGTTACTATTGGCTGGCGATAGGGGACAAGTTTTTTGTAATCCACCACCTGGCAGCACTGTATGCTTACTACTATGTACTGGTGAGTTCCCTACTGACCCAGAGCAGAATGTGCAGGCAAGCTGGGGAAGGGACAAGGGCCAAGGGTGAACATCCATGTAGTTTGATGGGGTGGGTTAGAATGGATAACAAAGTGCTAATCAGGGACGAAATAGTTTGGTTCCAATTTACATTCAGTATCCCCAATATGTGTAGGCCTATATTTGGAACACTTTGATATATAGTGTTGTGAGACACTTTGATTTACAGTGTTGTTATTGACCTATAAATACAGTGCTATAAGTGTTATTACTCAGTTGTTTTGCTGTACTTACTAGGGTTATTACACAGTAATAGAACACTGTAAACCAGGGTTAGGCAAGTAGATTCAGCCGTGGGCCGATTTTTGTTGGAGAAAATGGTTGACAAACTTTGTACACTGCAAATTGACCACAACTAAGCCCACAAAGAGATTGTATTTAAAAAATAACAATAATTTCATACCTTGATTACATTCAGTCTCTTTTTTTATTTTTGGGAATACTTGAACAGATTTCCTAAAATAAACACATTTTTAGCTGAATTCCTGGATATTTTGCGGTCTTTTTGACCAAAAACGATTAACATGTCTCCAGGAAACCGGACTGTAGAGTTTCTGTGCATAATGTATTCTCTTACTTCTCTCAATCTGTAATGATGGTGATTGGTGCATGCTGCCTTTTTGCTTGTTTCGACCTTTTGACCCTAGACCCTATACACCAATACAAAGACAGGGTCCTCCTCTCATTTCATTTTTCCAAATCACCACTGACTTTTCTTAGTAAAATGTACTGGATAATTTCCAGTCCTTTTTGGGGGTAATGTTAGAATGGATTATAGAGTAAGGTTTTGAAATGGATATTGAGACATTAACAGCATCCACATAGTTAGTCCATATCTTTTTTTTTTTCTCTAGAATGTTTTTTCTCTTCTTCAATGTTGGGATGGGGGCTTTTAATGGTGCCAGATCTCACTAGTTGCACTTTTCTTCTGTTTAGGTATTTATTTCCATGTCTCTCCTCCACTTACATGTGTGATCAATTAACCCAGTCTTGTGTCTCTAATCTGCTAACAATACAGTACATGAAAAAAGGTCCTAAAAAAGAACAGGCCTGGGTCAATTGGCTATAGAAGGGGTCCCTTCCTATCTTGTCTAGTGGATTCTGTTGTGGTACATAGAGCACATGTTGCCTAATAACAGTATGGACTTACCAGTACATAGAGGTACAAGCATGCACTGCTGGATTGTCACCACCAATTTTTGAACACATTTTGAACATTTCTATGTGACCCAACTTGATTAACCGTGTCAGAACCCCAGTAAGTACACCTAGATTTTAAATTTTTTATGGATCGTACGGTAGGTTTACGATCATGATGTATCATGAATTCGCATATTATTGAAGGTACTTCTCTTGCCATTATTTTCTTTGCACTTTGTTCTGTCTCTTTCTCTTTTAGAGCATAGGAATGTTGCCGTATTTTGCTAACTTCCGTCTGGTCGCAGAGCTTTCCACTCCTTGTGTGAACCAGCGGTAGGTAACCTCTGTGTCAAATAGACCCACGCACACACAAACATAATTTTTACTGGGAAGTAGAGGGAACCTCGTAAAATAACAATTTATTTGCCCTTACAGTATATGAATAGTGGCTTTTGTCGTTGGTAGTAGTGCATTCAACCGTTTCAGAAACACTATTGACCGTTAATGTTTAACTACTTATAGTGAGTCAGACCAGTTACACCCAGCTGAAAGCTTGAACAGTGTCTGAACTACATCATTAGAGACACATGTTTCATACTTAATAATACATTTTGAGTCACATACATTTCCAATTGTATACTATTATCCTGATTTAATCCAACAAAGACAAAATACAGATTCACTGTTAAACATTTACATTTATATTTTAGTCATTTAGCAGACGCTCTTATCCAGAGTGACTTACAGTTAGTGCATTCATCTTAATATAGCTGGGTGGGACAACCACATATCTCAGTCATAGCTACTTTGAGTAAAAATATACTTACTATCAGCAAAGTCAGTGCTAGTAGAAAAAGAGTCAAGTGTGAGTGTTAGTTTAACAGGTATGATTTCAGATGTTTTCGGAAGATGGGCAGGGACTCTGCTGTCCTAGCGTCAGGGGGAAGCTCGTTCCACCATTGGGGTGCCAGGACAGAGAAGAGCTTTGACTGGGCTGAGCGGGAGCGGCCCTCCCATAGGGGTGGGAGAGCCAAGAGGCCAGAGGTGGCAGAACAGAGTGCTCGGGTTAGGGTGTAGGGTTTGAACATAGCCTGAAGGTAGGGAGGTGCAGTTCCCTGAGGAATTGTACTTAAAACCTTTAAGTGCTGGGTATACTGTAGATATGTGTAAAGTGAGTCATCTTACTGGAACAATGCCAGTTGATATCCATGACTCCATTACAATTGAGTCCAACTTCAACTGCCATCTCACTCTGTCACCATAACTGTACTAACTGTGTCTATCTTTCAGCTGGTTCTTTGAAGTGCTTGGTTACCCAAAGAAATCATTACCAAATATGGTCAACGGAATTGCCATGACGGCATCCTTCTTCCTGGTGAGGATAGCGGTCATGCCGATGTACTACACCCGGATGTACGCTGTGTACGGGACGGAACCCTTCTACCGGGTGACTTTTGGTGGCCGTTGTGCCTGGATGGGCCCCAGTTTCTGTCTAGACATTATGAACGTCATGTGGATGCATAAAATGGCCCGTGGCTGCATTAGTGTCCTGCGCTCTCCCGGAAAGGTAAAAGTGGAAAAGCTACAGAATGGGAAAGTGCACTGAGGGGTTGAAAAAGGCAATGGTGGAGTTATTTTATTCTATGTCTGGTTCAAATGGTTCATGGACATTTTTGGATCAAATGGTTCATGGACTGGAAATGTCTTGAGAGTCCCTAGTATCCCGTGACCAGGTAAATTGTGTACCACTACACTTATTTGCCCAGAACACTGCCAATTAAACAAGCGCTACAGTCCTCCACCATGATGGGAGGGGACATGGTAAAAGCCATTGGACTGCATCTCCTCTTGGTCCTTAGAAATGGAGGAAGTGGATGGAAACAAACAGACAATACTCTAAAGCACAGCTCCTCTTGTCTGCTGGACCCTTTGTTTGTAAATTGTATATGTCCACCTAAAGGTGTCTTGTGTGTATTGCCACAATAACATGAACTGACATGGAAGAGAATGTAAAAGGAGCTCACATAGTTTTGTAATGTTTATAAAGCCATAAAGATGGCTCTTGTACAAATATCATGAGATATTGTATGAAAATTTAATCCTTACTTGAAATCTGTGTTTTCACCAGCATTAGGGTGTAAAATGCATATATTGTCAGACTACTGAAGTCTCTCTGCTCAGGAGCCTGCTCATGCAGTAGGCCTAGGAAATATTAGTCATGCACATAAAGTATCAGGGTAGATTTAGACAAACCACAGCAAACAAATGCCAGAATGTATTGTCATTTTATCTCTAGAAGTGACCTTACTGAGTGTGATTTATGATAACAGCAATAAAAGTGCACTTATGTCTAACTGACACACCCACACTATAACTTCACACAAGCATCTTTGCACGGTTTACAAATTACAGATAAAACTTCAGAAGTCTCAAGCTTCATAATGTAATGTGAAAAATGTCATTAAAGGGATACTGCAAGATTCTGGCATTTAATCCCTTTTTCTGGTTACCCAGAGTCCGATGAACTTGTATGTCTGTATGAAGTTAGAATAGCAATGCTACTGTACCTTAAGACTTCCAGTCATTGTGCTAACGCCAGTTAGTATTGGCTCGCTAAACTACCGCTATTCCATCATACTGCGTGCAGAGACATAAAAATGGTATCCACAAATTAATCTGACTCCGGGTAAATAGAACATGGCCTTAAATGCCAGAATCTCGCATTATGCCTTTAAGGTTTCCCTGTTGGATCTCTGGGTGAGAATATGCAAGCTATTTATTGTGACATTTACAGCCATGATAGTTTTAATATTTCATTTAAAAAATGTATTTCAATAATGTACTCTTCTTTGAGTAAGTTGAAGTAAGTGATTTATTAACCTAATTTTCATACATGCTTTGATTATCTTCAGACTGTTGTCAGCAGACAACATGACAACACTTGTCTGCTACTGCCGTCTTGTGGAGACAATGCGGGACTGCAAACATCCCCTCAAAAGGAGGATACAGTGGTCAATGAGCATTGAGAAATATTCATAAAAAAATGATTAATGTTAAAACCTTGGTTTGGCATCATTTGGTCATCACATTGTTTTCTTAAAGTCCCATACCTTTGGCTACTTTGCCCACCATTATTACCTCTGGCTCTTAAAGTATAGATAAAAACGTACAACTATGGATGTAAAAACGTACAATTATGCTTGTAATTAAAAACGATTGAATTAAATGGGATAAAGGTGAGTTGAGAGTGATTGATCTACAAATAACCTGTATCCTAAATGACTACTCAATATTATTTCTAGATCATTCAAGTCTGGCATAATATACCAATGATACATAACGGTTTTGATGCTCTCGAACAGTTTTGACAAAGACGGTACAGTATGAAGATAGGCAGAAACTGCTTCTCCAATAGAAATTCCCGATCACACTTGTAGGTGATCTCATCATGGCGACGTTGGTTCGCTAAACTCGGGCGAAGAAACACATCATCGGGTTTGCTAAATTTGCATAATTGCCCATGTGCATGTCATTGTGATGGAAGCTGTAGGAGAAATAACGTCGTGGGAGAGACAAAAAGTGAGTAAAAAACATACTACATTTACATCCCGCCCTGAATGTAAGCCAGGGCGGGATTCATTTGCAGTCTGGACGTGGAGTGGTGAACATCTCCTGCTCTGACTGCAGCTGGGAGGGACTGCTGCGCAGGACTGGGCCGCCTGTGAGTGCTTTGGGACGGGGGTGAGTGCTTTGGGACCGGGGTGAGTGCTTTGGACGGGGGTGGGGGGTGAGTGCTTTGGACGGGGGTGGGGGGTGAGTGCTTTGGACGGGGGTGGGGGGTGAGTGCTTTGGACGGGGGTGGGGGGTGAGAGCTTTGGACGGGGGTGGGGGGTGAGTGCTTTGGACGGGGGTGGGGGGTGAGAGCTTTGGACGGTGGTGGGGGGTGAGTGCTTTGGACGGTGGTGGGGGGTGAGTGCTTTGGGACGGTGGTGGGGGGTGAGTGCTTTGGGACGGGGGTGGGGGGTGAGTGCTTTGGGACGGGGGTGGGCGGCAGCACCCCCCGCTGCTCGCTGAGAGTAAGAAGGATATGTGCTTTCACGTCAGAGTCTCCAAAAGTCTCCAATAACACCAGAAAAAGTCGCTAGATTTGTCACTAGTCGCTTTTTTGAAAATGTGTCGCTAGAGGGGTCTGAAAACTCGCTAAATATAGTGACAAAGCCGCTAAGTTGGCAACACTGGCCCGGAAGTTGGTTTAAAAACTATTTGGTTTTGATGCTCTCGAACACGAGCATCAAAACCGTGATGTATCATGGGTAAATTGTGACAGACTGACTGGGTCCCTCCTCTCTGACCTTTTCCAGTGGGTTTTGAGGAGAGAGTCAAGAACCGTTCTTTGTGCTTTATACCCATAGAGATAGATACAGGACTCATCTTTATATGTAGCGTATGTGACAGCATGGGAATGGGAAGCGCCATTGAGGCTACAACCCATAGGAATCCCGGTCTCTATCATTCTCTGTTATACCTCAGTGGAGAGGACGCGAAGTGTATGCAATTGAGATTCTCCCAAAGTAACCAATCATGTAACCAGAACATTCCAGCAATGCATTGTGGGTGTAGTGTTTGCCAACTTTCACGTCATTGCAGCATAGACGCACTGCTTTCATCAAGGTAACTAGTTTATATTTACTAGGTTAATCCATAGTAAAATCGTTTGTTTTACTTTATATGTTTCAAGAAATAGGCGACGAGTTCAGTCATAATATGAGTCTGTCATTTCTAAACTAATGTCAAACCAGCATATGTGCTCATGGGATGGGAGACCTACCGCTACAGTATCCGGCAGCTGATGTGGTCCAGAGTGCATGCAAGGTCGTAAGAATTACATAATCGCTGCTGTAGCAATGCTAATTTCAACAGTTACTGTAATATCCCATTTAGGACAACTGTCATGTGTTACAGACATGGAAATAACAAGCTAGGGGTGCTGTTGTTTCACTCTTTGACCGTTAGCTATATGACTGGTTATTTAATAGGCTAGATGTGAGATGAGCTAGCTATGAGGCATGGCAAGAATTCATGAACCTTTACACATTTATTATTTCTTAACGCTAATATCTGTTACATCGCTGACAGGTCTGGGGTGTAGTCCTATCCAGTGACTAACTTGTCAGGCAGAATGGACCCCATGTCCGGTTCAACAGTTAAAGCAGAGGGTTTTGTGGTCCCTCACCCATATGCTGGCTCTCCACCCCAGGGATGCCCCATGCAAAAGGAGACCAAACTAAGTAAGTCTCTTCAGCTGTGTCAGGTTGATACGGTTGGTGTTTGCGTTTGTCTATTGGTTCTCTGTTGTCTGCAGTGTATACCCCTAACCCCATCAGCTGGCACACCTTGAATAACAATAGCAAAGCAGATATTGTTTTTCATTGTACTAATGTATTTTGACCTGTCCTCTCAGGTGCACCTGTACCACAATCAGAGTGTCCCATGCACAAGGCGTCCGTCCCAGCCCAGGTTGAGACCACTTCCCCCCCAGTAGCCCCAGCTTCAGACCAGGCAGGGTCAACACATCAGGATCGGGCATACGAGTTTGTGGAGTGCCCCATGAAAGCAGCCAACAGAGAGAAATTTGTGTCTGACATTGATATTGCAAACATGGTACGAAAAGCAGCTAAAATACTTGTGTATTATTCTTACTACTGTGTAATTACACAGTGATAAGAACACTAAAGTGTTAGAGTTTTTTAATAAACTGATGTACTGAATGTTATTTAGTGTACCTATCTTTTTTCATAACCCAGGAACTGGTTGACTAATAGGCTAAAATCAAATGAAAACCAGTCAATTAGGAGATAGATGCCAATAGAGCATATATCGATGAGACTTAAAACTCTGAAGGCATCCAGTTTTGTTCTGTTATTTCTCTTTATCCAGATGCCGCCACCCAACCAGCAGCCCGCCCCAGGTCAGCCCTTTGATCTGTCAGTGAACAGAGAGGAGTCCCAGATCCCCCGGGGTGGTACGGAACAGAACTGGGTCTACCCCTCGGAACAGATGTTCTGGAATGCCATGCTGAGGAAAGGGTCAGTCGACCAATCAGAACACTGAAGAAAGATGGCTTGGGCATAGAGATAGAATGTATAGAATTGATAGAACCTATAGTTTTATCTCTATGGGGTTTAGGGTTTCTACTGCTGTGTACTGACTCATTAAAATTGTTTCACAGATGGCACTGGAAAGATGAAGATCTTGGGCAAAAAGACATGACGAACATCATCAAGATTCACAACCAGAACAATGAACAGGCATGGCAGGAGATCCTCAAATGGGAACAATTCCATAAGAAGTGAGTAAACTCAGTGAACAATCAACATCTCAGACTCTGGTACAAAACCATGTAAGGTTGAGCGCTTTTTACTGACGTTTCAAATTACCCCTGAATGACAAGTGCATGTCACGATATGTATGCCATACCAGATATGTGAATTGTATTTGATTTCTTTCTTTCTAGGGAATGTCCCTGCGGACCCTCCCTGTTACGGTTTGGAGGCAAAGCAAAAGAATTCACTCCTAGAGCCAGGTTTCGCCACTGGATGGGGTGAGTTTTTGGTGTAAACAGTTGTGAGTGGAAGTTACATACATGCAAAAATATATACATTTCCTTGACACAGACCTAGCACAAGCAAGTACAACTAGCACTCTTTGTCTGGTTGTTTCAATGTATAATACATTAGATCATATGACCTCATTTTGTCTTCTACTCTTTGCAGGTATGGCTTACCGTTTGACAGGCACGACTGGATCGTAGACCGCTGTGGAAAGGAGGTGCGCTATGTGATTGACTACTACGACGGCGGTGAGATCGATAAGCAGAATTTCACCATCCTGGACGTGCGTCCTGCCTTCGACTCCCTCAGCGCCGTGTGGGACCGTATGAGAGTGGCCTGGTGGCGCTGGACCTCCTCTTAAACCCCAACACTCCCCACAGTAATAGCCTGATCCCAGATCTGTATGTTGTCATGCCATTCAATGATAGTCAGAGGAGTTGGCTAAATCACATACAGATCTGGGACCAGGCTATCCACTACCACTTTAGATTCACAGGGTTGAATACAGTCGCTATGTTCTCCTTCATTGATTTGAGGGAGTACTAATGTATTTATTGACCAGACTCTGGCACTCTGCTAATAACTAAACTTTTAATTGACAGATTGTCTTCATTGCTTGAAGTGAACTGTTTTGATTGACTTTGAGTCCACACACGCAATCACCATGTATATTGACTTACTGTAATAATTGTTTGTTTGGGAGGACATACTAATTGGTGGCTTTTCTTTAGTGAATCAATTATCCTAAGTTGATAAGATGGAACTGTGTGTTATTTGTATCCAGTATTATGGTGTTGTTTTAAGTTAAAGGGAGGGATTCTGTACTTGTGGGCTTCTAACATGTATTTAAAGTGTCTCAATGACTAAACGCAACAACTCCCAGGTCAATGGAAGCAACCATTTGGAATGGACTCAATGAAGACAAATTGATAATCCATTTGTCGCAGATAAAACAGGTTCATGGGTACCCTTTGACTTGAGTTTCAATGCAACACACAGTTGAATGTTTTCTTTCTTCACTGTCATCATTTAGTTAAATCCAGAGGAAATAATTTGTTTTATTTAGTATAGTATAAGCTTCTGTCTTAAGCATCCTAAATAATACCATAGATTCCACTTTTGAAAAATAGTAAACTTGGCCAAAAGGCAAGCATGATATTCCAACTGATTATAGGCTACTAAAGCCAACGACTGAAAATGTGAACCAGGCTTTACCGCTGCGCCACGGAGTTCAGATGAAAACAGGAGAGAATAAAACGTATATCTGGGCCCCGTGTAGCTCAGTTGGTAGAGCATGGCGTTTGCAACGCCAGGGTTGTGGGTTCGATTCCCACGGGGGGCCAGTATGAAAAATGTATGCACTCACTAACTGTAAGTCGCTCTGGATAAGAGCGTCTGCTAAATGACTAAAATGTAAATGGGAACGATCACACACTATTTATTGCTGACCAACAGATGTCACTAATGTGCATTGTGAACAGATATTGACGCTCTGAGTAATGAACAGTTTTTCGGCACAATTGAGAAGGGTGCAACTGCAGCCCGCAATTCGGGGCGTTCCTGTATGTGGCCATTCCTGCATCTGCAGGAACCCCTCTTTATACTTGTATTGGTCAATTTTTAAGCCATGACTCCAGGACATAGGTGGGAGGCAGGGGCGCTCTAGTACAGTAGATGGCGGTAATGCACTGTAACGTCGATGCCAACCGCCGGTAAACACCACAGAAGAAGAAGAGGCGGGGCGCAACAACGGTAGAGTGTCTTTTGCCTCTGCCTGTCGGGCACTGTTTTCCCGCAGTACTGTTAACAATGATGTTGCTAGCTAGCAAAGAGGACTATTGTCACAATTTTGTGAAAGCGCCTTCAGAAAGCCTCGGTTTCCCATCACTACAAGCTACTGCAAAATGTACACCATTACAAAAGTATGTGGACACCCCTTCAAATGAGTGGATTAAACTATTTCAGCCACACCCGTTGCTGACAGATGTATAAAATCGAGCGCACAGCCATGCAATCTCCATAGACAAACATTGGCAGTAGAATGGCCTACATGTAGTTCACTACTCCCCAACGCTGCAAGTAAATAAGCTTTTTTGACTGAGTTTTTGGTCTGGATGTGGGCGGAACTAAAAATAGGGACTTGAAGCACATCGGACATATAAACACAAAGTACACATTTCCAACATGTTAAACATTTTATGAAATGAGTGGGAGAAGCAGTGATTTCTTTTAGATATTTTGAATGACAGTTGTAGTTTGAAATGTCTGAGCTGGCATTGGATGAAATGTCAGTTTTATCAGCAATATACTGTGAAAAGGACGAATTTGAGCTACTTGAGGAATCAGGCAAGATTTTGAGCTAGCTAGCTAGCTGAGTTTCTCTACACCAGGATTTGCCAAGTACCTCAACTCCACGAGGATGTCATCCACGGAGATGGGCGCAGATTATACTTTTCAAAATGAAACTCCGACTCCTTCGAATCGCTATGCTAGGGCTCAACAACTAGATTCAGCTGCGGGCCGATTTCTTCTTGAGCGTATGGTCAGGGGGCCGGAACATAATTACAAATAATTTGTGGACTGCAAATTGACCGCAAGAAACCCAAACAGATATAACATTTGACTGGTACGACTTGTATATAGCCAAGTTATTGTTACTAATTGTGTATTACTTTTCTATTATTTCTCAATTTTGTTTCTCTCAGTATTGTTGGAAGGGGGGGTAAGTAAACATTTCACTGTTAAGTCTACACCTGTTGTTTACGAAGTATGTGACGAATACAATTTGATTTGATTTAAAACATAAACATTTCAAAACTTGCTTACATTTGTATATGATCTCATACTCATTGGCCAGTTTATTAGGTACACCCATCTAGTACTGGGTTGGACCCTGCTTTGCCTCCAGAACAGCCTGAATTCTATGTGGCATGGAAACGTTGCTCAATTGGTATCAAGGGATCTAACATGTGCCCGGAAAACATTCCCCATACCATTACACCACCGCCACCATCCTGTACCATTGACACCAGGCAGGATGGGGCCATGGACTCATGCTGCTTACGCCAAATCCTGACTGCCATCAGCATGACGCAACAGGGACTGGGATTCGTCAGACCAGGCAATGTTTTTCCACTCCTCAATTGTCCAGTATTAGTGGTTGCGTGCCCACTGGATCCACTTCTTCTTGTTTTTAGCTGATAGGAGTGGAACCCGGTGTGCCATTCTCCTTCGGCCTCTCATCAACGAGCTGTTTTCGCCAACAGGACTGCCGCTGACTGGATGTTTTTTGTTTGTCGTTACCATTCTTGGTAAACTCTAGACACTGTCATGTCTGAAAAGGCCAGGAGGCTGGCCATTTCTGAGATACTGGAACCGGTGCACCTGGCACCGACGGTTATACTACGCTTAAAGTCAATCGTTTTGCCCATTCTAATGCTCAATCGAACAGTAACTGGATGCCTGTCTGCCTGCTTTATACAGCAAGCCACGGCCACATGACTCACTGTCTGTAGCCTCCCGAGTGGCACAGTGGTCTAAGGCACTGCATCGCAGTGCTAGCTGTGCCACTAGAGATCCTGGTTCGAATCCAGGCTCATGGGGCGGCGCACAATTGGCCCAGCGTCGTCCAGGGTAGGGGAGGGAATGGCCGGCAGGGATGTAGCTCAGTTGGTAGAGCATGGCATTTGCAACGCCAGCGTTGTGGGTTCGCTTCCCACGGCGGGCCAGTATGAAAAATAAAATAATGTATGCACTCACTAACTGTAAGTTGCTCTGGATAAGAGCATCTGCTAAATGACTAAAATGTAAATGTCTGTAGAAGCGAACCATTTTTCGTGAACTGGGTGATGTACCTAATAAACAGGCCACTGAGTGTTTATCTCTCTTATGCGTGGGAATACTTTGGAACAGATTTCCAAAATTAAAATAACTTGGAGCTGATTTGCTGGTGTTTTTAGTCATTTATGTCAAAAAATTTTTTTACAAGTATAATTTTTTTGCTCAGAAAACTTGGGGAGCCAAATAAAATGACCCCAGTTGGGGAACCCTTCATAAATGTAAATTCTTAAACCATTACCATGTACCTATGTTTGTCCTCTGTTGCATGCCTTTCTTTGTTTGCTGAAATCCATACTTTTAAATAAAACGTTAATCAAATACATCCACCGATGGCAACTCAACAAGGAAACAGTCGGTGGTTGTTTTTGATTGCGGAAATCCATATGTTTTTTATAAAACAAAGAAAGGCATGCAACAACAAAGGACAAACATAGGTACACTGTAAGGGTTTAATAATTTACATTTTGAAGTTTCAACTGCATAGCGTCTCGAAGGTGTCGGTGGTTATTTTACAAAACTAGTCTGCGCTCAACTCCATGGATGATATCATCGTGTAGTTAAGGTACTTGGCGTTGGCAACTCCATACAGTATGTACACTGTAGCTAGAGTTTTTACTTTATGTTAGCTAGCTGGCTAGCCTAGATGCTAGCTATGTATAGTTAGTAGTATTTTACATGTGGTGTGACATTTATGAGTTACTTGAACACGTGTGTAATACGTTATTGTTTTCACAGCTGAAAAGGGACTTGTATTCCGCATCCAGATGGAGGTGGAAGAAGCCACCAGTGAGAGAACTCTTCTGAGTCTCCTCTTCCAGCTGCCAACCGAGTACCCCCACTGTGTCCCAGAAATATGTGTCAGCTCTGAACAGCTCTCCAGGAAACAGTGCCAACACATCAAGCAGAGTTTACTGGAAAAGGCCTCAGCACTGGAGCCAGAGCCCATGGTTCATGAACTACTGCTGTGGCTCCAACAGAACTTCACTGAACTCACCTCAAATGAACAGTCCCAGGTGAAGGAGGTGCAAGAGGGTGGTGAGGAGGAGACGTGGATAGCTCTTTTTCTAATAGACCATATGAGGTCCAAAACTAAATATATAAAGACAATTGAAAAGTGGAGCTCGGAATTGGGGCTCACCGGAAGACTGTTCTTGGGGAAGTTGATACTGGTCCTTCTGCAAGGCGCAAGGAGGAGTATCAAGGTAGTATAGAGTTTGGATAGATTTTAGACACTAGCTGATGCAATGACGTCTCTTCAGATCAGCTACAACACTCATGATAAATAATGAATATGATGTACACGTCACAATATGGTGGATATAATGATGTCATGTACACTTCCTTCCAAACTTATTTGGATAGTGAAGCTAAAATGTTACATTTTGTTCTATACTTCAGCATTTTGGATTTGAGATTAAATGTTTCATATGAGGCGACAGTACAGAATGTCACCTTTATTTAAGGGTATTTTCTTACCATTTAGAAATGAAAGCACTTTGTGTCTAGTCCCCCCATCTGAAGTCATAAGGATTATAGTATATCAAAGTAGTCATAAGTTTAGTGTTTGGTCCCATATTCCTAGCATGCAATGACTACATCAATCTTGTGACTTTCGGATTATGTTGTGCCAATAGAAGTGAATGGTAAATAATGTATTGTGTCATTTTGGAGTCACTTTTATTGTAAATAAGAATGGAATATGTTTCTGAACATTTCAACATTCATGTGGATGCTACCATGATTACGGATAATCCTGAATTAATCGTGAATAATGATGAGTGAGAAAGTTAGAGGCATACATTTCTTATTCCACCCCAAAATGCTAACCTCCCCTGTTATTGATAATGGTGAGAGGTTATCGTGTTTTAGGGGCATGATCTTTTCATCACTAACCCTAACCCATTATTCACGATTCATTCAGGATTATCTGTAATCATGGTAGCATCCACATTCATGTAGAAGTGTTCAGAAATATTATATTCTTATTTACAATAAAAGTGACTCCAAAATAACACAATACATTATTTACCATTCATTTCTATTGGGCACAACATAATCCGAAACACAACCAAAACAAACTGCAAATGCATCCAACAAGTTTGTATGCAAATGCTTCCAACAAGTTTGTAGAGTCACAAGCTTGATGTAGTCATTGCGTGCTAGGAATATGGGACCAAATACTAAACTTTTGACTAAATTGAATACTTATGACACCTTCAAATGGGGGGACTAGATACATAAAGTGCATTCATTTCTAAACGGTAAAACATACAGTGGGGAGAAGTATTTGATACACTGCAGATTTTGCAGGTTTTCCTACTTACAAAGCATGTGGAGGTCTGTCATTTTTATCATAGGTACACTTCAACTGTGAGAGACGGAATCTAAAACAAAAATCCAGAAAATCACATTGGATGATTTTTAAGTAATTAATTTGCATTTTATTGCATGACGTAAGTATTTGATACATCAGAAAAGCAGAACTTAATATTTGGTACAGAAACCTTTGTTTGCAATTACAGAGATCATACGTTTCCTGTAGGTCTTGACCAGGTTTGCACACACTGCAGCAGGGATTTTGGCCCACTCCTCCATACAGACCTTCTCCAGATCCTTCAGGTTTCGGGGCTGTCGCTGGGCAATACGGACTTTCAGCTCCCTCCAAAGGTTTTCTATTGGGTTCAGGTCTGGAGACTGGCTAGGCCACTCCAGGACCTTGAGATGCTTCTTACTGAGCCACTCCTTAGTTGCCCTGGCTGTGTGTTTCGGGTCGTTGTCATGCTGGAAGACCCAGCCACGACCCATCTTCAATGCTCTTACTGAGGGAAGGAGGTTGTTGGCCAAGATCTCGCGATACATGGCCCCATCCATCCTCCTCTCAATACGGTGCAGTCGTCCTGTCCCCTTTACAGAAAAGCATCCCCAAAGAATGATGTTTCCACCTCCATGCTTCACAGTTGGGATGGTGTTCTTGGGGTTGTACTCATCCTTCTTCTTCCTCCAAACACGGCGAGTGGAGTTTAGACCAAAAAGCTCTATTTTTGTCTCATCAGACCACATGACCTTCTCCCATTCCTCCTCTGGATCATCCAGATGGTCATTGGCAAACTTCAGATGGGCCTGGACATGCGCTGGCTTGAGCAAGGGGACCTTGCGTGCGCTGCAGGATTTTAATACATGACGGCGTAGTGTGTTACTAATGGTTTTCTTTGAGACTGTGGTCCCAGCTCTCTTCAGGTCATTGACCAGGTCCTGCCGTGTAGTTCTGGGCTGATCCCTCACCTTCCTCATGATCATTGATGCCCCACAAGGTGAGATCTTGCATGGAGCCCCAGACCGAGGGTGATTGACCGGCATCTTGAACTTCTTCCATTTTCTAATAATTGCGCCAACAGTTGTTGCCTTCTCACCAAGCTGCTTGCCTATTGTCCTGTAGCCCATCCCAGCCTTGTGCAGGTCTACAATTCTATCCCTGATGTCCTTACACAGCTCCACAATGGTCTTGGCCATTGTGGAGAGGTTGGAGTCTGTTTGATTGAGTGTGTGGACAGGTGTCTTTTATACAGGTAACGAGTTCAAACAGGTGCAGTTAATACAGGTAATGAGTGGAGAACAGGAGGGCTTCTTAAAGAAAAACTAACAGGTCTGTGGGAGCTGGAATTCTTACTGGTTGGTAGGTGATCAAATACTTATGTCATGCAATAAAATGCAAATGAATTACTTAAAAATCATACAATGTGATTTTCTGGATTTTTGTTTTAGATTCCGTTTCTCACAGTTGAAGTGTACCTCTGATAAAAAATTACAGACCTCTACATGCTTTGTAAGTAGGAAAACCTGCAAAATCAGCAGTGTATCAAATACTTGTTCTCCCCACTGTATATATGATAATACCCTAAAATAGAAGGTAACATTGTATACTGTCACCTCATATAAAACATTTGATCTTAAATTAAAAGTTTTAGCTTCACTGTCCAAATAAATAATTACGGGGAGTGTATGTATGAAAATACCCTAAAATAAAAGGTGACATTCTGTACTGACGCTTAATATAAAATATCCTATCTCAAATCTAAAATGCTGGAGTATAGAGCCAAATAAAAAATGGTAGCTTCACTGTCCAAATACATATGGAGTGGAGTGTACAGTGGGCAAAAAAAGTATTTAGTCAGCCACCAATTGTGCAAGTTCTCCCACTTAAAAAGATGAGAGAGGCCTGTAATTTTCATCATAGGTCAAATCAACTATGACAGACAAATTGAGATTTTTTTTTCTCCAGAAAATCACATTGTAGGATATTTTATGAATTTATTTGCAAATTATGGTGGAAAATAAGTATTTGGTCACCTACAAACAAGCAAGATTTCTGGCTCTCACAGACCTGTAACTTCTTCTTTAAGAGGCTCCTCTGTCCTCCACTCGTTACCTGTATTAATGGCACCTGTTTGAACTTGTTATCAGTATAAAAGACACCTGTCCACAACCTCAAACAGTCACACTCCAAACTCCACTATGGCCAAGACCAAAGAGCTGTCAAAGGACACCAGAAACAAAATTGTAGACCTGCACCAGGCTGGGAAGACTGAATCTGCAATAGGTAAGCAGCTTGGTTTGAAGAAATCAACTGTGGGAGCAATTATTAGGAAATGGAAGACATACAAGACCACTGATAATCTCCCTCGATCTGGGGCTCCATGCAAGATCTCACCCCGTGGGGTCAAAATGATCACAAGAACGGTGAGCAAAAATCCCAGAACCACACGGGGGGACCTAGTGAATGACCAGCAAAGAGCTGGGACCAAAGTAACAAAGCCTACCATCAGTAACACACTACGCCGCCAGGGACTCAAATCCTGCAGTGCCAGACGTGTCCCCCTGCTTAAGCCAGTACATGTCCAGGCCCGTCTGAAGTTTGCTAGAGTGCATTTGGATGATCCAGAAGAGGATTGGGAGAATGTCATATGGTCAGATGAAACCAAAATAGAACTTTTTGGTAAAATCTCAACTCGTCGTGTTTGGAGGACAAAGAATGCTGAGTTGCATCCAAAGAACACCATACCTACTGTGAAGCATGGGGGTGGAAACATCATGCTTTGGGGCTGTTTTTCTGCAAAGGGACCAGGACGACTGATCCGTGTAAAGGAAAGAATGAATGGGGCCATGTATCGTGAGATTTGGAGTGAAAACCTCCTTCCATCAGCAAGGGCATTGAAGATGAAACGTGGCTGGGTCTTTCAGCATGACAATGATCCCAAACACACCGCCCGGGCAACGAAGGAGTGGCTTCGTAAGAAGCATTTCAAGGTCCTGGAGTGGCCTAGCCAGTCTCCAGATCTCAACCCCATAGAAAATCTTTGGAGGGAGTTGAAAGTCTGTGTTGCCCAGCGACAGCCCCAAAACATCAGTGCTCTAGAGGAGATCTGCATGGAGGAATGGGCCAAAATACCAGCAACAGTGTGTGAAAAGCTTGTGAAGACTTACAGAAAACGTTTGACCTGTGTCATTGCCAACAAAGGGTATATAACAAAGTATTGAGAAACTTTTGTTATTGACCAAATACTTATTTTCCACCATAATTTGCAAATAAATTCATTAAAAATCCTACAATGTGATTTTCTGGAGAAAAAAAATTCATTCTGTCTGTCATAGTTGACGTGTACCTATGATGAAAATTACAGGCCTCTCTCATCTTTTTAAGTGGGAGAACTTGCACAATTGGTGGCTGACTAAATACTTTTTTCCCCACTGTATGTTTAAGCAATAAGGCCCGAGGGGGTGTGGTATATGGCCAATATACCACGGCTAAGGGCTGTTCTTAAGCACGATGCAACGCGGAGTGCCTGGACACAGCCCTTAGCCGTGGTATATTGGCCATATACCACAAACCCCCGAGGTGCCTTATTGCTATTATAAACTGGTTACCAATGTAATTAGAGCAGTAACAAGAAATGTTTGTCATACCCTTGGTACATGGTCACAGCTGTCAGCCAATCAGCTTTCAGGGCTCGAACCACCCAGTTTTATAATATGTTTTAGGCCTAATCCACTCTTTTAAAGATATTGTTAATATTTCATCTGAACCTAAATGAATGACTGAAAAAGCCCAGTATGTCAGTCCACAAAATGTCTGTGTTGTTTTCCACTTTTCCTTTGTTCAGTAATTAACTGCATGTAAAACAAGTTGTACTGAATATGGAAGTTGGAAAATATAATTCAGACAAACAGTGTTGGGACATGTTGACTTGATAACTTAATTATTGCAACATCATACAATACATTTATTGATCATTATTACCCTGCCTTCTTCATAATTTGCCAACCAGGAATAATTACTACCCATGCTAAATGTGTACTTGAACAGTATTAATTGATTACTGGTTTGACGGGTAATTATAATCACAAGACAAATCAAGACCTCAAACAGACAGTCTATTTTATATTTCACCCTGTTTGCCGTTTGTTTTCCGTCTAGGAATACATCCATCTCCAGAGAACTGTGAAAGTAGACGTGGATTCATCAGGAAAGAGATGCAAAGAGAAGATGATGAGAGTTCTTTGCGAAACTCAAGTCTCAGACCCCAAAAGGTTAAGGGTTTCCTCAGCTTTTCTATATGAATTTGTGTCATAACGTGGGCATTGTGCAATTGTACATTTTGAGCATTGGAAAGGTCTCTGGCAATGTTTTAAGGTTTTACAGACAATAGCCATCAGCCACATGCATTCCAAGAACTCACTGTAATCAGTCCTTGATTTCTCCTACTGCGCCACTCTCTCATCCCTCAATGTGTTTCTTTCTCTCATTCACAGGATCTCATCTTTTGAAGTCAAAGAGTTTTTGTCCCTCGAGGAGCTGAAAAGGGAGTTTGAGCAAGTTGGACTATTAGAACTGTACCAAGAGTTTGTGCCCACATTGCTGTAGCCATCATAGCTTTTGTCAAGCAATGCTTTTCCAGACTGGTGCAGATTGTGAACTTTATACTTTCCGTATGACAGTCAACGGACGGACTAATCTAAACATCTGATTAACATTAAATTATGGGTTACATGTGTGCATTGAAAATGTAAAAGGTAATCAAAAGGTGTTCATTTGATTTGATTATTTTGTCATCTTTGACTTTTTTCTACCATCCACTTGATGGCGGCAAAGTCTACCATCTGAATCAGAGATTTGTAAAGTTGTTTGTTTATTTAAATGTTTTTTATTGTCACACACTGGATAGGTGCAGTGAAATGTGTTGTTATACAGGGTCAGCCATAGTAGTATGGTGCCCCTGGAGCAAATTAGGGTTAAGTGCCTTGCTCAACGGCACATCGACAAGTTTTTCACCTTGTCAGCTCAGGTATTCAGTAAGGCTATTCCCTAGTTGAAAAGTTGTGCCTTGCTTTCTACTCCTGACAGATTCGTTCCTCCCTCTTGTACCTCTTCATCAGATGAAATACATGAAGGTTAAGGTCATATAGAAAAACGTATATAAAGTGGTGCGCAAAACCCTGATGTTACACGGACGTTACATCATAGGACTTAGCTTCGGACCATACAGTTTTAGCATTCAGCTTACATACAGTGCATTCGGAAAGTATTCAGACCCCTTGACTTTTTCCAAAAATTTTTACCTTACAGCCTTTATTCTAAAATTGATTAAATATATTTTTTCCTCATCAATCTACACACAATAGCCCAAAATGACAAAGCGAAAACATGTTTTTATACATTTTTGCAAATGTATTAAAAATAAACAGAAATACCTCATTTACATAAGTATTCAGACCCTTTGCTATGAGACTCGAAATTGAGCTCAGGTGCATCCTGCTTCCCTTGATCATCCTTGAGATGGTTCTACAACTTGATTAGAGTCCACCTGAGGTAAATTAAATTGATTGGACATGATTTGGAAAGGCACACACCTGTCTATATAAGGTCCCATAGTTGACAGTGCATGTCAGGAATTGTCCGTATAGCGCCAAGACAGGATTGGGGAAGGGTACCAAAAAATGTCTGCAGCATTGAAGGTACCCAAGAATACAGTGGCCTCCATCATTCTTAAATGGAAGAAGTTTGGAGCCACCAAGACTCTTCCTAGAGCTGGCCGCCCGGCCAATCTGAGCAATCAGGGGAGAAGGGCCTTGGTCAGGGAAGTGACCAAGAACCCGATGGGCACTCTGACAGAGCTCCAGAATTCCTCTGTGAAGATGGGAGAACCTTCCAGAAGGACAACCATCTCTGCAGCACTCCACCAATCAGGCCTTTATGGTAGAGTGGCCACTCCTCCTTGATATAAACATGCTCCAGAGCACTCAGGACCTCAGGCTGGGGCGAAGGTTAAACTTCCAACAGAACAACGACCCTAAGCACACAGCCAAGAAAACGCACGAGTGGCTTTGGGACAAGTCTCTGAATGTCCTTGAGTGGCCCAGCCAGAGCCTGGACTTGAACCCAATCGAACATCTCTGGAGAGACCTGAAAATAGCTGTGCAGCGATGCTCCCTATCCAACCTGACAAGAGCTTGAGAAGATCTGCAGAGAAGAATGGGAGAAACTCCCTAAATACAGGGGTGCCAAGCTTGTAGCGTCATACCCAAATAAGATTTGAGGCTGTAATCTCTGCCAAAGGTGCTTCAACAAAGTACTGAGTAAAGGGTCTGAATACTTATGTAAATGTGATATTTCCATTAAATAAAAAAAACTTTTCCAAATATCTCGAAATACCTGTTTTTGCTTTGTCATTATGGGGTATTGTGTGTAGATTGATGAGGGAAAAAAACAATTTAATCAATTTTAGAATATGGCTGTAACGTAACAAAATGTGGAAAAAGTCAAGGGGTCTGAATGCACTGTAAATGGTTAGCTGAATCCGTGTAGCGAAACCAAATGTAAGTTCGCAAGACTTCCAGATGGTTGTACAAGGTTAATAAAGTGTACAGTTTAACAAAAAAAATATAAGATTCCGGTCAACAAAGGCATATCTATAATCTCTAGGACTGCTATCAAAAACAGATTTTATCCAGGGTCTTTCGTTCCAACGATTAGCCTACTATTGTCATTTTCCAACTGGAAAATACTTGCTTCTTCGACTTAATGTCCATACACATTAAGGCTGTAATCAATTTCGGATGGCAGGAACAGGAGCAATGTGCAACTAGGATGCTGTCTGTATACAACATCCTAGTTGCGATCCGAAGCTACGTAGGGCTGTGTAACAACATGTCCCATAACACTGTTCATGTCTATGTAACTGCCATTTAAATACATGGGTTTTATTTAGCGTCACTTAAAAATACTGAACTGAAAAGTTGTTGCAAAGTTTATCTCAAACTGTGGGAAGCATACAGAACCACTCATCATATATTCCTGCCTCCATCCGTCCATAAATAAAATAGAGGCCGCAACATAACCATTACTCAGAGTTCCCTGTATATCAATTGTTTTCTCCCGTACAGAAGGCCTGCAAATGAGGCCATTTAAATATTAGGCAGAATTTTATTGATCGTCTTAAAACAGCTGCGTATTGGAAGATGGATGTCTTTTACCTTTCTGAGGCACATTCAATCATATCTGCTTATTCCTGTCCTACCTATTAACGAGCTGTCATGGGTATCTGCACTGAATTCCTAAGGTTGTTGATAGGAAACAAACAGAGATTCATAGTGTCACTGTCAATGGTACAGGTACAGAATGTTACAGGAGACGTGTCATTAAACAATATATAGGTACAGAAAGGTATAGTCTTTATGAATGGTATACTATACATGTATAGAATTGAACCGGAGAGTGTCCGAATGAATGGTAGATACGTAAATAATGGTACAGTCCGTATGAATGGTATACGTACAGAATGGTATGGTGTCTGTATGAATGTTATACAGGTACAGAATGGTAAAGGGCAGCCATACGCAACTGGCAGACTGCGATCCGGACCCAGAACAGGGTCAATACAGGCTGCGGGTCCAGACTTTTTAATGTTTAATTTTTTGTTCTTTTTTTTGGTAGTGCATGGACAGTTTTCCTCTTATGTCATTCACTGACAGACCTTGGAGAGCTATTTATAACCTGTCAGAAATGTCCAGTTGATCAACTAGCCCATGTTAGCTAGGTAGATAAGTTAGGCTAACCATATATCTAAATCTTGTAGTTATCATGGCCAGATTACGTGGCCAGGGGCCTCGACCCCCAGGGGGCCCCCATTGATTTTGTTGAGTAATTCAGGTATCATATGAATAAGACATGGCAGAATTTCAAGAAATTAGCTTTGAAACGGCAACATTTTCTGTCCTCCCCATTTCAGAATTTGTAGAATTGCAGGAAATTTGCTATAAAACTGCAAAATGTTCTCTCCGCCAACAAGAGGGGTGTGAACAGTTGAAACTGTTTGGGGTCACATGGGTTGCAAGGTGGTAGTTTGTTTCTTCGCCGATAAATGACAATATCCATCCGGACCTCCTAGGAAATGTTTGTGACCGGACCTTCTCAAATAGTAGTACCCCTAGTATAGGAGATAGTCCTTGTGAATGGCGTAGGGATATAATGTAATTTATTTTCTCAGTGATATACCAGACCTTAATGAAACCCACTCACTCCAAAACCTTTACCACCTCCTGCCCCGGACAATCAATCCACCTGGCCTGCCCTTTTCCCTGACACACAGTCTCAAATAACACTGCTTAAATGTCACTCACCTACTGGCATTTCATTGGATAAAACGGGGCTTAGAGCAGAGACATCAGGTCCAGTCAGTCAGGAAATAGAGATTATGACACGCAACTATTTTGTCTGTTCAACCTCAAATCAGTATAAGGATTGATTTATAAGCTCAGTGGTGGTTTCAGAAATGTGTTGCATGAACATCCCTGAGGTAAGACTTCACACCAGAAGAGAACTATGGCACCTTTTAGTCTAGATATATCCATGTTAGTAGAGACTTACCCATCCATCATATTGTATGTCCTCCCTCTGTTCCAAGAGATATTCGTAAAGTGGGCAGTCCCTTGTTCTGTGGGCCTTTGGTGAGAGGCCTTCATGAGAGAGGCCTTCAATGTGAGTACTTAAATTGTAACTTCTTGCATACCTATAGAACACTTTACTCAGAAACTGCTGTGTATCAGAAGAACAGTTCTTCATGACCTCACGTTTCCTTCTATGTCCCATAGACCGTCCTAAATGTCATAAACCTTATCAGCGTGGCTGGGCTGGACTGGACTGGACTGGACTGGACTGTTGCTGGGAACAAGGTATAACCTCTGACCTGTAGTGGACTTAGGCTCAATAACCTTGAAGAGTAGTAACAACATACGCTATTGCTGTTTTTGTTAATACGGTCTCTCTTGTTTCCCCTGACACAGGACAGGAAGGACTTTTTCTCTGTATACGAGACGCTCGTGAAATATGCCGGGGATGTGGCGAATCGTGTCACGATTGAAGAGGGGTTGGATCAACATGGCGTAAGTTCACCATTTCTTTTACACCTCTTTTTGACTTTAAATAGTGTGTACATATGAATACCTTCCACAATGGGTACCTTGCACGATAACATGTGTCTCGTAACCCCTCAACAGCCCTCCTTCTCTATCACCCTCACACACCCTCTCTCACCCTTTCCCTTACACCTTTACTTTGCAAATATATACATATTTATATACTTGGACTATCTGTGTCTGCATTCATTCAATTCCTCAACATTTTCAAATATTAATTCTGTTGCACATATACCAAACCCCACACAACGTTCTGCAATCTTTATCAGCATAATGAATAATGAATGTGGCATTTCACCCTGAACTGACTGTGGTAACGCCACTCTTATCTTTCTCATGAGCTGCCCTCACAGCAATGGTGACAACACACACACACACACACACACACACACACACACACATACACACACACACACACACACCTGCCTCAATTACCCTGGCATTACTACTCCTCTCCCCATTATTGAGCTTGGCTTCTTAATTATCCCTAACTCATTAGCTCCTGAGTAATGCAGCTAGAGGACATTGGCCTTTTTAATTAAAGTGGAGTAGAGGGTTTTTAGGTGAGTGATAAACGTGTTATTGTCATTTTAAGAAAAAGCAAGGGAACAAAATTAAAAGGTGGGACGGGGCATAATGATTCTGATTGGTGGAAATGGGATGGGTGAGGGAAAGGGCCTGAAAATATGTTTTTGGATGTCATGTCATACAGTACAGTAGACCAGTGTTTCCAAACCCCAGTCCTCCAGTACCCCCAACAGCACACATTTCTGTTGTAGCCCTGGACAAGCACACCTCATTCAACTTGTCAACTAATCATCAAGCCATCAATGAGTTGAATGAGGCGTTTGTCCGGACTACAAGAAAAATGTGTGCTGTTGGGGGTACCCGAGGAGTTGGGAAACACGGCAGTATGTGGCTTTACAATGTGATTCAAGGCATAGTTGTTGTTAGTTGGTAACTCCTGTGACTTCAACCCTGAGATAAATAGTTTATTTTCAATGTTTGTAGGGGAGAGTGGGGTAAGTTGAGCCAAAGGGGTAAGTTGAGCCACATTTGTTTTTGGGAAACAATACACAAAATGTATCAGTTGACCAAATATTTAGGAAGAGGTAATCATTTCATGGAGTCTGTGAAGTAAGAAACCAAATGTAAAAGGGGTAAGCAAGTTAGGTCCAGTGAATTTCATTTATTGTGTTAGAGGTTTCATGATGCTTGTATCTAACTAAACCAAAGTAGATCATTTTAAGATTGTTCTATACATCAGTTGGGGTCTGTATAAGCTTCAATATGAGCTGTGTGGGCTAATATAGTCAACATGTTTGTCTTGGGGTAAGTTGAGCCAATGGTTGAGCAAATTGAAGTGTTTTCTTCCCAGGTGTAATGCCTGGCATAGTCAGGGATATGAGGTAACAACAGGGCCTGGCCTATGTTAAAAGTACAAAGTGTTTGTTAGGTCTTAAGCCTGTGTTTGTATTTATTATGGATCCCCAAGGCAGCAGCTACTCTTCCTGGGGTCCAGCAAAATTAAGCCAGTTATACATTTTAAAAAACATTACAATACATTCATAACAGTTTTCACAGCACACTAAGTGTGTGCCCTCATTTATTAAAAGATAAAAAAGTGATTGTTGAATTGTGTTTGGGAAATAAAGATAGACAAATATAGACATGGTTTTAAAAGGTAGTGGTAATATTTAATTCAGTAAAGAAGTTTGTAGGCGGCTTAACTTACCCCATACCTGGGGTTGTGCCAAGAGATCACTTTTTTTGGACAAGCTATGTTTTCAAAATGAATGTTTACATGAATTCTGATTATTTCCAGGGATACACAACATCATGAAATATATGTAGATATCTTTGTTAGAAAGAATACGATATTTCCCTTGACGGAGTGATGCAGGATGTAAAAAAATGGATAAACTTACCCTACTCTCCTGCTTCACAGAGCCATTCACCCAGACAAATCAAACAAACAAGTCATGATGTCATTGTCAAACCAAGAAAATAAGTCATTTTGCCCCACTCTGCCACCAACATTTATTTTCCAACACTGTTCTTCACAAATTCAAGGGCAATTTGATTATCCTGGAGAAGATAAGACAGCTGACATGCTTGAGAGGGGTAGGCAAACATTAGAGAGTCAATTAGGAGAGACCATTATACTCAAATTCAAACCACCACGTGAGGTGAATGCACTAGTGTGTGTGTGTGTGTGTGTGTGTGGAGACAAACACACACAGTGCTGTGTCCCATGTCTCATTGTTGATGACACACAAATATGCATGTGTGTAATTTTCAGCGCAGACCTCAATAACTTCTTTATAGGACTCCATTTTGATGAAGTCTTTGATATTCACATGAAAGAGCTGGAATGAAAAAATAACACAAGTATTCAGTACATAGACACAGTGAGTCGCTAAGTATTTTAAAAGTGCCTAAGCTGTGATACTGGGGAGGGGTGATTGACAGTTTAGGCCTTCAAAAACAATCTATTGATGTGTGTGTGAGAGAGATAGAGAGAGGAGTGTGTGTGTGTGTTAAAGAGGGAGATAATCAGTGGAGAGAGAGGGTGTGTGTGTGTGAGAGAGAGAGAGAGAGAGAGAGAGAGAAGTGTAGAATGTGCAATTTTGCATCTGTAAACACTTAGACCAGAACGGTGTATGATTTTTAAATGACAACCACCAGAGGACACTGTCGTGCTTTACCAAGGCACTATTCCCTCCACAGCCACAGGACACCATCGTTCTTTACCAAGGGACTATTCCATCCACAGCCACAGGACACACATTTTTTAATTCTGATGTGAATTGAGACAATGGATAATTATGATCATGATGTTTAATTTGGTTTCCTTCTAAAACAACCATTACAGCAGACATTAAAGTTAATCTAATGAGTTATACCAAAGTTATATCAAGGATTCTACCAACCATTGAAGAGGTCTGTGGGGACACTAAGTGTTTCCGCCCGATGCTTCAGAACAGCAGTCGGCCACACCTGACTCTCTCTGAGGCTTTGCTTGTAGCCTCTGGGTTTACAGTGAGGAAGACGGGTCATTACGAGATTGATGCCAGATCAGATCTGGATGTGCCATGCATGACATGACAACGACAGGAGGATTATACAGTTGTCATCATTCAAACGCAGCAGGTGATTACAGATGGTAAAGACAAATCCCTGAATCTGCGTCTCAAATTACAGCATATAGTGAATAACTTTTCACCAGTCTCCCTATTCCCTGGCCTATACTGTATAGTGCACTTATTTTGACCAAGGAGTGCACTATACCGGTAATATGGTGTCATTTCGAGGCATCCTATCTCTTCATTACCTTGGTCAAATGATCATTACCCATGAGGTCACTGTCAGTCAAATTAACAGTGACTGTTGAAACAATCAATGGCAATACAATTAGGTCGGTCTCATTTCACTAGCTTCCATGCCAGGACGAGGCTATTTCCTTGCCCCTTTGGCAGACATAGAGTATGATAAAACTCAATCACCTGAGATTTTCGGTACACTGCGAAACAACAACTTCGTAGCAAGTGTTTTCTTGCTTTTCATACTCAGTGCTATTGTGTAGGTCTACTTGGCTTGAACTGGCACTCAAAAACATATTGAGAAGTTGTCCAAGCAACAGTTTTATTTTGGAGTTTGTTCATTGGGTGCTACAGTGACCCTTCCTAAATCTGTCTGCTCTCCCTGGCCATTGCTGCATATTTGAATTAATCGGTTTGTGAAAAGGCATGTAAAGACAGGACAACCTTGTTTCCCTAGCACCTCTCTGACTAGATGAGTCTAATCTGAAAACAACACATCATTAACTGTGCAGACTGAGAAACACGGCTCTCTTGTCTTCATGCCCTCTCCAAATGTTATCTGCCACGGATACAGTGCAGGACAAAAGTGTGCGGTGCAAGGGAAGGTGTTACTTTCTTAACTGTGGTGGTGAATGAGCAAATTAGTTGAATATCTATTGGAGAAAAGTTGTTACAATGTAGATACACGTTAGTTACAAAGGCAGGCACAGTTTTAGATTGTAATTACACTGTACCTCTATGTAACTACCAAATGAATACCCCAGTAATTCCAACACTTTGTTGTAAAGTGGGACCGAAAGGTCTTTTAATCAGTACAGCAGGCCTACTTGTAAACAACAGAACTAGCATTTTGTCCCCCTCCCCCCAAAATCACACTATATGCATACAGTGGATCCAACAATGGTAGAAGCCATGGTCTGACAGGCTCAGCGCTGCTGGAAAACAAGCAGGATAACAGATTTGTCCATGGTGCCCTTGAAGATGACGATGTGCTGTGCCTAATTGCTGGGAAAAGGATAATTGAGCCACCTGCCGGCTAAATGAACAATTTCTCCATGTTTCACCTTGCCTTGCAGAGACGCACAAATATACACATCTGTCATGGAAATGGAATGGAGGGATGAGGGGAAGGAGGGCTGTACTGTGGTCTTCCTCGGAAATGAGCTCAATCTCATGGCTAAACTGTACTGTATATCTTACCGTAGACATGTGTTCTAATGTACATTCATTGCTTTTGACCCACAGTGTTTGTTTTTGAGCAATGTAAATGGGCTCTTGCATGGACAGGATAAAGGTTGCAGTAGGCAATTTGAAGCCTTACGTGGTAAAATAGAACTGCTATTGTGCAAGTCTAGCTTCTGGCATAATAATATGTCAATTAGCAGACGCTTTTATCCAAAGCAACTTACAGTCATGTGTGCATACATTTTTACGTACGGGTGGTCCCGGGGATGGAACCCACTACCCTGGCGTTACAAGGGCCATGCTCTACCAATTGAGCTACAGAGGTCCACATAAAGGTTGCTACTTGATACCTACTACTGCAGCAATATGGCGACATGTCTCAGTGTTTGTAAATGCTTCCCTGGTCACGACATCTTAAATCCTTAGTTTCCCGAGATTAGATGCTGACTAGATCGCCACGCGTGTATGTCTTTGATGTGCCACTGCCGCCCATATTCACCTCAATGGTGGTTTCTTGGGAAAATAAAGAATGGAAATAAATGAAAAGAGTCGTTAGAGTGAATTGTTTTCCTCAAGAATAGAAGGATAGGAAACACACACACAAACACACACACACACACACACACTTCTTAAATGAGCTGTTGGAGTACCTCATAAATGCAAATTTTCAGCTTATAAAATGGCAGGTGCTGCAAAGTGATAGTGAATGCAGTGTGTTCGCTCTACCTCATCTGAGAATCTAACTAAACAGATACATCACCGTGGATTAGTGTCAAACCCTCCAGCCTGCTACTCCCCACTGGGACTCCCTCAGACACTGCCCTTTTTAAATACGGCACCAGCAAATATCAGATAACCGCCTCTTCATACTGCACTGGTGGTTAACCTGTTCATGGGAATTTATTTAACCATCTATTGGTAAGACCCCAAAACAGGTGATTTTTCCACAAAGGAAAAAATAGTTTTGGAGACAAATTGATTGTCATACTTTTCAGGCCATCATGTTGACCACAGTATAGACACGGTGGAACAGACAGCGGATTTGCAACAATCAGAGGCAATACAAAATCTACCCCAATTATCTTGCCTTCTCTTCTGAACTCCCCAAGTGTACTTACTGTAAAAAAAATAAATAAAAAACACCTAACAAATGCTCTATTGTTCAGAATCTGTCGAGAGAACATGCTGGTTACAACGGGTGTTTTCTGCTTTATTTCCAACATACAGTGGTTTGTGGTTTCCACCGTTTTAACTGTTGTTCCTAGCAGCAGGGAAGCCATTTTAAGTGTTGTTCACAGTTCTTGTAATCTAGTTAAGCAATAAGGCCCGAAGGGGTGTGGTATATGGCCAATATACCACGGCTAAGGGCTGTTCTTATACTTGACGCAACGCAGAGTTTCTAGATACAGCCCTTAGCCGTGGTATATTGGCCAATTACAATAAACCCCCGAGGTGCCTTATTGCTATTATAAAGTGGTTAGCAACGTAATTAGAACAGTAAAAATAAATGTTTTGTCATACTCATGGTATACGGTCTGATATACCACGGCTGTCAGCCAATCAGCATTCAGGTCTCGAACCACCCAGTTTATAAGAGTTTAGTTACACTTCTTTAAAGCAAGATAAGGGAGGACTGGGAGCATGCCAAGGTTTTACTTATTCAGAACCAGTGAGACATCTTACTTTAAGTATTTGGAAATTAAAAATGTTGGGAGGAAAAGAGGACATGCCAATAAATGATTGAAATTGATATTTGCCATTTTCAAAAAAAGTAGTTAAGGAATAGATTTTCAGGTTTTAAGGTTATATAAGGAAGGGAGTTTAATCTCTTTGATATTACAACATGTGGCCTACCTCTCCATGTTTACCCTACAGGATATCTAAGATAATTAAAGGCAAATGTCATCATGAATGATCAATAATATGACTTGTGGAATACAATTCACACAGAGCAGAAGATCATTCCACATTAAAAGTTAGCCTTCTAATATGTTAGCTAGGTACGCCTATATTTGGAGATTGCATCAATAACTCTTGAACTGAACTCCATTAGATATTTGCTACTTTCTCACCACTACATTTTCCTTAAATATCTCTCCATATACCAGTTCAGAAATACACAGCTTATTCAACATATTTAACTTTGAGAATTTCATAGTTTCATAGAATTTCATAGTGAAAAATCGATGGTCCTTCGAGACGGATATGAACCAGTGAAACACATTGCATATACTGTATTAGATGTATTAGCTGAATAACAAAATCCCCTTGAGTTGGTTGTTTTAAGGAAAAGTGTAATAAAAATACACAACCAACTTCTTCCCATGAGCAGCAATTCTACCGGAGAGGTCAGAGGTGAGTAGTTAGGAGATGGTTTTCTATTACTAATATTGTGGTATAGGAATAGCTAAACACAGTAGGGACTGCTATTCACATGCTGATCACACAGATAGTGACCTGTATCAGTTAATAATTATTGGTTTGAGCTGACCTGTCTTGACCTCTGCGAGAGCTCCTTCAGGGCTCCCTTGTGTGTGAGGGATGTAATTTGCCTCTGGTTTAGTGGGGGAGCTGGAAAGACCAAGTATCAGTGCACCTGTCTCGTCCAGGACCAGAGTCTACACAGAACGGTGGGCCATAGCCAATCAGAGCTACAGTAGGCCTTTATTTGCCACACAGGCCTGCCATCATTCACTTTGACCTGGACTGTGTGTTTACAGGCAGTTGCACCAGCGCAACTTTAGAAAATTAGAATGCGTACGCCAAAAGCCACAAAATACACCTGAATGGATTTCTGCAAATATGTCAATACCACTTGGGAGTCCTCTTACATTTGGGAACTTTACAGTCATATTGATCAAACAACCATCAAAAGGTAGGCTATCTCCCCCTCAGTTATGCACATCAACAACAAAAATATAAACAACTATTGCTAGCTAGAGAAAGATGAGCTAAAATCTAACGAAGGAACATTAGAAAAAACCCTCTCAAACTTTTTCAGTTAGTTGGCAAACTTGGACTGATAAACAATGGGGAATTGTAGCTTAGGTGTCCTTCTGCAGCTTGCCTGCCAACAATGCATGCTTGTCCCAACCAAGCACCCTAAAGTTGGCTAGCTTGCTAGCTAACTACTTCCAGAGACAAATGAGAGAACAACTTACTCTGACCATTTCACTCGCCGTAGCAGAGCTGGTTAGGCTGCTTACATGTTTTCTAGAGCGTTCGTGAAAACTATTACCTTCTTTGCCTACGTTTACTGACACCGGTTGGTCATATTCAGTGGGTGTTGCGCAGTCGTAAATTCATCAGTTATTCTGCGCTCTGGCACACTCAAACGAGAGTACTCTGAAATCGGAGTAGATAGCCAGAGTGAATTTGCGAACGCAAGCGATATGCTAACTGGATAACAGTCGTTCAAGTTCTCGCTAGCTAACCAAATGACACCTGCATCTCTAGCTGTGTACAGTATAGTCACTGAAAAATGATATGAGATGAAAAGGTCAGTCACTCACCCACTCCTCCAATGACATGACATGACATCCTCCTAGCAGCTAGCTAGCTATCTAGATAATGTTAGGCTCTGTTTTTTTAGCTTGCTACATAAATAGATACGCTAGCCTATTAGCCACGTTATGACTGACTTGTGATCATTGCCCTTGCTAGTTTGATTGTATTGACATTCCCAGACTTGTCCGTTTTTGTCCAAAATAATGAGCCATTGAAACTGGAAAAGTGCATCCCGAATGGAGGCAGCAAACAATGTACCAGGCCAGCTGTGATTTACAACCTGATAGCAATATTTTTTGGAGTACCAAGAAATGTATAGGTGAATTATATTAATCATGCATTGAACTGCATCCATCTATTCTGTCAACAATGCCTTAGTGTACACTACCGTTCAAATGTTTGGGGTCACTTAGAAATGTCCTTGTTTTCAAAAGAAAAGCAAAAAAAATTTGTCCATTAAAATAACATAAAATTGATCAGAAATACAGTGTAGACATTGTTAATGTTGTAAATGGCTATTGTAGCTGGAAACGGCTGATTTTTAATGGAATATCTACATAGGCGTACAGAGGCCCATTATCAGCCACCATCAGTCCTGTGTTCCAATGGCACGTTGTGTTTGCTAATCCAAGTTTATCATTTTAAAAGGCTAATTGATCATTAGAAAACCCTTTTGCAATTATGTTAGCACAGCTGAAAACTGTTGTGCTGATTAAAGAAGCAATAAAACTGGCCTTCTTGAGACTAGTTGAGTATCTGGAGCATCAGTAAATTGTGGGTTCGATTACAGGCTCAAAATGGCCAGAAACAAAGAACTTTCTTCTGAAACTCGTCAGTCTATTCTTGTTCTGAGAAATGAAGGCAATTCCATGCGAGACATTGCCAAGAAACTGAAGATCCTTTACAACGCTGTGTACTACTCCCTTCAAAGAACAGCGCAAACTGGCTCTAACCAGAATAGAAAGAGGAGTGGGATGCCCCAGTGCACAACTGACCAAGAGGACAAATACAGTAGAGTGTTTAGTTTGAGAAACAGATGCCTCACAGGTCCTCAACTGGCAGCTTCATTAAATAGTACCCGCAAAACACCAGTCTCAACGTCAACAGTGAAGAGGCGACTCCGGGATGCTGACCTTCTAGGCAGAGTTACAAAGAAAAAGCCATAACTCAGACTGGCTAATAAAAAGAAAAGATTAAGATGCGCAAAAGAACACAGACACTGGACAGAGGAAGATTGGGAAAAAGTGTTATGGACAGAGGAATCGAAGTTTGAGGTGTTCGGATCACAAAGAAGAACATTTGTGAGACGCAGACCAAATGAAAAGATGCAGGAGGAAGGCCCTCAAAATTGTCAAAGACTCCAGCCACCCTAGTCATAGACTGTTCTCTCTGCTACCACACGGTACCGGAGCGCCAAGTCTAGGTCCAAAAGGCTTCTCAACAGCTTCTACCCCCAAGCCATAAGACTCCTGAACAGCTAATCATGGCTACCCAGACTATTTGCACCCCCACCCCATCTTTTTACGCTGCTGCTACTCTGTTAAGTATTTATGCATAGTCACTTTAACTCTACCCACATGTACATATTACCTCAACTACCTCAACTAGCCGGTGCCCCCTCACATTGACTCTGCACCGGTACCCCCCTGTATATAGCCTCCCTACTGTTATTTTATTTTACTTCTGCACTTTTCTTCTCAACACTTTTTTGATGTTGTTTTATTTTACTTTTTTTATTAAGAAATAAATGCATTGTTGGTTAAGGGCTGTAAGTAAGCATTTCACGGTAATGTCTACACCTGTTGTATTCGGCGCATGTGGCAAATAAAATTTGATTTGATTTGATTTGGAGGAGTGCTTGATGCCATCTGTCAAGCATGGTGGAGGCAATGTGATGGTCTGGGGGTGCTTTGGTGGTGGTAAAGTGGGAGATTTGTACAGGGTAAAAGGGATCTTGAAGAAGGAAGGCTTTCAGTCCATTTTGCAACGCCATGCCATACCCTGTGGACGGCACTTGAGTGGAGCCAATTTCCTCCTACAACAGGACAATGACCCAAGCACAGCTCCAAACTATGCAAGAACTATTTAGGGAAGAAGCAGTCAGCTGGTATTCTGTCTATAATGGAGTGGCCAGCACAGTCACCGGATCTCAACACTATTGAGCTGTTGTGGGAGCAGCTTGACCGTATGGTACATCAAGCCAATCCAACTTGTGGGAGGTGCTTCAGTAAGCATGGTGTGAAATCTCTTCAGATTACCTCAACAAATTGACAACTAGAATGACAAAGGTCTGCAAGGCTGTAATTGCTGCAAATTGAGGATTATTTGACGAAAGCAAAGTTTGAAGGACACAATAATTTTTTCAATTAAAAATCATTATTTCTAACCTTGTCAATGACTACATTTCCTATTCATTTGCTATATTTCCTATTCAAACTCATTTCATGTATGTTTTCATGAAAAAAAATGACATTTCTAAGTGACCCCAAACTTTGAACGGGTAGTGTACGTCATGGAATGTTGAGGCAAATAGAACCTATTTTTAAAATCTCTTATAAAGTTGGTTTTGTAGCATAAACTGGGAATTTTATATTATTTTACTGATATTATGATTGTATGTTTGTTTCATATCTGCAAAGTAGTTAAACCGCTGTCAGTTCCACTTTAAGCGTAGTGTTTCAGTTTACCTTATGAATCCTGTACAGGAAAAGCCTTGCAGATGAGAATATAGACTACAATGAGGCCAGATTGGATGGTAGAACAACAGTAGTCAGAGGAGTTGGCTAAAACACATGCAGCTCTGGGACCAAGCTAGTGCAGTCAGTGATGCCTCCCATCTCACAAAATTGCCCAAACAGAATATTTCCAGAGAGATAATTGTTCCACTTTTTATGAAAAGTGGAATGTCAACTCATTGCATAAAGTACTTTGATGATAATCTCAGCAATCACATTCAGTTGTGCCGCTGGCTCATTAGGTTTTTCATCAGTGGACTCTTCAGTTGTTCAACATTAGGGTTGTACGTCATTCATGATACACTCATAAGGACTGGGAGATGAGATGAGATGAGGAGGTACAGTGACCTGCTGAGTCAATGCAGAACATGTGAGATTAGCTCAAGTTAGATCAACCATAACAGATGCAACAGCTATACACGAACACACCAGCCCCTGTACTGTGGCAGTGTGTGTGTTTTGTGTTTGGAGAGGGGAGCTGTGGTTCACTGAGTGAAAAGATAGCTCTGAGTGCGACTGTGGGAGAGCAGGTAGGGTGTGTGTGAGGCTTGACGGAGAAAGCTGATGTTTGACAGGAGCGTCGATGCATAGCAACATTTTAATTATCGTCAACCAACGGCATCGCTTAATTACAAAATATTCTCTGTAAGACACAGGACAAGTGATTTACTTGGGTATTCGGCAAACATGGTCAAATTACATCTGCAACACAAATTGGATTTCTGAAGCCATGTCGCTGTATACTTTCCATCTGCATTGATTGTTGAGGACAACTATTATCATTCTAGAGAAGAAATTGGTCCACAGTTTCTGTGTGTGTGTGTATTGGAATGCATAGCCTGCATATCCATGTATAACATTACAATAGACTAACCCTCCTCTCTTTTTCTAGTACAGTCGGCCGGTGTGCTCCATTTCACCATGGGCTCAATAGTAATTTCTATGCCATACATCATCAAAATGGGATAACAGCCAATGATGGGTTGCTTATGAGCCATAAGCCTTCCTTTTACATAATTCATGTTCATTCTCCTTTCTCTCCTCTGACAAGCTTCGCCTGCCTGGTCTCCGTGCTCACTGTGTCTCAGTGAACAAAGATAATGTCAGGCAATGAGTTCAGACAGATAGCCATTAATTATTAGTCCATGGGACTCATTTATAAACGTTGCGTACGTACAAAATATACCTCAAAACATGCGTGCGCCAGTTTTCCTGCAAAAGTAGGCATTTCCAAAACACAAGAATAACCACTGTTCCATGCACTCCACACGTGAGCATGTGGAAGCATATACTACTAAGGAAAGATTAGTAACGTAGTACAATTTAAATACATTTTAAAAAGCCAGGGTTTTCTAGTGTTAATTCAGGCTTTCTTTCATTTAGAACATACGCAGGCCATATAACGTTTAAACTGGCTGGTAAAAGCCTCGGCCTACTAAATACATTTATTTTTGCAGCATATTTTCTATTCTGAGAATGTATACGTTTATTTAAACTATTTGATTATTTAAACAATATTGAATGTAAAGGTCTTGTTTTGTTATGTCACTTTATAGGCTTTCATTAGGTAAGAAGGCTCTTTTTGTCAAAGCAATTTGAGTTGTCAATGTGCCGCAACACATTGTGAAAATAAAGATACATTGTTCTTAATTCATGACATGGTTTCCTTTTATCCAAATGTTGAATAGACATGCAGACAAATTAATTCAGGCAGGGAAGGGGGTTAATAGCCTATACTCTGGAGTCATAAAAACAATGAAATAAATTGATGTTATTTGACAGGATCGGATCTCAGAACAATTCTATGCAGGTGGATCGGGTTGCGATGAGAAATCGGTATTGATGTGGCCAACGCAAGGCTGGTGCGGCTCCAATAGGCTGACCCGTGCAGGACTCTACCATAGGTAACACCGTATAGGTGATTTTCTACTCATAACTAATAACTACAGTAGGCTATATGAGGTGATAGGGATGTTAAATAGTTATTTATAATTTAGCTTTAACAAGTGCTTGCAAATCATTATAGTCATAAATTAGGAAATGCATAACTTAGAAGACTTCTCAGTAGTCCTACACGAGTCAGTTTTTTGGAGCCGCACCGGCCTTCATTCCTACTATGTGGTGCCCTTTGGACCTCATAACCTATGGGGGAAAAAATATATATTTGAAAGAATATATATTTGAAAATATATATACAGTGGGGAAAAAAAGTATTTAGTCAGCCACCAATTGTACAAGTTCTCCCACTTAAAAAGATGAGAGAGGCCTGTAATTTTCATCATAGGTACACGTCAACTATGACAGACAAATTGATTTTTTTTTTATTTGTAATTAATTTATTTGCAAATTATGGTGGAAAATAAGTATTTGGTCACTGTTACGAACCCCGTGGCTCTAAACATCTAGGGTGGATGGACATGAGACCCGTAACATAAATCATGCAAATTAGGAGTGTGACATGGAACAGTGAGAACAAAAATTACACAACAACCATGAACTACCGTCAAACATAAATGGTTTATTTCTGAACACACGGTAAAGGTTTGGGAAAAAGGGCTGAGCAGGACCCAAGAAATGAAACAATAGTGTAAAACACCCCTAAACTGATCTTGCCTGCCTCAAGAACCGCTAGGCTACTGCTACTCATAAAAAAATACAGTGGGTGGTCCGCTCAGGTCTAACTAGTGTTTATAGACAGTTCTTTCTACGGGAAATGTATGCCCAAGGGCAGCTAGCTCAAACTCCCCTTTTCCCAGAAACACACAAAGTTACCAAACAGAGTAACCAGCAAATTAATGAGTACTCTAAACACAGGACATCACAGTATCCATTACTCATATACAAAAAAGTAGTCTAACAAAATTACCAACCAGAGTAACCAGCAACTTAGTGAGTAAACAAAAACAGGACACCACAGTGTCCATACTCACATACGGAAATAGTCTCTCTCTAACAACAAACACAAGTGACTGGTTTTTATACAATGGGATGTGTGAAACACACCGCCCGGGCAACGAAGGAGTGGCTTCGTAAGAAGCATTTCAAGGTCCTGGAGTGGCCTAGCCAGTCTCCAGATCTCAAGCCCATAGAACATCTTTGGAGGGAGTTGAAAGTCCGTGTTGCCCAGCGACAGCCCCAAAACATCACTGCTCTAGAGGAGATCTGCATGGAGGAATGGGCCAAAATACCAGCAACAGTGTGTGAAAAGCTTGTGAAGACTTACAGAAAACGTTTGACCTGTGTCATTGCCAACAAAGGGTATATAACAAAGTATTGAGAAACTTTTGTTATTGACCAAATACTTATTTTCCACCATAATTTGCAAATAAATGTATTAAATATCCTACAATGTGATTTTCTGGAGAAAAAAAATCTCATTTTGTCTGTCATAGTTGACGTGTACCTATGATGAAAATTACAGGCCTCTCTCATCTTTTTAAGTGGGAGAACTTGCACAATTGGTGGCTGACTAAATACTTTTTTTCCCCACTGTATTCTATCAGAAAAAGGACATTCAGAAAAACATATTGGCTCAGGCACTTAATTCTTTGGGGGTGCATTTTCAAACCTGTTAGGTGCATAAACCTAACAGGGTGGAATTTAACAGTGTAGAAATTTGGAGCCTAAGTTTGCCATAGCTCTGTAAGTGAGCAAGATTGTGCTAGCATAATGGTGAACACTTAAACTGGATTTTAACTTCTCTATCAAACATATTTTACCATAAAAATAAAATAAAAAATGTTAACGTTCTCTATAATTTTGCCTAACAGGGTGGACATTTATGAGTGGGACATACAGACTAACGACATGAAACATGGAAAAATTGATTAAACTTTATATTCATTTACATTTGAACTATTGCTTTCCCACCAAAGAAATTAAATGGAGAATTACCAAAAACTAACATGGTGGAAAGTGATATCAGGGACATCAGAAAATCTTAAATACAATAATCATGAAAAAAACGTTATTGATGAGAGAGAATTTAACTTGGACTATAAAATAAATAAGAAATATTTTAAATATTGTCTTGCTTATATTTCTCGTGGAAGTTGATGAATAACACTCGAGGACATGGCAAAAACAGCTACATCCACTGAAAAGAAAGTGTTCAAAATGCATATAATTCCCTTTAAAGATCAATATATTTGTGTTTTTAAGGTAAAGGACACCTGGCCTTAGATTTAAAGCCTTTTGCAATCCGCATTTTAAACTAAAATAAGCGATATTTCCTGTGGACAGAAAAGGCACCGCACTGTAGGAATGACCTGCTTAGTAGCCTGGGCTATATGACGCTGCAGGCTCATGTGTGGAGCAAATGGAACAGCAGTTATTATTGGAAAATTTGATATTTTGAAATAGAGCTCATCGAATCTGTTCTTTCTGATAGTGAAAATAATAAAATTAAAAACAAGGTAAGCTTTAAACAACATGTTTTTTAGTGCGGACTCATCACACCTTTTGTTTGTCTGAATTCACAGGTTTTACGCACCAGCCAAGCATCGGGGAGAGAGCCATGGTCCCCTTTTGTTGGTTTTACGCACCAGCCAAGCATCGGGGAGAGAGCCATGGTCCCCTTTTGTTGGTTTTACGCACCAGCCAAGCATCGGAGAGAGAGCCATGGTCCCCTTTTGATACTACAGTGGCTTCAGAAAGTATTCACACCCCTTGACTTTTTCATTTTTGGTCAACGATCTACACAAAATACTGTATATTGTCAAAAAGGAAAGAAAATGTATAACATTTTATTTTTAATTATTGGAAAATTAAACACTAATATATCTTGATTAGATAAGTATTCAAGCCCCTGAGTCAATACATGATAGAATCACCTTTGGCAGCGATTACAGCTGTGAGTCTCTAAGAGCTTTGCATATTCTTTCAAACATTCTTCAAGCTCTGTCAAGGTGGTTGTTGATCATTGTTAGACAGCCACTTTCAAGTGTTGCCATAGATTTTCAAGCCGTTTTAAGTCAAAACTGTAACTAGGCCACTCAGGAACATTCAATGTCGTCTTGGTAAGCAACTCCAGTGTTTATTTGGCCTTGTGTTTAAGGCAATAGTCCTGCTGAAAGCTGAATTCGTCTCCTAGTGTCTGTTGGAAAGCAAACTGAACCAAGATTTCCTCTAGGATTTTGCCTGTGCTGAAGGATGCTGAAGGATACACACGCCCGGGGCGACAAACAAACTCAGGCCTGGTAGTTACAGTGGTACTCTCCTTGTAGAGCTCCCTTCTCCTGCCCTTACCCACCGTCACTGAGGCCCACGACGGGGCCATTGTTCATTAAATGCTGCCTACCACTGTTTCCATGGCACCCTGAAGTGTTCTGTGGAGCAACGATCAAACAGGATGTGGTCTGGAGATGGTCAGGTGACCTGGCTCTTTAGAAGCTGCCTTATAGTGAAGGTGTGTGTGTGTGTGTATACTGTTTACTGGTATAGTTTGTCATACTTCTAAAATGAAGCATAGAGATCACAACATCTGGGTGGTTGGTGCATTTCTGTGTTAAAGTTAATTTAATTTGCCAGTGTGGGTTCAATGTAAAACTGATTTAACATTATGCACAGAGTACATTAATTAATTTCACTCTTTTTCATTATCATGAGAATTCTGGATCATAAAAATATAAAATCAACCAAAGCAAAGTTGGGAGAATGTTTGAATTTTGAATTTTTGGTTGACAAAAGCAACAGTGTTGATTTGAAATCAAGTGAAAAAAATGGCCATGCTGATTACATTGGAATATGATGATATCACAATTGAAAAGAGCAACTTGAGTAGAATTTAGAATGTTAGAATGTTTGGTTGATATGGCACCAAGGTTGATTTGGAACTCCATTTTGGTGGCAGCAACCCCAAGACTAGGGGTGTTTCTCAATATGCATGCTACCGTGCTCTACACTCTCATGCTCCAAGTGCATTCTCTGAGGACGTTCTCTTGAGTACGTTCTTGTGAGGACGAGAGAGTGGAGAACACATAAAACATTACACTTGAGAAGCACTCGCACTCCCGTACTGTATTACCTCACGCTGCACCTCCCCATTCACTAAACTTTCTTCCAGCCAGGACAATGGCAACAATAGAGACGAAACAAGATATAGAGTGCATTCGGAAAGTATTCATACCCCTTCCCCTTTTCCACATTTTGTTATGTTATAGCCTTATTCTAAAATGGATTACATTTATTTTCCCCCTCATCAATCTACACACAATACCCCAAAATGACAAAGCAAAAACAGGATTTAAGTAAGGTTAGCAAATTTATTAAAAATAAAAAACAGAAATACTTTATTTAAATAAATATTCAGACCCTTTGCTATGAGACTCGAAATTGAGCTCAGGTGCATCCTGTTTCCATTGATCATCCTTGAGATGTTTCTATAACTTGATTGGAGTCCACCTGTGGTCAATTCAATTGATTGGACATGATTTGGAAAGGCACATGCCTGTCTATATATGGTCCCACAGTTGACAGTGCATGTCAAAGCAAAAAACAAGCAATGAGGTCGAAGGAATTATCCGTAGAGATCCGAGACATTATTGTGTCAAGGCACAGATCTGGGGAATGGTACCAAAACATTTCTGCAGCATTGAAGGTCCCCAAGAACACAGTGACCTCCATCATTCTTAAATGGAAGAAGTTTGGAACCCCCAAGACTCTTCCTAGAGCTGGCCACCCGGCCAAACTGAGCAATCGGGGGAGAAGGGCCTTGGTCTTGGAGGTGACCAAGAACCCGATGGTCACTCTAACAGAGCTCCAGAGTTCCTATGTGGAGATGGGAGAACCTTCCAGAAGGACAACCATCTCTGCAGCACTCCACCAATCAGGCCTTTATGGTAGAGTGGCCAGACGGAAGCCACTCCTCAGTAAAAGGCACATGACAGTTTGCCAAAAGGCACCTAAAGGACTCTCAGATCATGAGAAACAAGATTCTTTGGTCTGATGAAACCAAGATTGAACTCTTTGGCCTGAATGCCAAGCGTCACATCTGGAAGAAACCTGGCACCATCCCTACGGTGAAGCATGGTGATGGCAGCATCATGCTGTGGGGATGTTTTTCAGTGGCAGGGACTGGGAGACTAGTCAGGATGGAGGGAAAGATGAACGGAGCAAAGTACAGAGAGATCCTTGATGAAAACCTGCTCCAGAGTGCTCAGGACCGGGGCTAAGGTTCACCTTCCAACAGGACAACAACCCTAAGCACACAGCCAAGACAATGCAGGAGTGGCTTCAGGACAAGTCTCAATGTCCTTGAGTGGCCCAGCCAGAGACCGGACTTGAATCCGATCGAACATCTCTGGAGAGACCTGAAAATAGCTGTGCAGCGACGCTCCCCATCCAACGTGACAGAGCTTGAGAGGATCTGCAGAGAAGAATGGGAGAAACTCCCCAAATACAGGTGTGCCAAGCTTGTAGCGTCATACCCAAGAATACTTGAGGCTGTAATCGCTGCCAAAGGTGCTTCAACAATGTACTGAGTAAAGGGTCTGAATACTTATGTAAATGTGATATTTCCGGTTTTTCTATTTAATACATTTGCAAAAATTTCAAAAACTTGTTTTTGCTATGTCATTATGGAGTACTGTGTAATGTGATGAGGGGAAAAAAACAATTTAATCAATTTTAGAATAAGGCTGTAAAGTATCAAAATTTGGAAAAATCAAGGGGTCTGAATACTTTCCGAATGCACTGAACACAAAGCAAACGTTTTACTTCATAACTATCAGCTAGCTATATGTTGAATAGGCAACATTTCATTCCGAAGTCGGAGTGTATTTTCTCTCGCTTCAGCTCAAATAATGTCTGCCATTGATTTCAAGAAAAATTTGATTTGGACTCATACTCCGACCCTCCTGTGCTCCAATTTGTGTGCTCGGAGCACGGTAGTATGCATTTTGAGAAATACCCTAGATGTTTATGCTTCTGCTATCCAAAATTATATATATTTTGACAATGAGCTTCAATACCCAGCGATTTCACCACTCTGTACCATGGATAGCACAGGAACATCAGTATCTTCCTGTAAAACCATCAAATATCATCATCAATAGCTAGGTTTCCACCCAATTTGGCGACAGATTTTCATGCGAATATTACAAAATCAGCATAAAAACAATATGCGCATTTTCCCACCAGAGATGTGTTTCCATCAAATGTACTTGTTGCGGATTAAAGGCTGTGTGATGACATAGTGCACATAAAAATTACTTTTGCTGTTCAAGTTAAATGGGGTTTCAACTCTGCTGATGGTTTTGTCGCAACAAAAAATGGTGCTATGTAGCGAATGTTCCCACTCTGGTCTTGGCACGTGCACTGTAGCCAACAGCTCACAGATACAGTGCGGGTATAGCCTACATGATTGGACAAAAGAGCAAGATTATTTTTATTTTTCAAAACGGCAGCCAAGAATCAATCATCATGTCACCAGAATAAGACCCTCGATATTTATTAGAAAGGAGCATCAAGCTCATCGCTGTGCACTTTCACCACCCTGTGAAGTTCATCATAACTGTTTTTTTGGGGGGGGGGTTACATTTGGAAAGTTTACAGACTGTTTCCGTCTGGCCTGTCGTGACATTTTTTATATCAACATGTATTTTACTCTGATAAAAACTTTGTATGGAAACCTGGTAAGGGGTAAGAATCAATCTGTGTATTCTTAATTGGATTTGGTTCATTACTTATTTTTGTTAATTTCTCAACATTCCATGTTTAGAATGCATTGAGGTACATCAAGAAATGGTTTTATGCGTGACTTTAGGTCAGGTCCTCCCAAGTTTCTCTGAGATCTTGCATTGTGAGTGGCACTGGAAGTCCCTTCACATGGCCAGCATCCGCTACCAAAACCAACACCTGCCTGAGCAGGAGAAACGTCTGTTCCACAAGCACATGGAGATGAGGTGCAAGGTAATACTACACATAACTGTACAATGATGAAGCAGAACATCCATTATTTACCAACTCCACTGTTCACTTACATACTTGATGCCAATATTTCTGTTTGGCGCTAGCTTACAGTATACTGTACTCCTTGATAAATACTGAGACGTAAGAAATCTGTTACCCAGATATACCTCGATTCGAGTGGCATGCAATTAAGTTCCATGTTCATCAACGCCACATCAGTTTCTTTATCCCCCTCCTCTCCCAAAAAGAAACCCCATCATGTCTCCACAAGAGAATACAACCCAGCTGCACTCAATCAACCTGCTTTTACATGCTTTGTTTCCACCCGCCTCCCTCTATCTCCCTGTCTTCAAACATAGCTTATTGGAGCTTTATGGGAAAAATGAAACCCACACCATTATTATTTCAGCTTATCTTGTTTTATTGGGCTAATATAATTTACAGGCTTTAAAGCACACCCACAGGTGGCATACATTAAAGTTTGACTGTTGCAATCAAGCCGTGTGACATGTTGTGATTTAACAAGCCGTGGGAGGCCCCCAAAGAAAACGGAGGGAGCGAGAAAATTAAGGAGAGAAATACAAAACACAGAGGGAAAGCACATAAACAGTTGGAGCTACAGCCCAGGCAGTGGAGCCTTTGACGAGCATTGTAGCTAGAGGTTATTATAGAAATTATAATTACAGAGTGGGTGGGTCTGTAATCCTCATCTGTCTCTATCAGTCTTGATGGTGTCCCAGAGCGAATGCCTGGGCTTTAGCTCAGAGGACTAACATGATTTTCACATCCCCAGACAACCTGAATCTGAAACTTGGTAGAGAGAGTTTGTTTAGGGAAAGGTATTGATCGGTGGAAGGTTCAGAGAGATGACTGGATAAGACTGTCTTTTAGAGAGAGGGGAGAAAGAAATAGAGAGAGAGAGAGAGACTCAACTCAAGCAGACACAACAGCAGTCTGACCTGCCCACTCGATCACAGACCTTTAACAGGAAGTGGCAGCTTGCGGAGAAATCCGTCATGCATGATGAGAGAAACCAGGTGGACTGGACCATAGCAGAGCCTCATAGATATACCATATCAATTTCCTTAGCTTTCAGCTCTCTCTCTCTCTCTCTCTTTCTCTCTCTCTCTCTCTCTCTCTCTCTCTCTCTCTCTCTCTCTCTCTCTCTCTCTCTCTCTCTCTCTCTCTCTCTCTCTCTCTCTCTCTCTCTCTCTCTCTCTCTCTCTCTCTCTCTCTCTCTCTCTCTCTCTCTCTCTCTCTCTCTCTCTCTCCAGTACAAGCTATATAACTCTTCTTTACTACAGCCTAACATAAAGCTGTTCTCTAACACCAATGGACTATGGTATTGAAGATATCAGTTTATTCCGTTCTTATTGGATAATGCTGTGGTATTCGTTCAAATCCTCTGTCCAGCAAAAAATTTAATAAATTATCTAACATTATTTATATGCCGACTCTGTAACCCTTTTGACAGAATGATCTAATAATTTGGGATTTGACTCGGCCTCTAAATCACATTTTTATGGATTGTCACAATGGATTTATTTGAGTGTCACATATCCTCTCTCCCTGAATACAAGATGAGGCCTATTCACTTCAACATGCTATATCCACCTTTAGAAAATAATCTCTCTTCATATATGAGAACATAAATATGGCAGACTCATCTTTTTACTGTTTAAACCTATATGAGTTGAATAGATCTTTAATGTTTGCATGTGTAATGTGGGGGACTAATAAATATAAATATTGAATCCTGCCGACTACGCCAAATGTAGGGCTACACATGCTCACTCAGATACATTGATAATGTAGCATTTCCCTTATACATAGTTACACCATTAAGTTCTATCTAGATTCAGGAGGGTTAGCCTGGGTTGCTGTTAAAGGGGAACTCCACTCAGAAATGATATTTTAGACAGTAGTTACACCTAATAGAAACAGGTTATTTTTACATGAAATTATTAATACAGATCTACTTAATTTAATTGTGTTATTGAAACACTGTTGAACTGAGGAATAATAATAAAAAATTATTATGTTAGATTGACAAAATCTATTCAGGTAATCATGTTTCAACTCAATTAGAACAAGTAACGGTGATAACCCCATTCCGTACAAATTTGTGCAACCGCAGCATTCAAACGAGGCTGCAATGAAAACTAATGGGACTGTAGCGTCTGTGTTGGCATCAAAATCCGGGGTGTGAACTATGTTTCTATTCAAGTGTTGATTGACATGGTACTGGCCCGATAGTATTGGAGAAAAGTTGAAAAAATGGGTCCTCTGACGCTGTACGTTAAATTGTGACGTATCATGCTGTAATGTACGGCATGCATTATGCAACTCATTATGTGTCGTACAGCCTCTTTCCACCAGGTGTAGAGCTTCTCTCGCAGATTAAAAACAAGAAAGGGACAGGGACAGAGTAAGTGGGATACCTAGTCAATTGTACAACTGAATGCATTCATTTATTGCGTCATCACTGCAAGTCATCATGACTCTCAAAAGCCGCGACAGCCACTGTTTACTTCTGAAGATAACTTTAGCACTGCCCTAAAAACCTGATTCAAATTCGACACAAACCTTCAAATAGGTATGTAATGATACATTATATAAACTCTTTATAGTGTTTTATTTACATTTTAGAGGTGATATGTTGGACAGATCGGGTGAAAAAAGCAGTTTCCCCACACGGAATATCTCCCCCTGTCACTATCACGCAGTAGGTTTTGCTTCCCCACCCGCCATTTTTAAAAAGACCTGACGGAGCTCATTGCCTTCTTCAATCATGTAGAGACTGGCAGCATGAAGGTCTCGTCATTGATTTTGCTGGAAAGGGTAGAAATTGTGCTTTACAATGGTATTCATATTACAGTTGACCTGGAAGTATTATGTTTTTATGGGCGCTAAAATAAGGTCAATTGTACGGTGTAACAGTGCGATGTACAAAAGTTTGTTAGCTACCGTTACCTCCCAAATGAATAAATGGTGTCAATTCTTGCTCTTTGAGTTACATTTGTCCTAACTACTAAATAAAAAAAGCACTTCTTTACATTCAAAAGTTTTATTTCCAATTAACAATGGTGTAGTGGAGATTTCAGTAGGCAGCTTTTTGCTCCCAGTCATCACAACCATCTTTGATATCTGCTGAATTATTCCCCCCTCAGAGAATTTAGCTTAAACCCTCCTTTTCTCCCCAGCAGGTTAGATATCTGTCCACACCAACCGCTGTGTGTTTCCTCCCCTATATAACCCCACTTCCTCTCTCAATGGGTCCTGAAGACCTGTTTGAGACCATCAAACCCAGGGCTGCCACACCGTGGCACCTGGCCTCCTCCCCTCCACCCCTCCACCAACTATCGAAGTGTATCGAGTGAGCTCTCTCCCCCAAAAAAACAGTGTTTTACAGATGGACAGAAACATGGGTAATGTGTGTGTTTGGATCTGAGGCTTTTGCTTTAAAGATACCATTTTAAATATTTTGTGAAAAAAGGCTTGGGAGTTCAAAAACTCGACTGTACAGTCACATTTTGCCGCATGGCGCGTATGGTGTCTAACTTGTGTGGTTCGGTGTAGTTTAGGTCAGGTGTTAAGCTAAGTTTGTCCAATGCTCTTTCAGTGGATCTGTGTGTCTTAATATTTTTAACCCACCTTCTCCTATTTTAACAGAAGGTTGAGTCAACGAATGACCGATAAATAGGGGGAGAAAAGTGAGAAAGACAGAAAAGAGAAAATGAGTCAGTCCAGTATTTTCACAAAACGCCTGTCAAACCAATCCTGGTGAAGAATACTAGAGAATGCTAAGCCCTATAGTCTGTAACATGGCGTGGCATTTCCACCCTGAACGGGCCGTTTTGCCACAGAGCATCAGAGAGGTAATAATACCATTAAGAGCCATTGGGGAGAAGGGGACTAAGGCAAGGCGATCTATTTCAGCATGCTCTGCCTGTCATCTCCTATTTTCTGTCCTTTTTTCAAACAGCTTCTCCGGGTGGCCTTTCTATTCTTGGTTCCTGTCACTCTCCTCTCACGCTGTATGGGGAGATACATGACCTGAACCAAGCCGAACAACACCGCTGGAGTGTGGAGTCGACTGTGAGTTAGCCAGAGCCTCCTTTTGTGAAAGATGGGGTAGTGAGAGGAGATGGGAGGAGATGGGACTCTGATTTCATTGTGATGGAAGATGGTGGATGGTTGATCTCAGTCTCACAAAGGCTTTTGTACACTAGGAAATGTCTCATCTGATTGGACAGATAGAGGTTCTGGGAGGTGAACAAGGAAGTGTATCACTGGAGAGAGACTGTGTAGAACCAGGTGCAATGGGTCGACTTGACTGGATTGTTCTGCAAAAGCCGCACAAAGCGTATCTCTGTAGTGGATCTAATAGAGCTGCGATCATGTTCCTGATTAGTTTGTTCTCACAAAATCTACAGCATCACTTCTTTTTGCAAGTCATTCCCCATTCACTCATTGTAAGTGGTTAATCGATACCCAATGTTCAGCTTCTGAAATAACACATGCATGGCCATGCAGTGTTGTTGTAATATAAAGAAGTACAATGCGACACAAAAGTAGACTTGAGTACAGGGGCATCCGGTTGGAGTTGCTGTGTGGATGTGACAAGCACCTGCAGTATAGCTCCTGAAGCTTCACCTCCCATCAGTCTCTCAGTGTCTAGAGAACCCTGACCTTTAAAGTGGAGCTTTGCCAGGAGGGGGAACAGGGAAGCAGTCAACGTCACTCTTGTGTGTTTATATTGTGTTGTGGTGACAGACCTAAACGTAACTGGCTTGGTTTGGCAGTGAAGAAGCAGTAAAGTGGAATTCTGTCTTTCTTTTCTTTCCTTCTTCAGTGTTTGGCTATGTTTAGTGGAATTAGGTTTTCATCAGAACTAACAGCTTTTTATGCAAAGTTACATTTTCTGATGCCGTTATGACTGTAATTAACAGCCACTTTCACTTGCCAACAATCTGTTGTGCCAACAAACCAAAACTTATTCTACAAGTGTTGGTTTATACCACAAGTGTTGATTCAGTCATGGAGTCCACTGTTTAAAAGGGTCGACAATCTTGATCCATCCTACTTTGAGATTCCCTTCCTGCTCTTTCCCTCTCTCCATCCTACAGTTGTAAATTGATTTCACACTTGAGTGATAACCTGGCCAGGGCCTAGCTGCTGGAGCTCCCATTGTCTGCAGGCTATGCTAATTAATTACTGCAATTAGCTTATGGAAGTGGAGTGGACTGGAAGAGAGGACAAGGCGAGAGGTAAGGCTAACGAGAAGAGACAGGAGGCTGTACTCTCCCTACTCTCTCGGTGTGTTTTTGTCACTGTGTTCTCCTTGACTTGAGAGGGATGTTTAAAGTTAGCATCCATCTTGTCATCATTGGAAGGGTTTCGGTTGCGACAGAGATTGAAGCTATACTGTAGGTATTTCTGCAGTACAAAGAGAAAAGCAAGGGGCCAAGATTGGATCCCTGTGGGACACCACATGTACTTCAAGTAGGATCTAAAGTCTCATGTAAAGGGTCATCCAGGATTTGCGTTTCCTTGAAAATGCAATGCACTTTACTGCAGGTAAAAGGTGAACAACACAAAGACTCCAGAAAATAAAAGCTAGCCTACTCGTGGAAGGCCCAGGAAAACCAATAATTACTCCAACATTGTTCCACCACTTCCAGGTGTTATCTCATGCCCACTAGCTGCTGTGCTGGAGTAACTGATATATTTAAAGGCTTTGGCAGCCATTCCAAAGACAAATATGTCCACCCGAGGGAGAGCTGTATTGTAAGGATTCTGGAGATTCATTTTGGTTTGAATTGCTCCGGTGGTACATCTTTGTAATGGAGCTGTGAGCAGGGTGAGTTTGACAATTATCTCTGGCAGCTAAAGAGCAACAACATTATTTGTCTTCCAGTGCCCTGCAACCATACAGATGACATCAGTCGCGCCGTGGAGGAAATGAGACGATCTCTAAATTACATTATGTCTACCCCTCTTACAATTACACAAGCAAATGTTTTTGTGTTGGGGTTTTAGTTAATATGTAATAAATAGGTAACAATATAGAGAAAACATAAATCTACTATTTTATTTATACTATTTGTTTTGTGAGCCACAATTCAATCTATTTTCTCCCTTTTCTCTGAATGTTTTTTTTTTCTTGCTTTGCTTCTATCCTCTACCTATTTTTAACGCGCTTTCTCTCTCTCTCTCTCTCTCTCTCTCTCTCTCTCTCTCCCTCTCTCTCTCTCTCTCTCTCTCTCGCTTCTTCCTCTCCCTGTGTGGCTCTCTTTCATTTTGTTAATCCACAGCTCTTGGCTGCTAATCTCCAAATTAAACAGAATGGTTGAAAGGTCAGCCCAGCGGAATCTGTTGAGCCATTATGGATCCCCTGAAGCCTCCTTTCTGGGTGGAACTAATCTCTCCTTGGTCCAGCAGCCGGGGGGCCCCAGCCCAGTGTAGCGCCCACTCCGTGTTACAAATTACACGCTCCCGTCGAGCCAGTCACACTAGGCTGCCATTAGCATATTCCTACCTGTGGCAACCATTATGCACTAGCCTTGGTTACACAAATTAAGCCTTGTTTGCTGTTTATATTATGCCAAAAGGTATACCTTGGGAACATTAAAACGCATTGTTTACATTTTATGTCCTTCAGTGCCTGTCAAAATCCATCTGTATTCGTTAGTAGCCAGTGCATGAGGCTGCTGAGTGCACTAAGACTCGAAGAATCCATTAGGTTGAAGAATGTTCAATTAGAATTCCTGTGTTGGGATGTTTGTAAAACGATAGGCTAACTACTATTGGATAATGTCATTGTTCAGGGCCCAGGGATCGACTTTCCTTCCTTTAACTCTGGACTGTAATTGTTATAATATAATATAATATGCCATTTAGCAGACGCTTTTATCCAAAGCGACTTACAGTCATGCGTGCATACATTTTTTTTTTTGTGTATGGGTGGTCCCGGGGATCGAACCCACTACCTTGGCGTTATAAGCGCCGTGCTCTACCAGCTGAGCTACAGAGGCCCATTGTTCTAGTGTTATTAAAACTCTATCTGCAAATCATATAAACCTCTGCCTTCCATTTTGTCCCCTTATCGCCTTACCGTCTCTCTCACAGTTTCAATTAGAACAGATTAAACAGGAGGGAGAAAAAAAACGCAAAGGCCAACATAAAAAAGACCATAATCGCTTTCACTCCCTTATAATTGCCTGTGATGAAGACACCACTGTAAACCTGAACGGTTCTCCAGAGAAAACATACTAATATAACAGCCACTGAAATCTTACTATTGTGATTGACAAGCCACAAATTTGCTAAATTGTTCTCCGTGCCTTCGACAGCGCAAAGTTCTGTTCATTACATTAAGTATTCATGAAACATCAGGTCGTAGTTAGATGTGGCTAATTACCTGAACACTGTAGTTGATAATTAGCCTTTTTTCCTCGTTGACAGCAGATTCTAATCAAGCAAGTCATTTGTTAGCAGGAGTTAACAGCAACCTGCTTCACCTTTATCCACTAAGATAAAGATATTATGGGGTTACTTGTCTTCTTGGTTAGTGATCGTTTTGATGAAAATCTCCTCTTTAGGCAACATTTAGCCAGATTAGTTATCCTGGACGAGCTCCCAAAAATCTGTAACATGTATAACAGGATAAAATGAAGAGACACAGGGATGTTACCTTATTTTTGGTTGGCTTTTCTTCCATGCATTAGTGTGAACTAAGCTGGCCTACAATATGGGATGATATACAGTGGGGAGAACAAGTATTTGATACACTGCCGATTTTGCAGGTTTTCCTACGTACAAAGCATGTAGAGGTCTGTAATTTTTTATCATAGGTACACTTAAACTGTGAGAGACGGAATCTAAAACAAAAATCCAGAAAATCACATTGTATTATTTTTAAGTAATGAATTTGCATTTTATTGCATGACATAAGTATTTGATCACCTACCAACCAGTATGAATTCCGGCTCTCACAGACCTGTTAGTTTTTCTTTAAGAAGCCCTCCTGTTCTCCACTCATTACCTGTATTAACTGCACCTGTTTGAACTCGTTACCTGTATAAAAGACACCTGTCCACACACTCAATCAAACAGACTCCAACCTCTCCACAATGGCCAAGACCAGAGAGCTGTGTAAGGACATCAGGGATAAAATTGTAGACCTGCACAAGGCTGGGATGGGCTACAGGACAATCGGCAAGCAGCTTGGTGAGAAGGCAACAACTGTTGGCGCAATTATTAGAAAATGGAAGAAGTTCAAGATGACGGTCAATCACCCTCGGTCTGGGGCTCCATGCAAGATCAATGATCATGAGGAAGGTGAGGGATCAGCCCAGAACTACACGGCAGGACCTGGTCAATGGCCTGAAGAGAGCTGGGACCACAGTCTCAAAGAAAACCATTAGTAACACACTACGCCGTCATTTATTAAAATCCTGCAGCGCATGCAAGGTCCCCCTGCTCAAGCCAGCGCATGTCCAGGCCCGTCTGAATTTTGCCAATGACCATCTGGATGATCCAGAGGAGGAATGGGAGAAGGTCATGTGGTCTGATGAGAAAAAAATATAGCTTTTTGGTCTAAACTCCACTCGCCGTGTTTGGAGGAAGAAGAAGGATGAGTACAACCCCAAGAACACCATCCCAACCGTGAAGCATGGAGGTGGAAACATCATTCTTTGGGGATGCTTTTCTGCAAAGGGGACAGGACGACTGCACCGTATTGAGGGGAGGATGGATGGGGCCATGTATCGCGAGATCTTGGCCAACAACCTCCTTACCTCAGTAAGAGCATTGAAGATGGGTCGTGGCTAGGTCTTCCAGCATGACAACGACCCGAAACACACAGCCAGGGCAACTAAGGAGTGGCTACGTAAGAAGCATCTCAAGGTCCTGGAGTGGCCTAGCCAGTCTCCAGACCTGAACCCAATAGAAAAGCTGAAAGTCCGTATTGCCCAGCGACAGCCCCGAAACCTGAAGGATCTGGAGAAGGTCTGTATGAAGGAGTGGGCCAAAATCCCTGCTGCAGTGTGTGCAAACCTGGTCAAGACCTACAGGAAACGTATGATCTCTGTAATTGCAAACAAAGGTTTCTGTACCAAATATTAAGTTCTGCTTTTCTGATGTATCAAATACTTATGTCATGCAATAAAATGCAAATTAATTACTTAAAAATCATACAATGTGTTTTTCTGGATTTTTGTTTTAGATTCTGTCTCTCACAGTTAAAGTGTACCTATGATAAAAATTACAGACCTCTACATGCTTTGTAAGTAGGAAAACCTGCAAAATCGGCAGTGTATCAAATACTTGTTCTCCCCACTGTACACTACCGTTCAAAAGTTTGGGGTCACTTAGAAATTTCATTTTTTCGAAAAAAGCACATTTTTTGTCGATTAAAATAACATAAAATTGATCAGAAATACAGTGTAGACATTGTTAATGTTGTAAATGGCTATTGTAGCTGGAAACTGCTAATTTTTAATGGAATATCTACATAGGCGTACAGAGGGCCATTATCATTAACCATCAATCCTGTGTTCCAATGGCATGTTGTGTTTGCTAATCCAAGTTTATCATTTTAAAAGGCTAATTGATCATTAGAAAACCCTTTTGCAATTATGTTAGCACAGCTGAAAAGAAGCAATAAAACTGGCCTTCTTGAGACTAGTTGAGTATCTGGAGCATCAGCAATTGTGGGTTCGATTACAGGCTAAAAATGGCCAGAAACAAATAACTTTCTTCTGAAACTCTTCAGTCTATTCTTGTTCTGAGAAATGAAGGCCATTCCATGCGAGAAATTGCCAAGAAACTGAAGATCTCGTACAACGCTGTGTACTACTCCCTTCACAGAACAGCGCAAACTGGCTCTAACCAGAATAGAAAGAGGAGTGGGAGGCTGCACAACTGAGCAAGAGGACAAATACATTAGAGTGTCTAGTTTGAGAAACAGACGCCTCACAGGTCCTCAACTGGCAGCTTCATTAAATAGTACCCGCAAAACACCAGTCTCAACATCAACAGTGAAGACGTGACTCCAGGATGCTGACCTTCTAGGCAGAGTTGCAAAGAAAAAGCCATATCTCAGACTGGCCAATAAAAAGAAAAGATTAAGATGGCCAAAAGAACACAGACACTGGACAGAGGAAGATTGGGGAAAAGTGTTATGGACAGACAAATCGAAGTTTGAGGTGTTCGGATCACAAAGAAGAACATTTGTGAGACGCAGACCAAATGAAAGGATGCTGGAGGAGTGCTTGATGCCATCTGTCAAGCATGGTGGAGGCAATGTGATGGTCTGGGGGTGCTTTGGTGGTGGTAAAGTGGGAGATTTGTAGAGGGTAAAAGGGATCTTGAAGAAGGAAGGCTATCACTCCATTTTGCAACGCCATGCCATACCCTGTGGACGGCACTTGATTTGAGCCAATTTCCTCCTACAACAGGACAATGACCCAAAGCACAGGTCCAAACTATGCAATAACTATTTAGGGAAGAAGCAGTCAGCTGGTATTCTGTCTATAATGGAGTGGCCAGCACAGTCACCGGATCTCAACCCTATTGAGCTGTTGTGGGAGCAGCTTGACTGTATGGTACGTAAGAAGTGCCCATCAAGCCAATCCAACTTGTGGGAGGTGCTTCAGGAAGCATGGTGTGAAATCTCTTCAGATTACCTCAACAAATTGACAACTAGAATGCCAAAGGTCTGCAAGGCTGTAATTGCTGCAAATGGAGCATAATTTGACGAATGCAAAGTTTGAAGGACACAATTATTATTTCAATTAAAAATCATTATTTCTAACCTTGTCAATGACTACATTTCCTATTAATTTCATGTATGTTTTCATGGAAAACAAGGACATTTCTAAGTGACCCCAAACTTTTGAACGGTAGTGTATCTGTACATCAACTAGTAGTCCATAGACAAGTTCTTATAATACATGTACTAACAACCCACTCATATCTGGTAGTGCCAGTGACATGCAGAAGTAAATCCAACACACACAACAAAGAATCCTCCCTCAATGCTCAAGCTGATTGTTTTTTAATGTGATGGATAAATACCCAATTTGTTGAACAACTTTTGGCAGACAAAAACGTCCAATTTAGAACGATTCCAAATGGCATCGCACTGACACTCTAAACAGTCTTTGGGCCACAAATCTCTGCTTGCGGCAGATCGTCCAGGAAATAACTGCTATTGTTCCCTCAATCTCTTAACAGTATTTCCTTGCATCCCTGCAGTAACCACATATTGGCTAGGCACACATATTTTAACTGTACTGTTTGATAGCTTTTTGAAGAAAGTCTTGTAAATTACATATGCCAATGAATCAAATATGAATCATCAGTGTGTGTGCCAACCTTTAATAAACCGTGTCTGGATGGGACATATGAACAGTATGTGGAGTAATAAGAGCTGTTGTGTGTTCTGTGTCTAGCTGCTGTCCATCAGCCAGGTGGAGTCCCCTCATCATCGTGACCTTTTAATTTCACTGGAAGTGATTGCTTCCTCTGCATGAATGACTCACACAGATAATGCACCCGTTAAGTGTGTGCGCGTACGTGATTGCGTATGTGCGTGTGTGCATGCGTGTGTGTGTGTGAGAGAGAGAGTTCATACAGTACATTCTGTGTAAGTGAGCTCTTGTGAATACATGTGTATTTTCCTCTACTGTGTGTGCGTATCCACGGGCAGCGTGTGTGTGACTGAGACTGGAGCTGATGTGACATGGACTGGCTTGAGGGGCTGTTGGAGGTGTGAGGTCTGGGTGAGAGGACCGCAGCAGTCAGCCTGGGTGGCAGGACTCAGCCACTGAAAACACTTGTGAGATGATGTGTGTATGTGTGTGCGTCCGTGCACGTGTGTGTGTATGTGTGTGTGTGTGTGTGTGTGTGTCAGCAGTGATGCCCAGTATGACTTTCCTCCACAGTGTCCACTTAGTCAAGGAGGACTGTGACCCCATTCCTCAGTCTGATCTCAATTTCCTCTCTCTCTCTCTCTCTCTCTCTCTCTCTCTCTCTCTCTCTCTCTCTCTCTCTCTCTCTCTCTCTCTCTCTCTCTCTCTCTCTCTCTCTCTCTCTCTCTCTCTCTCTCTCTCTCTCTCTCTCTCTCTCCCTCTCTCTCTCTGTCTCTCTCTCTCTCTCTCTCTGTCTCTCTGTCTCTCTGTCTGTCTGTCTCTCTATCTCTCTCTCTCTCTCGCGCTCTCTCTCTCTGTTTCTCTCTCTGTCTCTCTCTCTCTCTGCCTCTTTCTCTGCCTCTTTCTCTCTATCAATTCAAATTCAATTTCAATTTAAGGGCTTTATTGGCATGTGAAACATATGTTTACATTGCTATCAATTCAAATTCAATTTCAATTTAAGGGCTTTATTGGCATGGGAAACATATGTTTACATTGCCAAAGCAAGTGAAATAGATAATAAACAAAAGTTAAATAAACAATACAAAATTAACAGTAAACATTACACTCACAGGCTCCGTGAGGACCCGTGTAGTTCAGTTGGTAGAGCATGGCGCTTGCAACGCCAGGGTTGTGGGTTCATTTCCCACGGGGGGCCAGTATGAAAATGTATGCACTCACTAACTGTAAGTCGCTCTGGATAAGAGCGTCTGCTAAATGACTAAAATGTAAAAAAAGAATAAAGACATTACTATATACAGTGTTATAATGATGTGCAAATAGTTAAAGTACAAAAAGGAAAATATATAAACATAAATATAGGTTGTATTTACAATGGTGTTTGCTCTTCACTGGTTGCCCTTTTCTTGTGGCAACAGGTCACAAATCTTGCTGCTGTGAATGCACACTGGTATTTCACCCAATATATATGGAAGTTTATCCAAATTGGATTTGTTTTCGAATTCTTTGTGGGTCTGTGTAATCTGAGGGAAGTATGTGTCTCTAATATGGTCATACATTTGGCAGGAAGTTAGGAAGTGCAGCTCAGTTTCCACCTCATTTTGTGGGCAGTGTGCACCAGAGCATATGAGCGGAGTGGAGCGGGAGCGAGCGTGGAGCGTGAGCGGACGGATTTTGAACAGAGCGCAGAGCGGCATTTTTAAAAGGACGGAGCGTCGCCCTATGTCCCGCTCCAATTTCGCTCGCTCACACCACGAGTCTGAAGCATGCTCAAGCCTGACCCAGAATCCATCTGTTTAATTTAATTTGTGTCGTCCATTAATTTGTATTTTATAGAGCGAGAGGAGCAGCAGCAGCAACAAGAGAAAAGGGTTGAGGAATTCAAAAGTTTATTCACTGCACGCAAAGGCCCAACCATAACAAGGGAGAGAAAAAGAGAGCTGGATGTAGCATTTTTTGAAATGATTTTCATGGACTATGAACCGCTGAGTAAAGGAGAATGCGAAGGGATGCAACACTTTGCCAGCGCAGCTCAACCGGGCTACACTCCCCCAAGAAACTATGATAAATCAGTACTTTACTTTGTCAAATTTACATCTGAGATGCCCCATTCACATGCTTCAGCTGGCGATCAAAAACGCTGTTAACAAGCACGACAACATTAATAGGCTGTTAGTGAAAGTCGGGCACCTGGTGAAAAGTGTACGCAAGAGCACAGAGGAAACCGACCAATTAGGTGTCCGCCCCACAAATGCCTGCGCCATTCGATGGAGCAGCCAGCTGCGGATGATTCAGTCGTTCATCCGGTTGTTCCAAAAAGACCCGTTATGGTAAAACAAACTCAAGTCTAATGTTGCTAACATCACCCTGAATCAAGTACGGCAGCTGACGCACCTTGTCAGTGTGCTGACACCACTAGCAGACCTCACAGACAAAATGCAAAAGGAGCTGGGGAACCTGGGGATGATCCTCCCTGCTGTCACAGAAATCAAATCCCTGCTCACCGATTACACTCACGCTGCACTTCCAATGGGCATCGCTGCTTTTGCAGAAACATTGGCAAACAACGTGTCAATTCGCTATGGAATATACTATACTGATTAACATCTCATTTTAGCGTCAGTGTTAGATCCCCGTTTCAAGACAGAATGGATAATCCGAGAAGAGTCTGTATGCAACAAATTCGGGGAGATAAAGTAAGGCTGTGGTTTAAGCTAAAAGTGAAATACATGCAGATTTTGTTCCTTTTTTGGAGTGAGCGGGGGGCGATTTGAGTGGCCGCGATGCAAACTGCGTTGAGCGCTGAGCGATAATGAGCGGACTGGCCTGATGTGGCTTTGAGCGGGGGGAGCGGAGGGGTGAACAGCTCCGTGAGCGAGGAGCTGAGATTCTCACCGCTCCACTCCGCTCATATGTTCTGGTGTGCACATAGCCTGTCTTACCCTGGACCCCTCTCCATTCCCATGGACGTCAGAGCGTTGGATGGACGCTCTATTGGCAGAGTCACCCACACTACGTGTTCTATTAACCTGAGAGTGTCGGGTAATCACAGTGAGTCTATGCAGTTCCTGCCCATTGAATCCCCTCATGCACCCGTGGTTTTGGGGTTTTCCTGGCTCCAGAGGCACAATCCTCTGATCGACTGGGCTACTGGTTCTATCCTGGGTTGGAGCCCGTTTTGCCCTGTGCATTGCCCGAAGTCTGCGCTGCCTGCCCCGGGACGTCTTCCTGCGGGTTTGGGAAAAGCCCCGGACCACTATGCCGTTCAAGCAGAGTACCAGGACCTCCAGAAGGTTTTCAGCAAGGCCCGTGCCACCTTGCTCCCTCTGCATGGGCCCTATTACTGCACCATCAACCTTCTCCCGGGCACTACACCGCCTCGGGAGCGGCTTTATTCCCTGTCAGGTCCGGAGACCAAGGCAATGGAGACGTATATTGAGGACTCCCTGGCTGCAGGGGGTATCCGTCCTTCTACCTCCCCCGCCGAGTGGAAGCGGGTAACGGTTAAAAACCGTTACCCGCTTCCACTCATCGCCTCGGCTTTCGAGCCTCTCCAGGGGGCTACCATCTTCTCCAAGTTGGACCTTTGGAATGCCTACCATCTGGTATGGATACGGGAAGGGGATGAGTGGAAGACCGCCTTTAACACGGCTAGTGGGCACAACGAATACCTGATGATGCCGTTCGAACTGACCAACGCTCCTGCTGTGTTCCAGGCCCTGGTAAAAAACATTCTCTGGGACATGTTGAACCGGTTCGTATTCGTCTACCTTGATGACTTCCTCTTGTTTTCCCACTCAGCTCAAGAACATGTCCTCCATGTCAGACAAGTCCTCTAGTGTCTTCTGGAGAAACAGCTGTTCGTCAAAGCGGAACATTTTTAATTCCATCGCTCCACCATCTCCTTCCTTAGCTGCAGGCAACATACAGATGGATCCTGAAAAGGTGTGCGCGGTGGTGGATTGGCCGCAACCCACCTCCAGAGTGTAGCTGCAACGCTTCCTGGGGTTCGCCAATTTCTACCGCCGGTTCATCCGGGGCTACAGCACCAGGGCTTCCCCGCTGTCTGCGCTCACCTCTCCCAAGGTCCCGTTTACGTGGTCTCCAGCTGCAGACCAGGTGTTCTTGGACCTCAAGCACCAATTCACTGCCGCCCCCATCCTAATCCATCCGGATCCGTCCCAGCAGTTCATGGTGGAGGTCGACGCCTCGGACGTCGGAGTCGAGGCTGTCCTGTCACAGTGTTCGGCCCAAGACCAAAAGCTGCATCCCTGCGCTTTCCTCTCCCATCGTCTCAACCCCACGGAAAGGAATTACGACGTGGGTAACCGGGAACTACTTGCGGTGAAGATGGCGTTGGAGGAGTGGAGGCACAGGTTAGAGGGGGCGGAACACCCATTCATAGTATGGACAGATCACAAGAACCTGGAATATCTCTGCACCGCCAAGCGCCTCAACTCCAGGCAAGCTCGATGGGCCCTGCTATTCACCCAATTCAACTTCACCATCTCCTACTGTCACGAGAATTCTATCTCTAATACTCAAACTTTGAATAATCCCCAGAGGGTGTAAGACTCTAGTTAATAATGAATTAAACAAATCTCCAGTCTGCAAGGGATCTGCCATTTTTATTCAATGAGAGCGCTCTCCCGCCAAAAACACACACACAGTCTTTTTATATGCCTTCACACAAAGGAACTTTGCTCTGCCCACCTTTAGGCGGCCTGTAAATTTCCACAGTATAGAATGATTAACCAGTTTCTAGGTCTCCTTCCTCCTGGAATGTTTGTCTCAGCAGTTTCTAACTCACTCCTCTGTTAGTGGGTTTATTACTACCTTATAACTCTAACACAGTTTACACAGTCATACAGTATCGGGGTGGAACAATTTTAGTCATTACCATAAACATACAAATGTTCCTATCACCTACCGCCCGGGTTCCAAGAATGTGAAGCCGGATCCGCTGTCACGTCTCCATAGCCCCACTGCTACACCATCGGGCCCCGAGACCATCCTCCCTACCTCTTGTCTCGTGGCTGCACTCATTCGGGGGGGGGGGGGGCTAACCGTATGTTTGTCCCGGACTCTGCCCGTTCCTCGGTTCTGGAATGGGCTCATTCCTCTTGACTGGCCTGCCATCCTGGCTCCCGTCAGACCCTGGCCTTTGTACAACAACATTTTTGGTGGCCCACCTTGGTTCCTGACGTCTCCACGTTCATCTCCGCCTGCACCGTGTGTGCCCAGAATAAGACTCCTCGGCAAGCTCCAGCTGGCCTCCTTCAACCACTTCCTGTCCCTCACCATCACAGGTCACATATGTCCCTGGACTTCGTCACTGGTCTCCGCCTATCCGATGGCAACATGTTTACAGTGGGGGGAAAAAGTATTTAGTCAGCCACCAATTGTGCAAGTTCTCCCACTTAAAAAGATGAGAGAGGCCTGTAATTTTCATCATAGGTACACGTCAACTATGACAGACAAAATGAGAAAAAAAATCCAGAAAATCACATTGTAGGATTTTTAATGAATTTATTTGCAAATTATGGTGGAAAATAAGTATTTGGTCAATAACAAAAGTTTCTCAATACTTTGTTATATACCATTTGTTGGCAATGACACAGGTCAAACGTTTTCTGTAAGTCTTCACAAGGTTTTCACACACTGTTGCTGGTATTTTGGCCCATTCCTCCATGCAGATCTCCTCTAGAGCAGTGATGTTTTGGGGCTGTCGCTGGGCAACACGGACTTTCAACTCCCTCCAAAGATTTTCTATGGGGTTGAGATCTGGAGACTGACTAGGCCACTCCAGGACCTTGAAATGCTTCTTACGAAGCCACTCCTTCGTTGCCCAGGCGGTGTGTTTGGGATCATTGTCATGCTGAAAGACCCAGCCACGTTTCATCTTCAATGCCCTTGCTGATGGAAGGAGGTTTTCACTCAAAATCTCACGATACATGGCCCCATTCATTCTTTCCTTTACACGGATCAGTCGTCCTGGTCCCTTTGCAGAAAAACAGCCCCAAAGCATGATGTTTCCACCCCCATGCTTCACAGTAGGTATGGTGTTCTTTGGATGCAACTCAGCATTCTTTGTCCTCCAAACACGACGAGTTGAGATTTTACCAAAAAGTTCTATTTTGGTTTCATCTGACCATATGACATTCTCCCAATCCTCTTCTGGATCATCCAAATGCACTCTAGCAAACTTCAGACGGGCCTGGACATGTACTGGCTTAAGCAGGGGGACACGTCTGGCACTGCAGGATTTGAGTCCCTGGCGGCGTAGTGTGTTACTGATGGTAGGCTTTGTTACTTTGGTCCCAGCTCTCTGCAGGTCATTCACTAGGTCCCCCCATGTGGTTCTGGGATTTTTGCTCACCGTTCTTGTGATCATTTTGACCCCACGGGGTGAGATCTTGCGTGGAGCCCCAGATCGAGGGAGATTATCAGTGGTCTTGTACAGTGGGGAAAAAAAGTATTTAGTCAGCCACCAATTGTGCAAGTTCTCCCACTTAAAAAGATGAGAGAGGCCTGTAATTTTCATCATAGGTACACGTCAACTATGACAGACAAATTGAGAAAAGAAAATCCAGAAAATCACATTGTAGGATATTTTATGAATTTATTTGCAAATTATGGTGGAAAATAAGTATTTGGTCACCTACAAACAAGCAAGATTTCTGGCTCTCACAGACCTGTAACTTCTTCTTTAAGAGGCTCCTCTGTCCTCCACTCGTTACCTGTATTAATGGCACCTGTTTGAACTTGTTATCAGTATAAAAGACACCTGTCCACAACCTCAAACAGTCACACTCCAAACTCCACTATGGCCAAGACCAAAGAGCTGTCAAAGGACACCAGAAACAAAATTGTAGACCTGCACCAGGCTGGGAAGACTGAATCTGCAATAGGTAAGCAGCTTGGTTTGAAGAAATCAACTGTGGGAGCAATTCTTAGGAAATGGAAGACATACAAGACCACTGATAATCTCCCTCGATCTGGGGCTCCACGCAAGATCTCACCCCGTGGGGTCAAAATGATAACAAGAACGGTGAGCAAAAATCCCAGAACCACACGGGGGGACCTAGTGAATGACCTGCAGAGAGCTGGGACCAAAGTAACAAAGCCTACCATCAGTAACACACTACGCCGCCAGGGACTCAAATTCTGCAGTGCTAGACATGTCCCCCTGCTTAAGCCAGTACATATCCAGGCCCGTCTGAAGTTTGCTAGAGTGCATCCAGAAGAGGATTGGGAGAATGTCATATGGTCAGATGAAACCAAAATAGAACTTTTTGGTAAAAACTCAACTCGTCGTGTTTGGAGGACAAAGAATGCTGAGTTGCATCCAAAGAACACCATACCTACTGTGAAGCATGGGAGTGAAAACATCATGCTTTGGGGCTGTTTTTCTGCAAAGGGACGAGGACGACTGATCCGTGTAAAGGAAAGAATGAATGGGGCCATGTATCGTGAGATTTTGAGTGAAAACCTCCTTCCATCAGCAAGGGCATTGAAGATGAAACGTGGCTGGGTCTTTCAGCATGACAATGATCCCAAACACACCGCCCAGGCAACGAAGGAGTGGCTTCGTAAGAAGCATTTCAAGGTCCTGGAGTCTCCAGATCTCAACCCCATAGAAAATCTTTGGAGGGAGTTGAAAGTCCGTGTTGCCCAGCGACAGCCCCAAAACATCACTGCTCTAGAGGAGATCTGCATGGAGGAATGGGCCAAAATACCAGCAACAGTGTGTGAAAACCTTGTAAAGACTTACAGAAAACGTTTGACCTGTGTCATTGCCAACAAAGGGTATATAACAAAGTGCTGAGAAACTTTTGTTATTGACCAAATACTTATTTTCCACCATAATTTGCAAATAAATTCATTAAAAATCCTACAATGTGATTTTCTGGATTTTTTTCTCTCATTTTGTCTGTCATAGTTGACGTGTACCTATGATGAAAATTACAGGCCTCTCTCATCTTTTTAAGTGGGAGAACTTGCACAATTGGTGGCTGACTAAATACTTTTTTTCCCCACTGTATGTCTTCCATTTCCTAAGAATTTCTCCCACAGTTGATTTCTTCAAACCAAGCTGCTTACCTATTGCAGATTCAGTCTTCCCAGCCTGGTGCAGGTCTACAATTTTGTTTCTGGTGTCCTTTGACAGCTCTTTGGTCTTGGCCATAGTGGAGTTTGGAGTGTGACTGTTTGAGGTTGTGGACAGGTGTCTTTTATACTGATAACAAGTTCAAACAGGTGCCATTAATACAGGTAACGAGTGGAGGACAGAGGAGCCTCTTAAAGAAGAAGTTACAGGTCTGTGAGAGCCAGAAATCTTGCTTGTTTGTAGGTGACCAAATACTTATTTTCCACCATAATTGGCAAATAAATTCATAAAAAATCCTACAATGTGATTTTCTGGATTTTTTTTCTCAATTTGTCTGTCATAGTTGACGTGTACCTATGATGTAAATTACAGGCCTCTCTCATCTTTTTAAGTGGGAGAACTTGCACAATTGGTGGCTGACTAAATACTTTTTTCCCCCACTGTATCTGTACAGTGGTGGATCGGTTTTCCAAAGCCGCCCATTTCATTCCTTTCCCCAAGCTACCCTCAGCCAAGGAGATGGCCCAGCTCATGGTGCAGCACGTCTTCCGGATCCATGGACTTCCGGTGTACATTGTCTCCGACCGGTGTCCTCAGTTCTCGTCCCAGTTCTGGAAGGCATTCGGCACGCTCATTGGGTCGTTTGCCAGACTGTCCTCGGGGTTCCACCCCCAGTCTAACGGCCAGTCGGAGCGAGCCAATTAGGATCTGGAGATGACTCTTTGCTGCCTTGTCTCCGCCAATCCCACCACCTGGAGCCAGCAGCTTGTGTGGGTAGAGTACCCCCAGCAACACCCTCCCTTGATCAGCCAGTGCTCCGTAGGATATCAGCCCCCGCTCTTCCCGGAGCAAGAGGAAGAGGTCAGCATTCCCTCGGCCCAGATGTTCATCCACCGCTGTTGCCGTACCTGGAAGAGAGCCCGATCGGCTCTTCTCAAGACCACCTCCAGGTATCGACGACAGGCGGACACCGTTATCATCTCGGGCAGAGGGTATGGCTGTCCACTCGGGATCTGCCCCTGCTGGTAGAGTCAAACTTTCCCCATCCCCAAGATTCTTAGCCCATCTGCTGTTCGTCTTCTGTTGCCCCGTACCCTCTGTATACAGTGGGGGGGAAAAGTATTTAGTCAGCCACCAATTGTGCAAGTTCTCCCACTTAAAAAGATGAGAGAGGCCTGTACTTTTCATCATAGGTACACGTCAACTATGACAGATAAATTGAGAAAAAAGAATCCAGAAAATCACATTGTAGGATTTTTAATGAATTTATTTGCAAATTATGGTGGAAAATAAGTATTTGGTCACCTCACATCAGCAAGGGCATTGAAGATGAAACGTGGCTGGGTCTTTCAGCATGACAATGATCCCAAACACACCGCCCGGGCAACGAAGGAGTGGCTTCGTAAGAAGCATTTCAAGGTCCTGGAGTGGCCTAGCCAGTCTCCAGATCTCAACCCCATAGAAAATCTTTGGAGGGAGTTGAAAGTCCGTGTTGCCCAGCGACAGCCCCAAAACATCACTGCTCTAGAGGAGATCTGCATGGAGGAATGGGCCAAAATACCAGCAACAGTGTGTGAAAACCTTGTGAAGACTTACAGAAAACGTTTGACCTGTGTCATTGCCAACAAAGGGTATATAACAAAGTATTGAGAAACTTTTGTTATTGACCAAATACTTATTTTCCACCATAATTTGCAAATAAATTCATTAAAAATCCTACAATGTGATTTTCTGGATTTTTTTTCCTCATTTTGTCTGTCATAGTTGACGTGTACCTATGATGAAAATTACAGGCCTCTCTCATCTTTTTAAGTGGGAGAACTTGCACAATTGGTGGCTGACTAAATACTTTTTTCCCCACTGTACATCCCACTTTTCATGTGTCTAGAATTAAACCTGTCTCACAGCCCTTTGTCTCCTGTTCTCTGTTTGTCTGTTGCCAGTTCGTCTTTTCTTGTCAAGCCTACCAGCATTTTTCTCGTACTCCTGTTTTGCTCTAGCCCCTGTTTTCCAGTTTTTCCCGGTGTTGACCATTCTGCCTGTCCTGACCCTGAACCTGCCTGCCGTTCTGTACCTTTTGGACTCTGCTCTGGATTACTGACCTCTGCCTGCCCTTGACCTGTCGTTTGCCTGCCCCCTGTTTTTATAAATAAACGTTTGCTATTTCGAACTGTCTGCATCTGGGTCTTATCCTGAGTCGCGATACCCAGGACCAGCTTGCTTAGGGGACTCTTCTCCGGGTTCATCTCTCTGTAGGTGACGGCTTTGTTATGGAAGGTTTGGAAATCGCTTCCTTTTAGGTGGTTGTAGAATTTAATGGCCCTTTTCTGGATTTTTATAATTAGCGGGTATCGACCTAATTCTGCTCTGCATGCATTACTTGGTGTTTTACGTTGTACACAGAGGATATTTTTGCAGAATTCTGCATGCAGTCTCAATTTGGTGTTTGCTCTTTCTCTCTCTCTCTCTCAATTAAATTAAATTAAATTCAAAGGGCTTTACTGGCATGGGAAACATATGTTTACATTGCCAAAGCAAGTGAAATAGACAAGAAACAAAAGGAAAATGAACAATAAAAAATGAGCAATATACATTACACTCACAAAAGTTGTACTCTCTCTCTGTCTCTCTCTCTTTCTCTGTCTCTCTCTCTTTCTCTGTCTCTCTCTCTGTCTCTCTCTCTCTCTCTCTCTCTCTCTCTCTCTCTCTGTGTCTCTCTCTCTGCCTCTCTCTCTCTCTCTCCATAATGAGAGGGAGCAGAGCAGGGGGGTTGTCTATATGGGCTGGGGTGTGGTATTATTCGCATTGAGTGTCATTGTGTGTGTGATTGTGTGCGTGTGTGTGTGTGTGTGTGTGTGTGTGTGTGTTGAAATGATGGGCCTCTTGTAGCTAAGGGCCACACTGCGCAAATACGAATCATGTTTATTACTATGCAGCTTGCACTCTGTTCTGTAAAACACACTTTAAATGTATTTTCAGCAATAAAAGGATGATATTATCAAGAGCAATGACTTGACAGTATGTGACTTACTTACTTTCACAGAAGTACTGGTATAAACTGTAGTCATATGGAGTTGTTAGTGATGGGTTTTCATATGATGATGGACATGAAAGGCAGTATAAAGTATATCTAACATGTTCATGGTATCCCACCATCAACAGCAATTATTCTATTCCTCATTAGTGATTGGGTATTTTTTCTGATAGCCTACCAGGATTCAGTGGAGAAAAATACATTTTTACCAGTCAGAAAAAGAGTGTTATCACTCAAAGCAGATTAGCAGCTCTTCCAGGGTCATGTTGGGTGAAACGTATTGCAAAATGGCACTGATTTCGTGGCAAATAATTATTTTGATTCCTTCTTAGCGTCCTTAGATCTGTATGTAATAAAGCTTTTGGCAGAGATGGTTTGTTCAAGGTTGTTATGGTATGCTCTTATCACTTCAATTTCAGTCAAAAAATACACCAACTTCTGGGAGCTGGCCACTGCTGTGTGATGCTGAAATCTAGACAAAGCTGAACTATGAGAAGGAAGTCCCCAGCTTATTTACAGAGCTACTGATTTATCTACTGATTCTTGCTTTCCCAAATGGTGCTTTATGATAGTAGTACGAAGTTATAGTACATTCAAAGTAAAGTAAATAAACATTTATGCAAAAGAAAGAAGTCACAAAGACTTGCCCCACACCGTTGATCCAATTACATCCATCTCTACATCCATCTACTGTATGTATGGATCTGGCTTTGCTGCAGCCGATGGGCCTCTTAAGCAGGACGGGGAGGCATTATGGTTACACTGAGCTCCTAAGTCACTTCAGTCAATCACCCTGCCACAGCCAACCAGCCTGCCACTCAGCCAGCCAGCCACTCAGTCAGCCAGCTTCTGCTCCTGCCCAGCTCCAACCGCCACCGGAAGGTCCTGGTGGCGAGATAAGGCCTCAGCAAGCAGACAGACTCATCAACACTGCCTCCCAATTAACTGTAACACAACACCATGTGTTGGGGGGGAACCCATCACCGATCACCAAAGACCCAGTCAAAACAAATCCACATTCTGGGCTGAGGAGAAAATAAACAAAAAACACACAAAGCTGATTGAGGCCCCTGAAAAAACAAGAGCAGGATATATCAGGACCACTTCAGATGGATAGAGAAGACAGAATATATCAGGACCACTTTAGATGGATAGAGAAGACAGAATATATCAGGACCACTTTAGATGGATAGAGAAGACAGAATATATCAGGACCACTTTAGATGGATAGAGAAGACAGAATATATCAGGACCACTTTAGATGGATAGAGAAGACAGGATATATCAGGACCACTTCAGATGGATAGAGAAGACAGAATATATCAGGACCACTTTAGATGGATAGAGAAGACAGAATATATCAGGACCACTTTAGATGGATAGAGAAGACAGAATATATCAGGACCACTTTAGATGGATAGAGAAGACAGGATATATCAGGACCACTTTAGATGGATAGAGAAGACAGGATATACCAGGACCACTTTAGATGGATAGAGAAGACAGAATATATCAGGACCACTTCAGATGGATAGAGAAGACAGGATATATCAGGACCACTTTAGATGGATAGAGAAGACAGGATATATCAGGACCACTTCAGATGGATAGAGAAGACAGGATATATCAGGACCACTTTAGATGGATAGAGAAGACAGGATATATCAGAACCACTTCAGATGGATAGAGAAGACAGGATATATCAGGACCACTTCAGATGGATAGAGAAGACAGAATATATCAGGACCACTTTAGATGGATAGAGAAGACAGGATATATCAGGACCACTTCAGATGGATAGAGAAGACAGGATATGTCAGGACCACTTCAGATGGATAGAGAAGACAGACAGGAAATTAAAGAAGAGAGGGAGGATGTTTTTGTTTACAACAGTCTTAAAGTTTATTAAGAAGTGAAGGCAGGGCTATTGATTAATGAAGACAGATAATGTTTGGTACAAAACAATCCTGCATTACAACTTTACTGTCAGTGTAACGTCGATTCAGGGAGTCAGGAACAGGTGCAGTTAGTTTAATAATAATGAACGTAGCACGATACAACCGGTGGTTAGTAGACCGGTGACATCGAGCGCCGTAGAGAGGGAGCGGGAGTATACGTGACAGTCAGGAATCATTGACATTAGAATCATTCAATATAAATCAATGTTTGCTATTTCAAACCGCTAAAGGTAAGTTGTGTATAGTCACAAAATAGCTAGCTCAAGGCATTCAGTGAATTTATTAGCTTAAAAACAACTGAATGTGAAACATGTACAGTAGGTTCGGCAGGATTTGCCAGGGGTAGCTGAAACTGTGAAACATGGGGGAAGGTTGCAAAAGTAATAACTACTAGGCAACAGTGGAACCGACTGATTTAAATTGAAGGCCCACTAATCAACCATATGTTATGGATTTTACTCCATAATCCTTAATTAACATTTGCCTAATCTGTGGGTTATCTCCCAGATGCCGGTCCACTTCCCTGGACGCCAAGAGAGGTGTTACTGTTGTTTGTTCGGTCTGTCTGGTCCTGGAGTTTTCTCTCTCTGGTGGTTGGTTATCATCTACAGCTATCCATCCCTTGTGTGTCCACTCCTACCAACAAACTGAGCACTAATTTGAAAATGATCACTTTTGTGTACGCGTGCGTGCTTTAGCCAGCATTCTCTATCACCAAAAGGGAGAATGCTTATTTCTATAGGGCAATGGCAGAAAATGTATGCTATATTGCCCTGTAAATAATACTAGAGGTTTAGGGATCCCCCATGGGTATCATATTAAGCTTATCATTAACTCTTCCTGCTAGATTTTTGAAGTTGCATAGCAAAGTACTCTGTGACTCCGCTTTGAAATGAGCTGTGGCCATAGTGGTGTCCCTCCAGCCTCAGTGTCAAGCACTTAAGTGTGTCTGCAGCGATCTGAAATTCCCTAGATGCATATTCCTCCCATTAACTCCACTTCCTGGACCTTTATATTCCATATATTCTATCTCCTCCCTACAGATCTCTATACAGTACTAGAACTCTATTCAATCCGCATCGCGGAAGTTCAGCTTTACTGTCACGACTCCCTCCTAAGCTGCCTCATCTCCTTGTACAGGCAGCCTTCTAGCCAATGCCGCTCCTCTTTTCATCATTCCATTTGTTTTGTCTTGTTTTTCACACACACCTGGTACATATCCCCTCATCAGTCTCTGTATAATTGTTTCCTCTGCTCCCCATGTCTTTGTTTATTATTGTTCCATGTGGAGGTGTCGCTAGCTTGTGTTGACCATTATGTTACTTTTATCGCTGGGATATTCACCTGTGTGTTTTGTTTTCCCAGTACGCATTTAAGTCGCACTGTATTTGGTTTACGCATTGCTGCGGACTGCTGTATTGGCCAAATAAACACCTCCTGTGCCTGGCTCCGTCCTACTCACCTTGTTACAGAAAAACACACCCAAACAGCATGGAGTCAGCAGGAGCGGGGAATATGCCTGGAGTCATTGAGCGGGTCCATGAGCATTCCACCATGTTAGTCAGCTTGGGCGAAGCGATGGATCGGGTTCTCCAGGCCATCCAGCACCTGGAGAGGAGAAGATCCGAACCTGCGGAACCAGCTGAGCAACCGGATCCAGCCACCCACACACCAGCAACCAGGGGTATTCACCTGTCTCTACCAAGGGAATATTGTTATATCTAGCCTAGTTGTAGAAGAACGGACATCTGCACAGTTTCACATTGTACATCACTCTGTCGTTTAATGACATGTGCCACACATTCTGACAACCCATTCATCCGTAACGCAGCACACTGTCGTAAACCATAACAACGTACAGTACGACGTACAGCACGTCGTACCATACATAACATTTCCCCCCCCTTTCCAGAACCAGGGACTGGTACCATATATAAAATGTCCATAGGGCAAGAACCTAGAGTGATACCTGTAAGAAATAAACATTAACCCTTAAACGGATGGACTCTCCAAACTAGCCAGTTCAGTCCATTAACCTGGAGGTTGACTAAGACACCTAACGGAGCCTAAGAATGAAAAGAGGTTAAGTAGTCCCCCAGATAAGCAGGGCGAGTTCGTGCCCGCATAGGCCTTTCTTCAACCGCCACCGCTTGTGGCTCTGGCCCTTGGGGAACCCACAGAGGCTGGGGCTCAGGTGGTAGTGGTGGAGGAGGTCCATCCGGTGGCGTCTCTGGCCTGCATGTCTGTTTTGTGTGCCTTCGTGTTCCTTGAGGGACAGGGACTTTTCTAAGGCGGCTGGCGTGCCAGCGTGATCCATTACTCATCATGAATGTGGCGGGCCCCAGTTGTCGACTGACCTGCAAGGGGTCCGACCAGAATGAGGCCATTTTGTTGCACCGCTGAGGCCGTCGGGCTCGGACCCAGTCTGACACTTAGGATGATCGACTTCTTCACCCTGTGTGCCTTGTCAAAACGCTGTTTCATTGCTCTTTGGTGCCTGGTCACTGCCTGCTGTTCTTGGGTGCGCCTAGTCGCCGGTTCTGCTACTCTCTGTGTTCTGAGTCTGTCCAGTGGCAGTTCCATCTCACGACCTAGCATGAGGGATGCCGGGGAGACCTGTGTTGTTGTGTGTTTGCTTGCTCTGTAGTGCATTAGCGTTTGATTCAAAGCAGTTTGGAACGTGCACCCCTGGACCAGGTGCGCTCTGATACCGTTCTTCAGCGTTTGGTTGAAGCGTTCCACCCCTCCGTTAGCTTGTGGGTTGTAGTAGGCCGTGCGGATGTGTTTGATTCCCTTGTTGCTGAGATATGAGGAGAACTCGGCAGAGGTTAGCTGGGGCCAATTGTCCGTGGTAAGGGTGAGGGGTAGGCCCCACCTTGTGAACAGGCTGTCTAGGATGTCCACGATGGCCTGTGCTGTGACAGTTCCGACAGGAACCACTTCTGGCCACTTAGAGTGGAGGTCATACACCACCACCAGGAAGCGCTGATGGTGAGGGACTGCGTGTCCATGGATCTCGCCACAGATGTCCAGTTGGATGTGCTCCCAGGGGTGGGACGGCCATGCGAGAGGCTGCAGGGGGGGTGGGGCGGACTGTCCTGTTTTCCCACTGAGGAGGCATGCAGCACAATCCCTGACCAGGGCTTCAATGTCGTGGTCGATGCCTGGCCACCACACAAGGTCTCGACATCGCTGTTTGACCTTCACTATGCCCAAGTGACCCTCGTGCGCCATGGATAGAACACGCGCACGCAGGCCACTCGGGACCACAGTGCAAAACCCTCGAGAGACACAGACTTCTTCCCAGCAAGAAAGTTCGTGCTTCACTCTGGCGAAAGTCGCCAGCTCTTCCGGCACACGTGCTGGCCATCCAGTGCGTATGTAGGTGCGCAGGGTAGACAGTGTGGGATCCTGTTCCGATGCTTGCTTCAGCTCCTCCAGTGAGACGACTGACTGAAGAGGAGCATAGAGCATTTGTACAAGCTCTGTTTCGTTGTCATCTGGCAAGACGGTCGGAGTAGGAGCGTCAAAGGAGCGTGAGAGGAGGTCTGCCACCACGTTATCCCTCCCCGGAGTGAACTTCAGCTGATAGTCATACTGTCTGAGGCGGTCGGCCCATCTGTGCAGCCGAAGTGGCTTGTGGCCAGTTCCTGATGCTGACAGTAGCGTTGTGAGGGACTGGTGGTCGGTTCGGAGTGTGAACAGACGGCCATATAGGTAGAGGTGCCACCTTTCGCACGCCCAGACACAGGCCAGTGCTTCTCGTTCGCCCACAGAGTACCGTTGTTCTGTGGGGCTCAGGGCCCTTGAGGCGAAGGCGACGGGCCTCTCAATGCCATTCTGCAGCTGTGAGAGGACAGCTCCTAGTGCTCCAGCTGAGGCGTCACATGTGACAATGGTGTGGCAGACGGGGTCAAAGTGAGCCAAGACTGGGGCTGTGGTGAGCTGGCTCTTCAGTGAGCGGACCGCGTCTGAGCAGGCTGCCGTCCAGGCCCATGGCTCATCCTTCTTGAGGAGCTGGCGAAGGGGCGCTGTGGTCTGAGAGTAGTGGGGCAGAAACCGGAGGTAGTAAGCTGTCATGCCCAAGAATGAGGCCACCTGAGAGGCTGAGGTCGGTTCCGGGATCCGGTGGACGGCTTCAATGTTCGACATGAGTGGGGCAATGCCTTTGGCCGACAGGCGGAAGCCCACAAACTCGACGGCTGGAGCTGCAAAGGTGCACTTTCCACCGTTAAGGGTCAGGTTTTTCCGCAGTAGAGCACTGAATACTCTGTGGAGTCGATAATCATGGATGTGGAGGTCAGGGCCGTGGACCACGATGTCATCCAGATAGACCGCCACCCCAGGTATTCCAGCGAGGATGGTGCTCATCACCTTCTGGAAGCAGCTGGGGGCGGAGCTAAGTCCAAAAGGCATGCGTGTATATCTGAACACGCCAGCATGTGTGACAAAGGCCGTGAGGTCTCTGCTAGCTGCATGGAGGGGTACCTGAAGATAACCCTGACGAAGGTCAAGCTTCGTGAAGATCGTGGAGCCATGGAATTGTGCGGTCAGCTCCTCAGCTGTAGGCAAGGGGTACTTATCCGGGACAACGGCCTTGTTCACAGCACGGAGATCCACACAGGTCCGGATTCCACCGGACTTTTTGGTTGCAATGACCAAGTTTGAAATCCAGGGGGCAGCGTTGACTGGCTCAATGATGCCTGCATTCAACTGTGACTGGAGATATTTTGTGACGTCATCACGCAGTGCAAAGGGAATGCGCCGCAGGGGCTGCATGACTGGGGTCACTTCCGGATTTACTAGGGGCCTGTGAGTAAAGGCTGTGAGGCAGCCCAGTCCATCAAACAGAGTCGGCCAGTTCTGTTGCCATGTGCAGGTAACCTGGTAGATAGCTGACCCACTGTCATCTCTCAGTGTGAATCCCAAGCCTGTGAAGAGGTCGAGGCCCAGGAGGTTGGCACCCCGCTTTGCAACATGAAATGTGAATGATGGCAGATGTTTGGTGCCGTAGTGTACTGGGACCTGGAGGGTGCCTACAATGTCTATCTTGGATCTACCGTACCCACACAGGGCAGTGGAGGGCTGTTGGAGTGGTAGGTGACTGAAAAACTTGTAGTAAGTGGCAAGGTTGAGCAACGACACCGCAGCGCCAGTATCCAGCAGCAAAGGCAAACCCACCATGTCCTGAATGACACATGGTTGGTGGAGACGGTTCGGATTTCCGTGTGTTCATGTTGAGAGTGAGATGAAACTAAGGGCCTGTTCTGGGTGGAGCTAGTAGTTTGTTTGTCTGTGTGCCTGCTGCACAGGCATGTCGGTGTCTGTGTCCATGCAGCTATCGACGCGGGAGGGCGTGCGCAGCGCGTGATCGTTGTAGTGCGCCTGCTCGGGCTGAAGCTGCTGTGTGAGAATGGCTGGGGGCCGAGTGTATGCTGCAGAGCTGTCTGTTAGCATAGAAGAGCATTCCAACGCCGCTTCAACCTGGAGTGCTATTTTAATAGCTCCATCTAGTTGTAAATTATCCGATTCCAAAAGCAGTTTCTCCCTTGTCTTTTCACATAACGTCCCCTCTATCAACTGATCCCTGATGATCTCGTCCTGAAGTGTCCCGTAGTTACAAGAGCTAGCCAAATCCCTCAGATTAGCCACGTAGCTTTGAATGGACTCACCCGGCCGTTGGTGTCTCTTCCGTAGCCGGTAGCGTCGGAGGAGCACTCGCTCTTTCCCGGCGAAGTGGTTCCGTAAAAGGCTGACTGCAGCAGTGAATGTAGGAGCCGATCCAAGCGCTCTGAAAATCCTCTGTCCCTCTGTACCAAGGCAATGACGGAGCAGTGCTGTCCTCCACTTGTCGGAGATTGTAGAAAAGTCCATAGCTTCTAGATAAGTGTTAAAACTATCAAGCCAGTTATTCCACGGGACTGGAGGTTCGCCAGGCACGGCGAGGAATGGTGCTGGCGGTGGTAAACTGAATTCAGCCATCCTCGTCGCCAATGTTATATCTAGCCTAGTTGTAGAAGAACGGACATCTGCACAGTTTCACATTGTACATCACTCTGTCGTTTAATGACATGTGCCACACATTCTGACAACCCATTCATCCGTAACGCAGCACACTGTCGTAAACCATAACAACGTACAGTACGACGTACAGCACGTCGTACCATACATAACAAATATGACGGGACAGCTGCCCGCTGCCAGGGTCTCCTCCTGCAGCTGCTCCATCGGATTGGGAGAAGGTGTCCGCCCTCGTCTCCTGCCTCTCGGGGAAAGCCCTGGAGTGGGCCAACGCAGTCTGGATTGAAGGAGGAGACGCATTGGACAGCTACGGAGAGTTTGCTCGCCTCTTCTGTGCACTTTTTGATCATCGCCCCGAAGGAAGAGAGGCGGGCGAGCATCTGTTCCATCTGAGGCAGGGGACGAGGACCGCGCAAGACTTTGCCCTGGAGTTTAGAACCCTAGCGGCTGGGTCCGGGTGGAACGAGCGGTCCCTCATCAACCATTTCCGATGCAGCCTGTGTGAGGACGTCTGAAAGGGAGCTAGCCTGCCGGGATACCACTATGACCTTCGACCAACTGGTGGACATGGCCATCCGGCTGGACAACCTGCTGGCTTCGAGAGGACGTCCTGGAAGGGGCCTGCCCATTTCACCCCACCTCATCCCGGCTCACGTTCCGATGGAGCTGGGTGGTGCAGCGTTCCGGGAGAACGGAGAACGACAGATCCAGTGTCACTCTTGTAGCAGAAGAGGACATTCTGCTGCACAATGTCGTCAGAGTTCTTCTGGTTCTGGAGGCGGCAGGCAGGGCACTCTCGTGTCATCCCAGGTAGCACAAACCCACACTCGTTCAGAGCCCTCTGCTGCGCATTTAACCATCCACGTCAACTTCCCTGATTTCACGGTAGTTCCCCAGTGTAAGGCACTGGTAGATTCAGGCACAGCTGGGAACTTTATGGACAGATCTTTAGCTATTAGTCTGTATATTACATTGGTTCCCCTGTCTATTCTATTGCCTGTCAAAGCACTTAGGGAGGTTACAGCACCAGCCACTATGATTATGCAGGAGACCCATAATGAGCAAATCACGTTTCATATGATTGAGTCCCTGTTGTGTTGGGCCTTCCCTGGCTGGCACTACACGACCCCACCTTTTCATGGCCGCAGAGTGCTCTCACGGGGTGGTCGCGAGAGTGTCAGGGTAGGTGTCTAGCTGTTTCTGTTGGTGCGACCACGGTGGAAAGTCCAGACAATGCCTCCATTCTCCCCGAATACCTCGATTTGGCGCACACCTTTTCCAAAACCCAGGCGACCAAATTACCACCCCATCGCTCGGGGGATTGCGCGATAAACCTCTGGTTAGACGCTGTGCCGCCCAGGAGTCATGTATATCCCCTGTCGCAGGCTGAAACAGAGGCTATGGAAACATATGTCTCCGAGTCCCTGCATCAGGGGTTCATACATCCCTCCACTTTACCAGCCTCCTCAAGTTTATTTTTCGTGAAGAAGAAAGACGGGGGCCTGCGCCCTTGCATTGACTACCGTGCGCTTAATAAAATTACAATTCGCTATAGTTATCCTCTATCCCTCATTTCCTCTGTGATCGAATCAATGCATGGGGCGCGCTTCTTCATGAAATTAGATCTCAGGAGTGCGTACAACCTGGTGTGTGTCCGGGAAGGGGACGAATGGAAGACGGCATTTAGCACCACCAGGGGGCATTATGAATACCTGGTGATGCCGTACGGGTTGATGAATGCTCCATAAATTTTCCAGTCCTTTGTGAACGAGGTGTTTCAGGACATGCTTGGTCGCGGTGTGGTGGTCTACATAGATGACATCCTGGTGTATTCCGCTACGTGGGCCGAGCATGTGTCCCTGGTTCGCAGAGTGCTTGGGCCACCCAAGCTCCGCCCCTGTACCTTCTCCTCTAAGAAGCTCAGCCCGGCGGAGCAGAACTATGACGTTGGTGATCGGGAGCTGTTGGCTATTTTCAGAGCCCTAACAGCGTGGAGGCACTGGCTCGAGGGGGCTAAACACCCTTCCCTCGTCTGGACTGACCGCCGTAACCTGGAGTACATCCGGGCAGCGAGGAGACTGAACCCTCGCCAGGCCAGGTGGGCCTTGTTCTTCACCCGGTTTGATTTCACGCTGTCCAATATACCAGGCACTAAGAACGTGAAGGCAGACGCACTATCACGGCTGTACAACACAGAGGAGAGGCCCATTGATAACACCCCCATATTCCTGGCCTCCTGCATTGTGGCGCCAGTGGTGTGGGCGGTGGACGTGGACAAAGAGCGGGCGTTACACACAGAGCCATCTCCACCTCAGTGCCCAGCTGGGCTGTGGTACGTGCCGTCTAGTGTCCGTGATCGTCTTATCTATTGGGCACACACGTCCCCCTCCTCTGGTCACCCAGGCATCGGCCGTACAGTGCGCTGCCTTACCGGGAAGTACTGGTGGCCTACCTTGGCTAAGGACGTGAGGGTGTCTCCTCCTGCTCGGTGTGCGCCCAGAGTAAGGCACCTAGGTACCTTCCAGCGGGTAAGTTACATCCCTTACCAGTTCCACAATGGCCAAGGTCCCACTTATCGATCGATTTTCTAACTGATCTTCCCCTCTCTCAGGGTAACACCACCATCCTGATCGTTGTGGACTGCTTTTCTAAAGCCTGCTGCCTCCTTCCTCTCCCCACTGCCCTGCAAACTGCGGAAGCCCTTTTTACTCACGTCTTCCGGCACTACGGGGTGTCAGAGGACATAGTGTCTGACCAGGGTCCCCATTTTACGTCTAGGGTCTGGAAGCCATTCATGGAACGTCTGGGGGTCTTGGTCAGCCTGACCTCTGGGTTTCACCCCGAATCTAATGGGCAGGTGGAACGGGTGAATCAGGTTGTGGGTAGGTTTCTGCGGTCCAACTGCCAGGACCAGCCGGGGGAGTGGTCGGTGTTCTTGCCATGGGCAGAATATGCCCAGAACTCTCTCCGCCACTCCTCCACTAACATGTCACCATTTCAATGTGTTTTAGGGTATCAGCCAGTCCTGGCACTGTGGCATCAGAGCCAGACCGAAGCTCCTGTGGTGGATGACTGGTTTCAGTGCGCGGAGGAGACGTGGAACGCCGCCCACGTCCACCTCCAGCGCGCCGTGCGTCGCCAGAAGTCCAATGCTGACCGCCACCGCAGTGAGGCCCCGGTCTTTGTACCGGGTGATCGGGTCTGGCTCTCGACCCGGAACCTGCCTCTCCGCCTGCCCTGCCAGAAGCTGGACCCGCGGTTTGTGGGGCCATTCAAAGTCCTGAGGAGAGTGAACGAGGTTACGTATAGTTTGCTGCTCCCTCCTGATTACAGTATTAACCCCTCGTTTCACATGTCTCTCCTTAGGCCGGTGGTGGCTGGTCCGCTCCAGGAGTCTGAGATGCGGGAGGTCCCTCCGCCCCCGGGGGCCCCGGCGGACTCCGTCCGTTCCATCCTGGATTCGAGGTGTCGGGCAGGGGGCCTTCAGTACCTCGTGGAGTGGGATGGGTACGGTCCGGAGGAGCGGTGCTGGGTCTGGGTGAAGGATGTCCTCGATCCCTCCCTGTTGCGGGATTTCCACCGTCGCCATCCGGATTGCCCTGCTCCGCGTCCTCCTGGCCGACCCGGGGCAGGTCGCGGCGCTCCGCTGGAGCTGCGCGTCAAGGGGGGGATACTGTCATGACTCCTTCCGAAACTGCCTCATCTCCTTGTACGGGCAGGCTTCGGCGTTCATCGTCACCGGCCTTCTAGCCAATGCAGCTCTTCTTTTCATAATTCCATTTGTTTTGTCTTGTTTTTCACACACACCTGGTACATATCCCCTCATCAGTCTCTGTATAATTATTTCCTCTGCTCCCCCATGTCTTTGTGTGTTATTGTTCCATGTGGAGGTGTCGCTAGCTCGTGTTGAGCATTATGTTACTTTTATCGCCGGGATATTCTCCTGTGTGTTTTGTTCTCCCAGTACGCATTTAAGTGGCACTGTATTTGGTTTACACATTGCTGTGGACTGCTGTATTGGCCAAATAAACCCTATTCTATAATTCACACCTCCTGCGCCTGGCTCCGTCCTACCTTGTTACATTTACAGCGTGATTGAAATTTAAAGGCAATATTCCTGCTTTAGCGGAGACTGCATATGTCGGCTCAATCGGAAATTACCTTGACATTTATATCGTGGAATCTGTAACGCTACAGCGATACAGATTGAATAGAGACCTTAGTGCTTTCACCCATACAACACCTCACAGGGATAAACCAGAAACCATCCATGCTTTGTGCAGCCATTCAAATCCTCCATTCAGCTACTAAATGTAGGTCTTCTCAAGGGGAGGATGGGCTGTCACTGACTATCAGTGGTAGAATTATGACAAAGGAGGCCTGGCTCTCTGCCTTGCTGATTTAGGGGCCTGGATGTATTCTGGGACTCCCTGAGGAGTGTGTGTGTCGCCACGGCAGCGGAGAGTTTGCCCAGGCTTTAATGGGTTTCCTCAAGCAAACATGATTGGTCACAGTGTCAAGGGCCTTGGACACAGCTCTTGGGGGATTATGGGATGGTCACAACAGGATAACAGGCAGTCAAGGCAGCTCTCTGGGAGGACCACTGACCTGTCGTTAGGGATGTAGTGTGTGTGTGTGTGTGTGTGTGTGTGCGTGTGTGTCCGTGCACGCACGCACACACACTCACGCACACACACGTGTGCACACACACGCGCACGCTCACACACATGCACGCACCCCAGTGTTCGCGAGGACTCATCCACTTTAGTTTCTGTGAGGACTCAGTAGAGTCGCAGATACACCTTAACAGCTCCTGTTCACAATGATCCTTTATTCCTAACTCTTTGTTTGGCCGGCTGTGCCGCATTAAGTCTTTGTGTCCTTCGTGTCCCTCCTTAACAAGCTGCCTTGTGTAGCAGGATCATGGTGGGTCACAGCACAGCTACACAAAACCTATCAATGTGGCATTGAAGGGTTTTCCCTCCTATCCCTCTCTGCACTCAATGGAGCATCTCTATAATCTATTCTATAACATGACAGTTGTCGGATTCCACAATGTTGTGCAGTACGTGTTTAGATTTTAGATATTTAATTAATAGGTGTCTTCAAACTAATTATCATACGATATTATAGGTATAACCTACATTTCTGTTCTTCTTCAAAGTTTCCAACACTGTCATTAATTAACTACTAACAATGCTCTGCGTATACTGTAAAGCTCACTTTAACAAGGACAGATGTGGGAGTCATTAAGACAATGTCTTTATCTCCTATTTATTGAAAGAAATGTAGGAGCTATGACCTCGTGGTGTGCCATCCTCACGCCGAATCCTGGACTCATATTTATATACTTGTTATAAACTTGGCCTTATTACTTTTTTATCATGCTGCCGTGCTACAAACTTAATTCCCCCCAGAGATTCAGTACCTCTTTTCATTGAAGAAGCCATTCGCCGGATATACAGGCAAGGGGTCAGAGGTTAATGAGGATGATTTGTACAGCAGGTTTGTGCCAAGCGTTGTCATGGAAACTGCTTCGGTTTCATGTACCCTTGTGTAGATAAAATAATTTGTTTACATGTATAAGTCGCAGATAAAGCATGACTCGTCTTTGAAAACAAGTGTCCAAATTAAAAAGAATGTTTCCGACCTGCTGTGCTTGATATGTGTGAGACTCGTCTTCTCTCCGACTTCTTGTCTTCGCATTAAACGAAACAAAGTTACAGCCTATTAGTGTCAATAAAGCTATGATTTATAGTTGATAGTTTGTCAATCAACTTACAGTATTAACACCATTACATGTATATAAGTTAAATAAATGTGCACATATCACATATGCTTTCAAGAGGCATAATGACAATAAAATGAGAGGTGGAAAAACAACAGTATATCCACTCACTACACTCTACTAGACATGATGAAATACCATCAATACAGGATAGGGTTAAATTATAATAAATACAAAGTCAAAAGGTCAAGCACACAATATCTCTTTAGAAAATAAGTCCTAAAGACATGGTGTTTAGGTTCTTCTAAGAATAATCTTCATTACCTGGCCATGGTTCGAGGCTGTGGGGCCACTTCAAGAAGGGATACAGCTTTTGTCAAATTAGCTAACCCTTTTCCTAACCTTAACCTAATCTGCTATGTCTATTCTCCTAACTTGCTGTGTAAATTCTCCTAACCTGCTACGAAAAGTCAATTTCAACAAAAGCTGTACCAGAGAGGATCTCACCACTTATACTGAACATTGCTTGCTGAACATAGAGGTGTCAGTGACAATGATATAAAATAGATAATTAACTAAAAAGGTTACAGCATTTGTCTTTTCAACTAATTGTCCTTGGTATCTTTTGACCAAAAGAAGGGAGAAGGCTTTCATTCCTAGACACGGCCTCACAATGATAAAACCAGATCATTATTCTGCCCATTGACTCCTATCATCAGTCTCATCTGTGTTGGCTCACAATGCCACCGAACAAAGAAAGATCTGGGAGAAAAAATAGGACCTTGGTTGTAAAATCCCTGATTCAATAGCTCTGGATTAGACGACAGATACAGTACAAGCCGAGAGAAGCTTTGACCAGCTCCAATATCCATTTGCAGCCCTTGAGCACAGCTGCCATCCATCAAACACTTAGAGGCATCAGACCTGGGGGAAAGTGAGTGGCCATAAGAACAGAACTGTGGACAAAGTGGAATAAAAAGGCCAAAGCTCTGTCGGCAAATAAAAGAAGAAGGCCAGTAACCTACTGTCCTTTTCACACACTCGGTCCACTAAAGGAAACAGGGAGGAAATAAGAGTGGTGCCCTGACATTTTAAACAGACACTTCATTGACCATGAAGAGTCCATTTCAAAGGCCAGTTGGCTGAACAGAGCAGAAGGTGTGATACAAACTGCATTGATCTGTCCCTATGCCTGTCCAGTATGGGAACTGACATAGCACACACCCCCCAGATAGCATATGAACATGTCATAAACCATGATTTTTGGGGGGTGAATTTTGGGGGGCGCGCGAAACTGCCGGATAACACAGTGCCACCGACGAGGCCCACTACCAACGACTGTGGCCTCTCCTTCTCCGTGGCCGACGTGAGTAAGACATTTAAGCATGTTAACCCCTGCAAGGTTGCCGGCCCAGACGGCATCCCTAGCCGCATCCTCAGAGCATGCGCAGACCAGCTGACTGGTGTGTTTACGGACATATTCAATCTCTCACTTTCCCAGTCTGCTGTTCCCACATGCTTCAAGATGGCCACCATTGTTCCTGTACCCAAGAAAGCAAAGGTAACTGAACTAAATGACTATCGCCCTGTAGCACTCACCTCTGTCATCATGAAGTGCTTTGAGAGACTAGTCAAGGATCTTACCTGTCACCCTAGACCCACTTCAATTTGCTTACCGCCCCAATAGAGCCACAGACGATGGAATCGCCATCACACTGCACACTGCCCTATCCCATCTGGACAAGAGGAATACCTATGTAAGAATGCTGTTCATTGACTGTAGCTCAGCATTCAACACCATAGTACCCTCCAAGCTCATCTGAACCCCGCCCTATGCAACTGGGTCCTGGACTACCTGACGGGCCGCCCCCAGGTGGTGGTAGGAAACAACATCTCCACTTCGCTGATCCTCAACACTGGGGCCCCACATGGGTGCATGCTCAGCCCCTTCCTGTACTCCCTGTTCACCCATGACTGCGTGGCCAAGCACGCCTCCAACTCAATCATCAAGATTGCAGACGACACAACAGTAGTAGGCTTGATTACCAACAATGAAGAGGGTGGATCTGATCTCCATCACTTAGGACTTGACATAGATTAAATAGATTAATCAAATCTCACATTGTTGTCAATTTTTGCACAATCTTGCATGCTTTCTCAAACAGCTGTAACTGTATATGCATTCGTAAATCAGGTCCTTTCTTGAGTTGGGCTCTGGGATGTAACAACCGTTGAGCATCTGATCTTATGGTTGATTGTGGAGAAAAGGGGTTGAGTGTGTTAGAGTATGTGCATGTATGTTTATCCCACATCTGTTGCAAGGGGGTAAGGATGTTAGGGAGAACATAGGATGAACCACAATAATTGTTTGCTAAAATAATAATTGCTTGTCAAAAATGTAATGTAATACAATGGCAATCCGCGTTATAGGTTAAAATCCTACGCATGAACTGCCAACATTATTGTGCATATTAATTGATAATGATGGAAAATAAGATATGCAAGATATTTGAATAGATATATATTTTTAAATAGCTATATACAGTGGGGGGAAAAAGTATTTAGTCAGCCACCAATTGTGCAAGTTCTCCCACTTAAAAAGATGAGAGAGGCCTGTAATTGTCATCATAGGTACACGTCAACTATGACAGACAAAATGAGGAAAAAAAATCCAGAAAATCACATTGTAGGATTTTTAATGAATTTATTTGCAAATTATGGTGGAAAATAAGTATTTGGTCAATAACAAAAGTTTCTCAATACTTTGTTATATACCCTTTGTTGGCAATGACACAGGTCAAACGTTTTCTGTAAGTCTTCACAAGGTTTTCACACACTGTTGCTGGTATTTTGGCCCATTCCTCCATGCAGATCTCCTCTAGAGCAGTGATGTTTTGGGGCTGTCGCTGGGCAACACGGACTTTCAACTCCCTCCAAAGATTTTCTATGGGGTTGAGATCTGGAGACTGGCTAGGCCACTCCAGGACCTTGAAATGCTTCTTACGAAGCCACTCCTTCGTTGCCCGGGCGGTGTGTTTGGGATCATTGTCATGCTGAAAGACCCAGCCACGTTTCATCTTCAATGCCCTTGCTGATGGAAGGAGGTTTTCACTCAAAATCTCACGATACATGGCCCCATTCATTCTTTCCTTTACATGGATCAGTCGTCCTGGTCCCTTTGCAGAAAAACAGCCCCAAAGCATGATGTTTCCACCCCCATGCTTCACAGTAGGTATGGTGTTCTTTGGATGCAACTCAGCATTCTTTGTCCTCCAAACACGACGAGTTGAGTTTTTACCAAAAAGTTATATTTTGGTTTCATCTGACCATATGACATTCTCCCAATCCTCTTCTGGATCATCCAAATGCACTCTAGCAAACTTCAGACGGGCCTGGACATGTACTGGCTTAAGCAGGGGGACACGTCTGGCACTGCAGGATTTGAGTCCCTGGCGGCGTAGTGTGTTACTGATGGTAGGCTTTGTTACTTTGGTCCCAGCTCTCTGCAGGTCATTCACTAGGTCCCCCCGTGTGGTTCTGGGATTTTTGCTCACCGTTCTTGTGATCATTTTGACCCCACAGGGTGAGATCTTGCGTGGAGCCCCAGATCGAGGGAGATTATCAGTGGTCTTGTATGTCTTCCATTTCCTAAGAATTGCTCCCACAGTTGATTTCTTCAAACCAAGCTGCTTACCTATTGCCGATTCAGTCTTCCCAGCCTGGTGCAGGTCTACAATTTTGTTTCTGGTGTCCTTTGACAGCTCTTTGGTCTTGGCCATAGTGGAGTTTGGAGTGTGACTGTTTGAGGTTGTGGACAGGTGTCTTTTATACTGATAACAAGTTCAAACAGGTGCCATTAATACAGGTAACGAGTGGAGGACAGAGGAGCCTCTTAAAGAAGAAGTTACAGGTCTGTGAGAGCCAGAAATCTTGCTTGTTTGTAGGTGACCAAATACTTATTTTCCACCATAATTTGCAAATACATTTATTAAAAATCCTACAATGTGATTTTCTGGATTATGATGAAAATTACAGGCCTCTCTCATCTTTTTAAGTGGGAGAACTTGCACAATTGGTGGCTGACTAAATACTTTTTCCCCCCACTGTATATACTGTATTCTATTCTATAATATTCTACTGTATCTTAGTCCATGCCGTTCTGTCATTGCTTGTCCATATATGTATTCTTAAATTCCATTCCTTACTAGATTTGTGTGTATTGGGTATATATTGTGAAATTGTTAGATATTACTTGTTAGATATTACTGCACTGTCGGACCTAGAAGCACAAGCATTTCGCTACACCTGCAATAACTGCTAAACACGTGTATGTGACAAATAAAATGTGAAATGATTTGATATAAGCCATTGAGTATGGGTTGGTAATTTCTGACCACATTTGTAATGACACAAGTGGTTTTGACATGAGAAGTTTTGTATTTTGACCCCTCGCAAAAAATTGTACGTTTACTGAAATTCTAGAGTGTTTCTAGAGAAGCCCTTATTTTATTTGGGAAGTCTGTGTTTAATTGAACCAAGAACTGGCTTTGTTCCATTCTGTGATACTGGTATCTCCTTTCGTATCAATTTTGTCCCAAGGATATGCCCAGGGTATTATGCAGCCCCAATGTCATCCATTTATTCCTTTAGTACCTTTGGTTATAAGGTTTATCACTCTTATAACCAAATCCACTGCACAGCACAATAAGAAGTGGAAATGTTTTTTTAATTGTTTTAATGAAAACAACTTCAGTTCAGTAAATAGTAAGACAGATTGGAATAAACCAGTGTTATTATTTAGGCAAGAGACAGAATCAAACTTACCTAGATCGGAATTTAATAATGACCAAAATGAGAGCCTAAATCAATGCCTTAATTTGGTAATCAACTCCAGGTCTTTGTAAATTATGACTTAATGGGTAAAGGGTTAGTTTTAAAACAGCTTCTGTGGACAGGGGGTTGCTGTAATCGGATAGAGGAACTGCCTGGATGAACATCTCCACATTGATTAATGTAAAGGCTATCTAATCATATACCCACATCACTAAAAGACAAACCTGTGCAGTTTCCCAGTTCAACAGTTCTCACTGAAAATGCAATATCTCTAAGATTATAGGCTAGACGAAACCCAACAGTCCCAACTTCAACATACAGAGCCACAACGAATCACTCTATATTCTTTCCTTTGTGGGGATTGAATGGGCCGTTTTCCAGTAAAATAAAAAACAGTGTCATACACTGTACTAACTAAGTGTGTCACTTAAACATACAGTGACGTAAAGCATTAACAGGTCTGGGAATTCTCTGCAGTCAAGGTTTATTACATTAATCCACTTGACATTCTCCAGTCCCGTTCATCTTCCCTGGATAAAGGATTCATCTTCAGCAGTGCCCTCTGAGGTGAGCTGGGGAACCAATAAAACATAAAGACATTGTGGTTATGAGAGACAATAAATGAGAGAAAGCTGTAAAAGGAAATGTGGAAACTGAGGAAATTGAATTTTGGATAAAATATTAAAATGGTCCAAGTCATGAAATGAAAATAAACCTGGTTTGAAAATGTTATTTGGTTATTTTATGTAATATCTTTTTTTTATGGTTTTATATCACAATATCAATATAATTTCCTTGAGTATGATCAATCTCAAGGTGCAATTTCAGTATCTTGGCAACACAACAGAAATACATTAATTACTAAAAATACTGATAATAAATGAATTCCTATTAATCCAGTCAAATTCATTGTTGAGTGGAAACTTCTTCAATCTAGGCCTATATGTCATACAACTCTCAGCCTTAAAACCTCACAAGTGACAGATTGCATGGGGGCGTAGTAGTATATGTGTGTTTGTGTGTGTGAAATAGAATACCCTCCAGTCCTTTCAATAGCAGATTCAGAAACAAAAGGGGTTGCATGCTCTCTGTTCACTTTGTGACTGGGCCCAATTGCAATGAGTGCCCTGAAAATGTGAACTCATTAAGGGTATAATAACACACAGGCTGTGCTGTAACCATTGTGGTCTAGGCCTGGGGTGGTGAGAGACCCCATGGCAAGACAATGTGAACCAAATATGTTTTGTTACTATTCTTGTAAATTGATGAAGGATATGAAGTTGCATTAGTCAAGGATAAATACAGGTAGTGAGGTCCAGTGGCTTGTCATTGAGTTTTTTGCTGAAGCCATGGTTGCCCTTATAATGACAATAAATGAAACTGCGGGAAAGCTTTGTTTAATAACAATATTTTAAAGCTAATGATTACAGTAGCAAACAATAATACGTGGCTAAACTCATATTTCAATTAAGTATTTATTAATAACTGATCATCAATGAACTGTCTGTAGATAATAGGTAACTCGGCTTTGTTCGACATTTTCCGTCACTCGGTGCACTTCATGACAGCATTTGGTAAATTGCGACCATTTTGCTATCTTGTCGTGCGTGTGTAGGAGTGGAGCTGAGATTCAACGACGAAATATAAACGCCAAAATAGACCTACGGCAATGGACAGGTATGTGTTGACGTTTGCACGTTGCTCGTGTGTTTAATGATATTCGTGAAAGGTTTTAATGTAGCTATCGACGTATCCATTCAATAACGTTAGCAAGCTAGCTCACTGGGCCGGCCACGTTTGAATTCGTTCTGAGATGGTGGTGGTTAGCCCGCTTGCCACCCATCTTCTTAGCATTGCATTAGCTAACTAATGCTAGCTAGTACTACCGTAGAATTTCACAGCGTGCACCTTGCTATGAAACTAGCTAGCTAACTAGAGTTGAATGTGTTGATTGGTATACCTAGCTGAAGAGTTGTGGTAAGTAGAAATTGAGCAGCGTCAATATTTCTACAATTTCATTAAGCTAGCTAGCTAAGCATTCAATGTCGTGTTTTGGTTATTTTAAGTAGCTAGTTAGCTATGTAACGTTAGCTGAGCGCGCACGCACCCCTGCGCTTTGGTCGGACAGGTTTCCTTTGTTTCTTCAGATGAGTTTGTAGCCATCATAAAACGCTACTGTAGCTAACTAGCGAACGTTCTCTTAACTAGAGTTGTCTGGCAAGGTTTAATACCCGAATTTACTAACGTAGCTACAATTTGCATTGAGTTTTCACATCAAACTAAATGTAAAGATGATGAATTGTTAGCTACACATTTTAACGAAATGAAATTGCAAGCCAACAACACTCACACTGGTAGTTTTTAACCTTGTGGCTAACGTTAGCTAACTTGATTGTTAATTGACACCATATATTTTTGATTCCATTAGCTAATTGCCTTCTACGTTGCTTGCACTGATTTGTCTGCATAACTGACATTCATGTTCCCTGTCTTTTTCAGCATTGTCAGTGATGTTGCAGTTGGCATGAAGGTAAGTTTGCACTTTCGCACCTGACTTTTCAGGACAGTTTCAATAATTGGGAAACGATGTACCGAATACATTAATGTATACATTGTTCTTTTACAGAGAGGCTCAGATGATTTGAATCTCTACAGCACCAGCCCAAGCTCTGTGACTGGTGAGCACCCCCCCCCCCCATTCAGTCATATAGCAAAGTAAAGCCATTCACATTCTAACATATTATCATTTACATTTAAGTCATTTAGCAGACGCTCTTATCCAGAGCGACTTACAGTTTAGTCACATTATAAATATACTTTTTTTTTTTTTTTTTCATACCCCCTGTGGGATTCGAACCCACAACCCTGGCGTTGCAAACGCCATGCTCTATCAACTGAGCTACATCCACAGTCAATGGTCCTTGACACATTAACAGCTGAGAGGACAGCTGATGCGATATATTCATGCATGACGCTTGATTTCACAGCTAACGAGAATGACAGCAGTAAAAAACTGAGAGTGGAGGACAGGATGGAGAGTCCCCCTTCCCGCGTGCTCCACATCAGGAAGTTGCCCAGCGAGGTGTCAGAGACTGAGGTCATCGCTCTTGGCCTACCATTCGGCAAGGTCACCAACATCCTCATGCTGAAAGGCAAAAATCAGGTGCGTTAATGTTTTCCCTGGTCAGTTCAAATTGTCAGAAAAGTTTTTTTGTTGCTAGAACCAAACTATGTAATACTACACGGTAGTGTTGGGCATAGAAGGAATTTGGCCACGTTGTCTTTCTTGAAATTGTCCTCTGTCCATGTAACAGGCTTTCCTGGAGCTGGGGACAGAGGAGGCGGCTGTTACAATGGTGAACTACTACACGGCGGTGACGCCTCAGGTCCGCAACGTCCCAGTGTTTATCCAGTTCTCTAACCACAAGGAGCTAAAGACAGACAGCACTCTCAACCAGGTGAGATTCTGCCCTTGCCCAGAAAATACACTTGTGCATGACTAGTAGTGAGTCTCTGTTTCTCAGTGTCTAGACTAATGGCGTATGAGCGAGCCTTGGCCATTGTGATGGCACTTTTGTAGATTTGCAGACTGTCGTCCTAATTTTTTCCCTCCTCTGCCTCTTTTCTCCCTCCCTCTTTTTCATACGTACTTACCAAGCGCGCGCAGGCTGTCCTCCAGGCCGTGTCGGCGGTGCAGGACGGTGGCTCTCCCAACTCTGACACCAGTATGCTGGACAGTGTTCTAGCCCATGCCCCCAGCCCCGTGCTCAGGATAATCATCGACAACATGTTCTACCCCGTCACTCTGGACGTCCTCCAGCAGATCTTCTCCAAGTTTGGAACGGTCATGAAGATCATCACTTTCACCAAGAACAACCAGTTCCAGGCCCTGCTCCAGTTCAGCGAACCAGTCAACGCCCAGCAAGCCAGACTGGTGAGCCGACAGACAAACCAGTAGTGTATTATACATGTGGTCCTCTGTAGTTCAGTTGGTAGAGCAAAGCTCTTGCACCGCCAGGATAGTGGGTTCGATTCCCATGCGGCCACCTATACATAAAAAAAATTATGCACGCATGACTGTAAGTCGCTTTGGATAAAAGTGTCTGTTTAATAGCATATTAGTATATTCAGTTTCTCAGTTCTGTCAATTTAAGGTTGATAACAAATGTGTTTCTCTTTCCAGATTATGACAATTATTCAAACAAAAATAAATATAACAAAAAGCTTAGTAATAGTTCTATTTCTCTCATCACTTTGTCCAGTCCCTGGATGGCCAGAACATCTACAACTCGTGCTGCACGCTGCGGATCGACTTCTCTAAGCTGGTCAACCTGAATGTCAAGTACAACAACGACAAGAGCCGGGACTACACCCGGCCCGAGCTCCCCGCCGGCGACGGCCAGCCTGCAGTAGACTCTGCTATGGCTGCCGCCCTCAACAAGGACTCCTCCCTGCTCGGTAAGACCTCTCTCCATCCATCCTCCATCTCTCTTTTTCCAGGCCTGTCCAGTCAGCTCTCTCTCCTTTGTATAGAAGTCAATACCACTAAGTGTTCTCTCTCAATGGGAGGCTGGGTATGGACTTATCTAATGCTTTGTAAAGATAGGAGGAGGACAACAGAAATCCCTACCAGTCCAGTAACACACCATTAAGTGTAGAACAAAAAGAAGGAACTAGAAGAGAATGGAAAATGGGTCACTGTATTATCGACAGTCTGCCATGTTCCAAGCTATATAAGAGCCTTGTCAATTTGATAAAGCTTTTTTGAATTATTCTACATTCTAACTACTCCCACCTGCCCTGCCCCCCCTTGTATATTTAAGCTTTTCCCTGTACTCCCTCTCCGTAGGTACCCCCTCTGGAATGGGAGCGCCCTACTCTAATGGTGGAGGGTTTCAGTCTTCTCTCTCCCTCTCGCAGGGCGGAGGTACCTATCCTTTCCATTATATTTTCTTTATCTCTGTCTTACATGCTGTGTGTCCATGTCGTCCAGGAGAAAAAGAGGCAGGAATAGTTGGAGTGGCACAGCAACCACTCCTGTCAGAACAAGGGGGAAAAACCCTTTTAAAAGTGTCTAATAGCATGTTTGAAATATCAGTTGTTTGAGAATAACCAAGGGATGTCATCATGAAAGGAGTTAGAACATGTGATAGACTGTGACATTGGAATCATGGAAGGTTAGCTTTAGAGTTGACTAACCTTCCCAGTGTCTTGAATAGCTTTTGACAATGAGGTCTTGTTCTATGCAGAAAAAGTACATGTGCGTCCCTTTGTGTGTGTGTGAAATATTAGGACGAGCAATGTCTTGAGTGCACACATCTGGTGCCTGTGTGGACATGGCATGCACACTGTAGTACATGGCTGTGTGGTGTGCTTTGCCTGTGCTTGCGCTCTGTCTCCCCGTTAACGTGCCTGGCTCTCTGGCTGTTCCTCCAGGAGCCATGAGTCCAATGAGTGCTGCGGCTGCAGCGGCAGCGGCTGCAGGGAGGATGGCGCTCTCCGGACACTCCGGCTGCAGCGGTGTGCTCCTGGTCAGCAACCTGAACGAAGAGGTCAGTAACGCCTCCCCCCCCAGACCACCCCGTTCTCTCTCACCCCTTCCCTTTCTCTCTCCTCCTGCAGTATGCAGATCTCACTCAGATCTCATGCCTCTGACGGTGCCTTGTACATCATTGTCCTTTGATTCCGACATGGACTTTGAGCAGACATTTCTGATTCGAGGTATGACTGGTGTCATTTCATGAGTGGAAGGGTTCAGAGAAAATGCAGAGGAGAAAGCTCTCCATCTATACAATTTGGCTATTTAGTCCAACCTTGCATTTTGTTGCACAGATACTCAATACCTTTATGGGTCAATCTATTACACCTCATGATCAGTACAAAGAAATCGGAGATTTCATTTTGAAAGATTGCTACAGCAATATTCAGTGTTGCTCTGCATTCTTTGACTGTTCAAAGCTCTGCGGCACACAACCCATCTAGCTTGGCCTGATGGTGTTAGTACTAAGACGAGTGGATTGTGTTTCTCTGTCAGGCGTCATTCACCACGAGGTCATCCCAATGGTTGTACATCCAGTCAAGAAATGGAATGACGATGCATTCTCACACCAGTGCTCATTTTTTATGTGAATTTTATGCTGGCCTCAGTGCTTCCATATGTTTTCTCTCGGTCTCCATAGCCTAAGTCAACTGAACTGCAGTTACTTCCCAGGCTCTGTTAGTGAATGGAGGGGCTCTCTTTCTCTCTCTGCTATGCATTCTGTGCTAATTTTAACTGCTGTCTCCTAAACTCTCTCACCCTCCCTTTTTCCTCTTTCATGTCAAGTGATAGTCCTTCCTAACTCTCGTTCTTCTCTCTCTCGAAGCTCTCCCGTTCACACCTGTCTCTCCCAATGCCTTTCTCTAAGCTATGTCAAGTTGGTATGGACTGTGGGGGCTACACCAACCACCCTCACATTTTCTCTCACCCACTGTCACCTTCTATGCTATATCTATCTATATCTGTCTATAAATTCTCAACAGAAGTAATATTCTTATCATTTCTCTCCCCAAACACTGGGTTTGTGGACTTGAAAATGTGTTCTGTTTATGCCATAACTCTGTAAGGTGGTTTTCATGTATTTACCTGCATGGCCCAAACACCCCTCCTTTCGAAACTGATAGTGTAGCCCACCTGCTTTAACCAATGTGCTTGCATTTCATACTCTAGTAAAGCTACTAAACCTTAACTTGTGATACTCTTCTGCATGCCCTACCCACGCCCCCTATCATTATTATTGGCTATAAACTAGGCTTGGGTGTCAATGTACTCGGCTCCCTCTTTGGTCTCAGGTGTAGACATTTGGCACTATTACCCCCTCCCCTCCACCCACCAGAGCAAACCAAATCCAGCCATTTTCTGACCAAACTCCTGCATTTTCCAATGTACTGATGTTTTTTATTTACTCCACATTGCTCCCCCCTCCAACCCCCCTTCCCTTCATTAATTCCTGCCCTTCCCTCTTTCCCCCTTGGTGTCCCGTCTGCACCCTGTTACACCCCCCTTTACCCCTCCTCCACACGTTCATGCTTTGTGCCTGAACAAAAATGTTCCTCCTTGGACCAACTTGCCCCAATTAACTGCCTTGAACCCATGCACCATGACCACCTCATCATTCTACGGGAAACCACCCTCCGTTATGGATGATCTGTCCATCTCCGCTCTCTACCTCCGACTCTTCTACCTCTCTACCTGTCTTACGCTGCTTGCTCTTCTCTCCTTCTAAAGATGGTTACGCCCCAAAGTCTGTTTACCCTCTTCGGTATGTTATTGTTAGCACTACCTTTTTCATATATATATATTTTTTTCTTTACTCCATCTCCATGTTTTAATTTTTTCTCTAGCTCTCATTTGATTTCTGATTAGTGTTTCCATAGTTGAGTAACTGTTTCATCACGTTTTTGTTTCACGTTTTGTTTAATTGTTCATATTGATTTAGTTGAGTACATATTATTTTGGCCATCAAGGCCTCCAGTCTCTCTTAGTCTCACTATGAACCAATTACGTTAATGCATGGTTGATTTATTTGGCATGTAGGTTTTTCTGTTAATTTTTTTTTCTCCATTTCACAAAGCTAGTTTTTTAAAAGGGATTTTATCAGCATATTCTCTCTTCTGTCTATCTGTTATACGTCTCTTGTTCTAAGACTATGAGTGGTTTAAATTATAGGGATGATTTCTCCATCCCTTTTTACAGCTCATTTTGTAAACTGTCTCTGAACGACTAACATTGTCCTTCATGGTTCAATCCTCTCTCCTTTGCTCTGCCTTTGCTCTCTCCTCTCTCGCTCCCTCCTGCCGTCTGCCTATCATTATAATTAAGGGGTGTATGGTGATGCTCAGCGTGTGAAGATCCTCTACAATAAGAAGGACAGTGCTCTTATCCAGATGTCGGACGGGAACCAGGCCCAGCTTGGTGAGTGGGTTCAGTCATGCCCCATTTCTGTGCCTCTTGTCTTTCTTGGAATTCTGGAGCATTCTTTCAACCCCCCCCCTTTAACTAGCACCTGTTTGGTTCTGTTCCGCTCAATCCCTGCGTTATCCTGCAAGGCCCCTGGCTGCCCTGCTGTTTGTTTCAACAGAATATTTTATTTTTCTGGCATAGGAATAATAGGATCAAGTAAATCTACAGTTCTTGCTGTGTCTTTGAGTCATGCTATGGTTCATGATTTTCCACAATCCCAAAGTCATAGTTGAAACTAATTTTGAGTCGGAAATGACTAGGACGATCCTAAAGGGAGTCTTAACATTTCTAATTAAAGGTAGATGGAAAGGATATTTTTGCATCTGATCTTCTGTTTTGGAAATTAGGACTAAAAGAGCAAATTTCGAATGAATGGTAGAGAAACACCTCCACATTAAACACATGAGAAACATGTCACTGTAACCGTGTTTCCTATGTGCCTGTCCTGTCAGCGATGAGCCACCTGAATGGCCAGAAGATGTACGGGAAGATCATCCGTGTGACTCTTTCCAAGCACCAGGCAGTGCAGCTGCCCAGGGAAGGGCTGGATGACCAGGGCCTAACCAAGGACTTCACCAACTCCCCCCTGCACCGCTTCAAGAAGCCCGGCTCCAAGAACTTTCAGAACATCTTCCCTCCATCCGCCACGCTCCACCTCTCCAACGTCCCGTGAGTTTGTCTAGAGTTTGTCTGGATTCTGGCTGTACCATTTCATAAATATTTGTTGTGCTTGCCAGGACAATAGCAGGTTCCTCAGACACATCCAATGTACGATTTGGAGTTCCTCAAGGCTCTGTTCTGTCTATTTTTGCACTAGACTATTATTGAGTAATTTGCTACTGAATTTAGGGGGGTGTGTGTAGCACTGGTAAGATGTTGCAATACGAGACGAGTGCAATTGTATTGACATGGCTGAATGTGCTTGCGCTGTGCTCACGGTCAGTTTCGGACTCGACAGGGAGGATGTGACGGAGGAGGATTTGCGACTGCTGTTCTCTAACGCTGGTGGCATTGTGAAGGCCTTCAAGTTTTTCCAGTAAGACTATCTTTTACAGCACGTAACTTATCACATTTAGTTGCAAGCCTGAGCCTTGGAACACCACAGTTGTAATGTGCAGCGATCTTCATAAATGTACCACCTGTGTCTGACTAGATTGTGACTATCTGATCACGTGTCCCCCCCCCCCCCCCCACCCCATATAGAGGCCACAAAATGGCGCTACTCCAGATGTCCACGGTGGAGGAGGCCATCCAGGCCTTGATGGACCTCCACAACTACGACATGGGCAGCAACCACCACCTGAAGGTCTCCTTCTCCAAGTCCACCATCTAGAGGAGCCATGCCACCACAATCCACCTCCTCCCTGACAAACCTCAATTTGTGGTGCTCACCTGTTCAGTCCCCTCGGGGATACCATCGTGACCCTCGCCTCCTAGGGGAAACTTTTCAATCAGTCCATTCCTTTTAGACTATATTGATTATCAAAAGCCCCCCCACTACTAGATGTGACGGTAGTTTGTACAATGTTGTTGTCGTGAAACAAGCCCCGTCTAGGTCCCTTATCCCTCTCAACCTTAGTTTGTGTGGTAGGCAAGCTCCCTTCCCATGTTCATCACGAAGAGGAATTGGATTCCCTCCTTTATTAGAATGAATCAGCAAAAATGTGCCTTACTCAGCAAAATATCATTGTTTTGCCTCCTTACGGTTCTACAAGTGATAGAGGTCTAGGCACATTGTTTGGTTGTGGTTTCCTTTTTGTTTTCCCTCCCTGTGTACGTTACGGGATGTTCACCAGATTTGATAGCTTCGATTTTGTGCTTTATGTTCATAATGTAGGCCAGGAACCTGATTAACGGACTTAGATGAAGAAGCCCATCTTCAATTGGTTGACTTGTTTTTAAACAACTCCCCAGGCAGAGCCATTTTTCCCTTGAGGATGATTACTGTAAAGGCTGTTGACACCATTGTACACTTCACCTGCTAAGGACGACGGCTTAGATGTTCCCTTGCTGTCTGTTTTTCAAACCTTATTTGCATATACATAATTGTTCCTTTTGGTACATTTTTGGTTTGATTGAAAATGGCAGTGAATCGTGTTGCGCATGTACTGATGGTTCATGGTAGTAGTGAAGACATGTTGCTGTTGCATGCGTCCAACATCCAGATAGGCAATGTGGTCATAACGAAGTATGATTGTACATGAGGATGGACTGACTGTTGGGACCAAAGTAAATGTGCCTTTAGACCTACTTTACTATTTGATTTATAACGTTTTCATTTACAAAAACAAATGTGGGTTGTGTTTTAATGGGGGGGAACACTAATCAAAGTCAAACACTCCCAGAATGTTTCTCCTTGATTTCAACAATATTCTGTGCGGTTTTTGGTAAAGGATTTTACCCTTACACCACACCTCCAGTAAAAGCTACAAAAAAAAAAAAAGGCAAAAAAATGAGATATTGGAATGTGTGGCAAAAGGTTATGTATATTTTCTACATGGATTGAATTTTTACATCTCAATTGTAATAATCAGTATAGTTTGGAAAAGGCAAGATTAAAAGCTAATTTTCTACCGAGTGAGTCCGTTTGCTGGTTCCTGCTGTGTACCTACTCTGCTTTAACTCTGTAGCATGCTCAATAAACTCTCCTGTATCTCTATTCACCCTCTTCTGTCTCCTATGCTCTCACTTTCTTTCTCCTCTACACCTCTCTTACTGTTCTGAATTTCTCTGCCCAGGGTGGGAAAATACATATATTTTTGGAACAGGATGGCAAACCAGAACATGACAAAATTGGAAATAGTAATTAAATTTGAATTTCCCACCCTGCTATCCACTCTTGCTTTACTAAGATCATCTCTGACTCAACTGTCACTACGTTTTCTAACCCTCTACATTTGCAGCTATGAACTCCTGTCTCTCTTGTCTAAATCTGATAGGTGAATACTGTAACGCAATATCCGTTAAAATAGAAATGTTATAGAACTGAGCTGTTTCAGATTAGAACAGCTTTATCATTCTGGACCATACTCAACCATACCTTCAATGTCAATCCGGAAGGGCAAGAAAATGATCTAGAACAGGGATCATCAACTAGATTCTGCCATGGGCAGCTTTAAATGCTTCATTATTTTAAAGGATCTTATTTCATCTAGCCTAATAAACTACATGCTTTCCCATTGTCATTTTTTATCTGATGTACTTTCCTCGCATAAAAAGGTTGGATGGAAACCTTGTCAAGCCATTTTGAGGATGCAGGAATTATATTTTGAACAAACGTGTGCATGCCTGTAGGAGACTTCTGAAGTAGCCTAATCAGATGAAAACATTGTGATGTTATATAACAAATATTTAGGCTATATTGAATCGTTAGGTTATAGGTGTGTGAGAAATGGAGGAGGCACAGCACACTAAGCTTTCCTGAATAACTGGGCCTGCCAGGAGCATATGTAGCCACATTATTATAGGACGACTTTGTGAGAATGATCTCAGTTTTTAGATGGCCTGCTGCTGTGCTTTCCTATACCTTATAGACCCACAACTGATCCAAATGGATTGAAACGTTCAAATCACAGGGCGTTTGCGACATTATTTAAATGACATTTTCACTGCAGCCATTTTAATAGAATTTTGTAGTCACTTGAAAACAATAATGCAATTAGTCATTGCATTGTGGTGTTGTAGGCTAGTCTAGGTTGGATAATTGTATTGTCCCTAAACAAGATCAATAGGGGAGCTTTTTGAGCTGAGTGTTTCATGTCTTCACTGTTCTTTCATGCACAATGAAGTACCTGGCGCCTCCGCTGCCCATCAGCTATTCCTATTTGTTCTTGTGGATTCATATAGAAAATGTATGAAGCTTTGAATGCTTTTATGTGTGGTATGATTGCTAGTTAGCCTATTGCAGACCTGGACAAACGATCCACCTACCACTATTGTCACAATGAATTGTGGATAGAGGGCAGGATAGACCGTTAGATCGGTAGACTATATTGACCTGTGGTATATTAAAAGTTAGCGCGCGGAAAAGCGTAGTGCATAAGGGAAGTACCAAAACACCTTCATATAAAGGAGGCGGATTCAAGCCAAAGAGGAAATGTGGTTAGGATGGAATAAATTATATAGTAAAACGGGAAGAAGAGCAAATGTAAACCAGGGAAAAAACGCACTACCCTCCTCTGTGCCCCCCCCCCAAAAAACGCAACCCTCCCCAAAGCAAAAAAATAAGTTGAACAACTCACCCCTATTTTGGACCCCCTCCCCCATCACAGTACATTTCAAACGGTCCCTTAGCGTGGCCTCCATTGCAAAATAATAAAAATCCCAAAGAGCCAATCGCTATGTGCAGTCGCAAATCGAATAAATGTAACCCGGGAGCGCTTAGGCCAATGTGTACCGTACCAATTTCACAATATCAAGGTAATTTCCCAAAGATTATAAAACATTTATCTAAGACAAAGATGTTCATGGCACCATCTTGACTTGGGGAAATTGCTGGCAGTCTCAATAGTTGTCAAAGACTGAATAATTCAACATCCCTTTGACTGAGCTTATTTAATTAGTGCTGACCTCTATCTCTCACATAATGTCCACAGGGGTGAGACCGGTGCCCCTGTTTTTATACGGTCTATGGACAGGTGTCTTGACATTGGACACAGGTCAACTTCTCATTTTCAATTAATAGTGTATGTGTTTAGGTGCATTGCAGAAGCATGAGAGGTGTGTTAAAGGTTATATGGTCAATTTCATTTCCACGCTAGTTAATCCAGGAAACAGAAATTCAATTCATACATCAAAATATCCTAATAAGTTATGGGGGTCTTAAAGGTCTTTAACTGAATGTTGGTTTAATTGCTTGAATTAAAATTCATAGACTGGAATTGACCCCCTACCCTGATGGTTAACCCAGTAGACTCTGATAATACCTCTCATCAGTGGCTACATTCAGAGCTGGCATGTAGAAAGACAAAAAAGCATAAATGTACTTACATTTTTGGATTCTGTGAAACCACAAGGTAAGGTGGACAAGCTACCATCTGATCAACCCTCATTTTAAATCTAAAACACTGCATGCATTTATTCACAGATTAAAGCTGAAACTCTGTGACTGCCCCCATTTTCTAAATCAAATTGACTGTTATCTATATGCAAATGACTCCCCTCTCATACGTAGTTTCAATAATTAATGTGGATGACTGTTGACACTGGGGCCAGGATGTCTTTTGTCCCACTAGATAACCTGCCCAAGCTGCCTCAGCTCCAATCGGAAACAATTAGCTGTTTGGAGACACAAGCTCGTTTCCCATGTTGCTGGTGTCCTTCTGTATAACTGAACTACGAAAAGAGGACTGTATCGCTCTGTAGTACTGCCTTTTGGTCTTTGGAATGCCCCATCAATACTGTATCGAGTGAGTATTTTCATGGGCACCTTTCCTTTAGGATTTCCTTAACAGGAGAAAAGAACATGGACAGCATATATACGATGCCATTGGGAAAGGATCGAAGAACATTAATTTGCCATTGTGAACTCGGCGCATCTAATTAAAGCGAGCACTTTCAACGGTGTCTTAATAAATCAATGGAGAGATATAATGGAGTAGATAAAATGATAATCGCTATAGAGAGAGGGAGGGGGGGGGGGTGAAAATAATGATGGACTCCATGCTAATAAGTACAAGTATAGAAAAAACAAATTCTGTCACTGTCCCAAACCTTTGGCAGGCTGTTAAAAAAGTGCTCCAGTTACGCTGCATTCGAAAAGTATTCAGACCCCTTGACTTTTTCCACATTTTGTTACGTTACAGCCTTATTCTAAAATTAATTACATCGTTTTTTCCCCTCATCAATCTACACACAATACCCCATAATGACATAGCAAAAACAGGTTTTTAGAGATTTTGGCAAATTTATTTTTAGAAAAAAACAGAAATCACATTTACATAGGTATTCAGACCCTTTACTCAGTATTTTGTTGAAGCGCCTTTGGCAGCGATTACATCCTTGGGTCTTCTTGGGTCTTCTGACACTACAAGCTTGGCACACCTGTATTTGGAATTTCTCCCATTCTCTGCAGATCCTGTCAAGCTCTGACAGCTATTTTCAGGTCTCTCCAGAGATGTTGGATTGGGTTCAAGTCCGGGCTCTGGATGGGCCACTCAAGGACATTCAGAGACTTGTCCCTAAGCCAATCCTGCATTGTCTTGGCCGTGTGCTTAGTGTCATTGTCCTGTTGGAAGGTGAACCTTCGCCCCAGTCTGAGGTCCTGAGCTCTCTGGAGCAGGTTTTCATCAAGGAGCTCTCTGTACTTTGCTCTGTTCATCTTTGCCTCGATCCTGACCAGTCTCACAGTCCCTGCCATTGAAAAACATCCCCACAGCATGATGCTGCCACCACCATGCTTCACCGTAGGGATGGTGGCAGGTTTCCTCCAGATGTGACGCTTGGCATTCAGGCCAAAGAGTTCAATCTTGGTTTAATCAGACCAGATAATCTTGTTTCTCATGATCTGAGAGTCCTTTAGGTGCCTTTTGGCAAACTCCAAGCGGGCTGACATGTGCCTTTTACTGAGGAGTGGCTACCGTCTGGCCACTCTACCATAAAGGCCTGATTGGTGGAGTGCTGCAGAGATGGTTGTCCTTCTGGAAGGTTCTCCCATCTCTACAGAGGAACTCTGGAGCTCTGTCAGAGTGACCATTGGGTTCTTGCTCACCTCCCTGACCAAGGCCCTTCTCCCCTGATTGCTCAGTTTGGCCGGGCGGCCAGCTCTAGGAAGAGTCTTGGTGGTTCCAAACTTCTTCCATTTAAGAATGATGGAGGCTACTGTGTTCTTGGGGACCTTCAATGCTTCAGAAATCTTTTCAAATCAAATTTTATTGGCCACATGCGCCGAATACAACAGGTGCAGACATTACAGTGAAATGCTTACTTACAGCCCTTAACCAACAGTGCATTTATTTTTAATAAAAAAGTAAAATATAACAACAACCAAAAAGTGTTGAGAAAAAATTGACTCTGCACTGGTACCCCCCTGTATATATAGTTATTTTATTTTACTTCTGCTCTTTTTTCTCAACACTTTTTTTGTTGTTTTATTTTTACTTTTTTGTTAAAAATAAATGCACTGTTGGTTAAGGGCTGTAAGTAAGCATTTCACTGTAATGTCTGCACATGTTGTATTCGGCGCATGTGGCCAATAACATTTGATTTGATTTGATTCGATGCAACCAGTCAGGATGCTCTCGATGGTGCAGCTGTAGAATCTTTTGAGGATCTGAGGACCCATGCCAAATCTTTTCAGTCTCCTGAGGGGGAATAGGCTTTGTCGTGCCCTCTTCACGACTGTCTTGGTGTGTTTGGACCATGATAGTTTGTTGGTGATGTGGACAGCTCTCAACCTGTTCCACTACAGCCCTGTCGATGAAAATGGGGGCATGCTCAGTCCTCTTTTTTTTCCTGTAGTCCACAATCATCTCCTTTGTCTTGGTCACGTTGAGGGAGAGGTTGTTATCCTGGCACCACACGGCCAGGTCTCTGACCTCCTCCCTATAGGCTGTCTCATCGTTGTCGGTGATCAGGCCTACCACTGTTGTGTCGTCGGCAAACTTAATGATGGTGTTAGAGTCGTGCCTGGCCATGCAGTCATGGGTGAACAGGGAGTACAGGAGGGGACTGAGCACGCACCCCTGAGGGGCCCCCGTGTTGAGGATCAGTGTGGCAGATGTGTTGTTACCTACCCTTACCACCTGGGGGCGGCCCGTCAGGAAGTCCAGGATCCAGTTGCAGATTGAGGTGTTTAGTCCCAGGATCCTTAGCTTAGTGATGAGCTTTGAGGGCACTTTGGTGTTGAATGCTGAGCTGCAGTCAATGAATAGCGTTCTCACGAAATGTTTTGGTACCCTTCCCCAGATCTGTGCCTCAACACAATCCTGTCTTGGAGCTCTACGGACAATTCCTTCGACCTCATGGCTTGGTTTTTGCTCTGACAGGCATTGTCAACTGTGGGACCTTATATAGACAGGTGTGTGCTTTACCAAAGCTTTTTCTGTGGCTGCCAATTTCTATGGCAAACCATTTGTAAAGTTTTGATCAGTAACCATGGTCAAATAGTTTGCCATGGTGTACTGTCGATTTAGGGCCTGATAGCACTGCATTGTGTTTTGTGCTTCCCAATAGGTGATGTAGTTTTGTTTTGACTGTGTTGTAATTTGGTTTATTCTGAGTGATCGGATGTTCTGGTGCTGAGGCTTCAGTGTGTTAGTACAACAGGTTTTTGAACTCAGCTCAAGGACCAGCTGGATGAGGGGATTTGTTTATTTGCTCAGCTCTTTGCATTTAATCTTTTTAACCCTTATGTTACCAGGTAAGTTGACTGAGAAGACATTCACATTTATAGCAACGACCTGGGGACTCGTTACAGGGGAGAGGAGATAAATGAGCCAGTTGGAAGCTGGGGATGATTAGGTGACCATGATTTTATGAGGGCCAGATTGAGAATTTAGCCATGACACCAGGGTGAACACCCCTACTATTACGATAGGCACCATGGGATCTTAAATGACCACAGAGAGTCAGGACATCTATTTATCGGCCCATCTGAAAGACAGAACCCTACACAGGGCAATGTCTCCAATCACTGCCCTGGGGCATTGGGATATTTATTTGGGGACCAGAGGAAAGGGTGCCTCCAACACCACTTCCAGCAGCATCTGGTCTCCCATCCAGGGACTGACCAGGACCAACCCTGCTTAGCTTCAGAGGCAAGCCTGCAGTGGGATGCAGGGTGGTATGCTGCTGGCAATTGCATTGCAGGGCTTGGTATATAAAAAAAGTATATATTATAGATATTTCCAAAACTTTATACTGCCTCATTTAGGTGTCCAGTTAAGCTTATTTTTTAACCTATGTAATTGTGTGTGCACTATGTTTTGTACCAATTGAGAACTTTGGTCTAATTCCATGAGATCTGGATCTCTGGAAAATCATTATTTTGGTATTTTGGGGGGTTTACTGCCAGCTAGGGCCCAGGTCTGGCAGTGCTGCTCTAGCAGGTCCAGGCTCTGCTGTAGGCCGTGTGCTGTGAGGGACAGCAGGCACAGGTCATCTGCGAAGAGCAGGCATTTAACTTCTGAATTTGTGGAGAGTAACACCAGGGGCTGAGGATTTCTCTAGAATAGTGGCCAATTCGTTATGTAAATATTGAAAAGCACAGGGCTGAGATTTCAACCCTGGTGAAGGCCCCAACCCTGGTTGAAGAATTTTGTAATTTTCTTGCCAATTTCCCCAGGTTACTATTCGCACAAATGCCTCGGTAATTGTTAGGGTCAAATTTGTCTCTGTTCTTAAAGATTGGGTTCTCTCTCTCTCTCAACCTGTTTCTCTCTCTCCCTCCCTCCCTCTCATCGCTCCCTGATCTGCTGACGGTGTGCAGCTGAGAGCTTTTTTCCTCTGTTAAAGTAATCACTATTAATATCTATCAGGGGATCACCATTTATTTAACAGCTGTTTCAGGCAGGCCTTTTAAAAGGGAAAAATATATATTGTGTACCACACAGCAGAGTCTTGGACTTGAAACAGCAGAGCAAACCTTAAATGCCTGAGATTGGTTGTGTATACCGTGTTTTGGAGCTGATGCTTAGAAAATTCTATTTACGGTACTTCCACAAGACTCGTTGAGTATTGTGTTCACCCCTGGAAATGTGTCAGGACAATACAGAATAATTACCACATTGATGAAAGCGCTTGTTTTGCCAATATCATCAATTGGTAATTAATTAGTGTAAGGAAAGGAGGTTTGCTTCATGAGGGGTACTCATGCCAAACCCTCGCCACCATGTTTGGCTGACCTACTGATTCCCTCCTGTTTGGTCTTGCCAATCCCCTGGCACACATCACTGCCTGCCGTGCCCGCTCCAGAGAGCTCCCCGGTGGGTATAAGTCCTGGCATGGCTACAGACCCAGAGCCAGGATCAAATCACACGGACAAGGTGGCATTGAGGAGTTGTTGTTGGATGCCCTGAAATGGACGCTCTAGCTTGCTCCAACAGACTGATTCAATTAAGTGAACAAGCATCCTCGTTCTGCTTGGGATTAAGCAATTTCTTAGAGCACACGGATGGGATCAAGTGTTGCTGGGCTTAATGGGAGGAAAGATAAAATTGCATAATTGGATAACATTGTAAAACTAACTTTGATAATACAGTTAAAATTAAACGGAGAGAGGCGCGTTTTAAAGTCTAAGGGCTCAATTCAATCCGTATCGTGGAAGTTCAGTGTTACATCGTGATTAAAATTTAAAGGCAGTAGCAGAGACTGCATTCACGGTAAACACTGCATATGTTGTCTCAATCGGAAATTACCTTTACGTTTCTAGTGCGCAATCTGTAACGCTTCAGTAATACAGGTTGAATAGAGCCCTAACTTCTCTTGATAGGAAGCACAAAACACGAGTAAGAGGTGGATCAGACAGCAAATAGTTACTGTTATTAAGGTGTGTTATGCCTAACAGTCAATGCTAGCTCCATTACCCATTCAATCACCACTCCAGTTGACATGCTTATGACTGTTCAGTTGAGTCGAAGCCATCAAGCATTTACACTAAATGATCAGTCACGATGGCTCTCTCCTGTTGTCCTTCAAATTCGCTACACGCTGCCGTGGAGGAGCATGAACACCTCTCTCTGAGCTTCCTGGTAGTACCAATTACCTGAGGTCGAAGGTCAAGATCCCATACACGGCTCACCAGCGGCTCCAATTTGACACTGCGTCAGTATGCTAATTCGCTGTCATGGTGATTGTCAGACTGCAACTCCCAAATGAGGAGACTGACAAGGGAGGAAAGAGGAGATGGTGTTGGGGCATTAATCCACACAATATGGTTTCTAACAGGAGTTTACAGAAGCAGTGTTAGAAGTCCAATTTCCAACTGGTGAATACTGGGAATTAGTAGGGAACGTTTTGATAAGGAAGTATGGATGTCACACTGTCAAACCTCAATGCAAGTACATCAAGTACATTCTGTATCACACAATTACTGTACCCTTTTTATATTACCAGAAAAAGCTGAACTGAACTGAAGCTAGGTAAAATAGGGACAGTTTTAATGACTATTTTAAAGTCAGCCCTTGTCAAAACCACATCCTCACCTACAGTGTCCTCAACAAACCTCCAGACCGATTCCCATGGCTTCTCATGGCCCACAGAGCCACTGCTACCATAGAGCTACGGCTGCTAGTATAGCGACACTTAGCTTCACATCGTTAATGACTTGTGATTGGGACAATTAGGGCATCGGACTAATTAATGTCAAGAAGAGGCTGTGTCTCTATAAGGGAGGAATTACTGTCAGGGCACATTGTTGAAAGCAACATGGCTGTTGCTTCCTGTTGTTCCAGCTCACGACTAATTACAGACCTGAGCCTACACACACAGTGGAGCTCTCAAGGAGCCGTCGGCCACCCCAGACCTGCAGAAGATACGTCTGGTCCCAGTAATCTGTGAAATGTTGTGACATGCATATTTGAATGTTTGCTTGTGTATGCTATTTCTGAGCTTACCTCAGTTATCTTTTGAATCAGTGTCTGCCAAATTACTCAATGTTTATGTTAAGAGGCACATTTTCATGGTCGTTCATTGAGCATTTCAGTGTGCAAGTGGAATTCTACTGAGGGACCTAACTGGACCAATTTGACGGTTAGAAATTTCCTCTCAAACCACATGCTATTTCGGTGAGCAAGATAATGTCAAGGAGTTTTGCTTCAAACTAGGTCCTAAGAGCCACATTTTGAATACATATGTGATTAAAGTTGGATTTCTGCTAGAACCTGTATGGATAAAATCTATCTGGTAAGGACAAAATATTTATTCTCATTCTCACATTTGTGACACACAAATGGGTGTTGTAAAGTTTTCCACAACACATACAAGTGAAAACTGATTATAAGTTAACTAATAGAGTGCTTGAACCTCAATCTCCATGGCACCCACGCAGGTCTGCATCATTAGTTCTGGCTTAGAAGTTACAACCTCCTACACACTACCTAGGGGGTCTTTATTTCCTACCTCTATTCCCTCTGCAAACTTTTCTTTTCACTGTCGTGACGTGACTTTCATTAATATGGCGACTGTTATTTATCGAATCATCTATGTTTAATTGTCACTCTGAGTGGCTCAGTGGTCTAAGGCACTGCATCGCAGTGCTAGCTGTGCCACTAGAGATCCTGGTTCGAATCCAGGCTCTGTCGCAGCCGGCCGCGACCGGGAGACTCATGGGCGGCGCACAATTGGCCCAGCGTCGTCCAGGGTAGGGGAGGGAATGGCCGGCAGGGATGTAGCTCAGTTGATAGAGCATGGCGTTTGCAACGCCAGGGTTGTGGGTTTGATTCCCACGGGGGGCCAGTATGAAAAAAATATATATATATGTATTCACTAACTGTAAGTCGCTCTGGATAAGAGCGTCTGCTAAATGACGTAAATTAAATTAATCATGTAACAATTAACTCATTAGGAATTTGGGCACCACGGAATAAGTTGTTTAACGAGTTACTATCTCCCGAATTAAACTCTTAGAAGATATATATGTTGTATATCGATAAGTCACTTATTAAATAATTGCCTCTTATCAGTCTCATTCTGAAAGTCGCATAATCCTTGAACCTGCAAGAACCCTAACCTTATGGATGAATCAGCAATACACAAATTGGCGTAATTATTTATTTACTAACTATATAATAACACAGAATACAAACACACACACAAACAGGTTATTGATTACTAACATAATACAATGAAAACAGGTCCCTAGTGGACTGGACTAACAATAGCATAGCATGAAAGCGGGCGGCAGGTAGCTTAGTGGGTAAGAGCGTTGTGCCAGTAACCGAAAGGTCGCTGGTTCTAATCCCCGAGCTGACTGTCGATGTGCCCTTAAGCAAGGCACTTAACCCTAATTGCTCCTGTAAGTCGCTCTGGATAAGAGCGTCTGCTAAATGACTAAAATGTAAATGTAAATGCTTGGGTAGAAGGAGGGTCAGAGTAGAAGGGAGAGACAGAGATTCAAACTATCATGGTTACTTTGGAGACTACGCTCACGGAAATACAAATGCTTAAAACCCTAATAACCTCTAATTCGGATTAGAAATGCAACATGTATTTACCTGTAGCTGTCCTCAATAGTTGAGTTGATGATGTAGGACTCTGGTTTGCCCACCAGAGATCCCAATGTCCTTGGTAGAGTTTCTGGTCGTAGTGGTGGTTAGATGGATACTTCAGCGTACCCTGTAGTTCGTAGAGTTGATCTGTTAGAATAGATACTTCAGATGTACCAATGGTTGTCTTTAGTGAAAGTTCTCTAGATGACTATACATGCCAGCTGCAGACTGAGATGATAAGGTCTAGTGTGTTGTCTTCTTCTTCACCTCGTGTAGAGGTTGAGAGTTTCAGAGTTTCTCCATTTCAAACGTATGGAGTACCATCTCACGTTTTCTGGTCTTTCTGGTCTAACCATTTAACGTTTAGCTCACGTCTGCTGGTCTGTAGAGTGTCAACCATTTTAAGCCGTGGGGCTTCCTGGTCTGAGGTGAATTTCGTCACGATGGGTTTTATACTTCATGTTTGTGCTCATCTGGGCGTGGCCTCTGACTGAGAACAAATTAAAATGGAAAACAATCTCATCTAGAATGCTAAAATCACATTGTTATCTTCACAAAAGTATTATTATACTTAATAATTCGTTTTATACAACAATTAGATGCAAACCTCATAACCGGGAAGTGTACACCCCCAGAGATAGTTATGTTGTTCCACCGTCTTTAATGACATCACAACATTGTCACGCCCTGGCCTATAGAACTCTAGCTAGTTTGGTCAGGGTGTGAATTTCTAGGTTTGTATTTCTATGTTTGGCCGGGTGTGGTTCCCAATCAGAGGCAGCGGTCGCTCGTTGTCTCTGATTGGGGATCATACTTAGGCAGACAGTTTTCCTGCCTGTGTGGTGGGTTTTTGTTGTGTTCCTGTTTTAGGCTTGTGTGTTAGCCTTTGGACCGTCACGGTTAAGTTTTGTTATTTTGGTTACTGTGTCGTGTGTTTATTCTTTAATAAACATGTACGCCTTTCACGCTGCACCTTGGTCCGTCCCGTTCCTTAACGTACGTGACAAACATAGTAACAAATTTGACATGATTGTTCTTTAAGTCCCCACGGACCATTTCCCACATTCTCTGAAGTAGGAATATTGTTTCATTATCCACTTTTGGATGTTGGAGTCTTGGCGGGAAGATTTCCTTTGTTCCACAGGGAAATTCCCTCTCCCAATACCGCATGGCACGGAAGAGAACGTTTCTGCAAGGAATTTATGACCGGTCATAAAACTGGCCCCCAGGAGAGGGGATGTTCAAACATTTGCCTAGCCGGCATCTTTGATCCTCAGCCAATGAGGGCAAGTCATGATATCACATTTATTCATTTGTGGTCCTAATAACCTGGCGACACATTCTCTCTAACTGGAGTTAATTATTTTTCACTGAGATTAAATCCTTCTCAACATTGCTGGGCAAAGAGAGAACACTGACCGCAGCAGAGATAGTTTGAAATAATCTGAACTTTATTGATAGTTTGAGACAATCTGAACTTTATTGATACACTGCTGTGATGACGTGAAGGGTGACTGGTCAGTTATGGTATTGACCTACAGGTAGTGTGTGAAAACTACTCTGTTTCTTTTACTTCATACTTCGAGAGGGATGTCTGGTCATTGAATTGCATTGTTGTATGATCACCTGACTGCCTCCTAAGTAGTTTAAATAGCATCGACTTCCTGGTGTCATACATAGGTCAGCATCCCAGTGGAAAGGTCAATATTATTTGTCTGTGACGTAAAGACTGACAGAGAAAGAAGGGTCCGGTCTATGAACATTTGTGAATGATAAAAGCTGAGATCTGCGATAGGCTCAACAGTGCCACTGGCCGCCCTCAGGTGCATTTGTTATTATTTTTGTTTTGAGGAAATGAGCATCCAGCAACGTGGTAAAATAAAATCATAGTACATACAGTGGGGAAGAAAAGTATTTAGTCAGCCACCAATTGTGCAAGTTCTCCCACTTAAAAAGATGAGAGAGGCCTGTAATTTTCATCATAGGTACACGTCAACTATGACAGACAAAATGAGAAAAAAAATTCCAGAAAATCACATTGTAGGATTTTTAATGAATTTATTGGCATATGATGGTGGAAAATAAGTATTTGGTCAATAACAAAAGTTTCTCAATACTTTGTTATATACCGATTGTTGGCAATGACACAGGTCAAACGTATTCTGTAAGTCTTCACAAGGTTTTCACACACCGTTGCTGGTATTTTGGCCCATTCCTCCATGCAGATCTCCTCTAGAGCAGTGATGTTTTGGGGCTGTCGCTGGGCAACACAGACTTTCAACTCCCTCCAAAGATTTTCTATGGGGTTGAGATCTGGAGACTGGCTAGGCCACTCCAGGACCTTGAAATGCTTCTTACGAAGCCACTCCTTCGTTGCCCGGGCGGTGTGTTTGGGATCATTGTCATGCTGAAAGACCCAGCCACGTTTAATCTTCAATGCCCTTGCTGATGGAAGGAGGGTTTCACTCAAAATCTCACGATACATGGCCCCATTCATTCTTTCCTTTACACGGATCAGTCGTCCTGGTCCCTTTGCAGAAAAACAGCCCCAAAGCATGATGTTTCCAACCCCATGCTTCACAGTAGGTATGGTGTTCTTTGGATGCAACTCAGCATTCTTTGTCCTCCAAACATGACGAGTTGAGTTTTTACCAAAAAGTTATATTTTGGTTTCATCTGACCATATGACATTCTCCCAATCCTCTTCTGGATCATCCAAATGCACTTCAGACGGGCCTGGACATGTACTGGCTTAAGCAGGGGGACACGTCTCGCATTGCAGGATTTGAGTCCCTGGCGGCGTAGTGTGTTACTGATGGTTGGCTTTGTTACTTTGGTCCCAGCTCTCTGCAGGTCATTCACTAGGTCCCCCCGTGTGGTTCTGGGATTTTTGCTCACCGTTCTTGTGATCATTTTGACCCCACGGGGTGAGAACTTGCGTGGAGCCCCAGATCGAGGGAGATTATCAGTGGTCTTGTATGTCTTCCATTTCCTAATAATTGCTCCCACAGTTGATTTCTTCAAACCAAGCTGCTTACCTATTGCAGATTCAGTCTTACCAGCCTGGTGCAGGTCTACAATTTAGTTTCTGGTGTCCTTTGACAGCTCTTTGGTCTTGGCCATTGTGAAATTTGGAGTGTGACTGTTTGAGGTTGTGGACAGGTGTCTTTTATACTGATAACGAGTGGAGGACAGAGGAGCCTCTTAAAGAAGAAGTTACAGGTCTGTGAGAGCCAGAAATCTTGCTTGTTTGTAGGTGACCAAATACTTATTTTCCACCATAATTTGCAAATAAATTCATTAAAAATCCTACAATTGGATTTTTTTTTCTCAATTTGTCTGTCATAGTTGACGTGTACCTATGATGAAAATTACAGGCCTCTCTCGTCTTTTTAAGTGGGAGAACTTGCACAATTGGTGGCTGACTAAATACTTTTTTTCCCCACTGTATTCTGCTGTTCTATCTCATGTGCAATGATGTCAGAGGGGAAAAAAACGGTGTTTTCGTTGTTTGAAGTAAAGTCTTTGTTATTGTAATATCGCAAATGGACGTGGCAGTTTCACATATAATTTCCTAATTACAATCATGGAGGAAAGGGGAAGTTGTCTGGGATGCTGCATGAAGGTGGGAGGGAGAGAAGATGTTGGGAATGTGAATGGCTGCCGGATCCTACCATTTACATTACATTTTCGTCATTTAGCAGACGCTCTTATCCAGAGCGACTTACAAATTGGTGCATTCACCTTATGATAGCCAGTGGGACAACCACTTTACAATATTTTTTTATTTTTTTCTCTTTGGGGTGGGGTAAGGGGGGTTAGAAGGATTACTTTATCCTATCCCAGGTATTCCTTAAAGAGGTGGGGTTTCAAGTGTCTCCGGAAGGTGGTCTCCTACCAGATGGAGACAGGATTGAGGCTCCCTGCAGGAACAGAGAACAGGGCCTTGGGTCTGGGTTTCAATTTAAGGCTGATTTCTTGAATACCAGTTCATTAAAGATTCAAATCAAATGTTATTTGTCACATGCGCCGAATACAACAGGTGTAGACCTTACCGTGAAATGCTTACTTACAAGCCCTTAACCAACAATGCAGTTCAAGAAATAGAGTTAAGAAAATATTTACTAAATAAACTAAAGTAAAAAATAAAAAGTAACACAATAAAATAAGAATACCGAGGCTATATACTAGGGGTACCGGTACCGAGTCAATGTGTGGGGTTACAGGTTAGTCGGTAATTTGTACATGTAGGTAGGGGTTAAAGTGACTATGCATAGATAATAAACAGTGAGTAGCAGCAGTGTAAAATCAAAGGGGGGGTCAATGTAAATAGTCCGGGTGGCCATTTTATTTAATTGTTCAGCAGTCTTATGGCTTGGGGGTAGAAGCTGTTAAGGAGCCTTTTGGACCTAGACTTGGCGCTCCGGTACCGCTTGCTGTGCGGTAGCAGAGAGAACAGTCTGACTTGGGTGACTGGAGTCTTCGACAATTTTTTGGGCTTTCCTCTGACACGCCTAGTATATAGGTCCTGGATGGCAGGAAGCTTGGCCCCAGTGATGTACTGGGCCGTACGCACTACCCTCTGTAGCGCCTTACGGTCAGATGCTGAGCAGTTGCCATACCAGGCGGTGATGCAACCGGTCAGGACGCTCTCGATTGTGCAGATGTAGAACTTCTTTAGGATCTGGGGACCCATGCCAAATCTTTTCAGTCTCCTGAGGGGGAAAAGGTGTTGTCATGCCCTCTTCACGACTAACTTGGTGTGTTTGGACCATGATAGTGGACACCAAGGAACTTGAAACTCTCGACCTGCTCCACTACAGCCCCGTTGATGTGAATGGGGGTGTGTTCGGCCCTCCTTTTTCTGTAGTCCACGATCATCTCCTTTGTCTTGCTCACGTTGCGGGAGAGGTTGTTGTCCTAGGACCACACTGCCAGGTCTCTGACCTCCTCCCTATAGGCTGTCTCATCGTTGTCGGTGATCAGGCCTACCACTGTTGTGTCGTCAGCAAACTTAATGATGGTGTTGGAGTCGTGCTTGGCCACACAGTCGTGGGTGAACAGGGAGTACAAGAGCGGACTAAGCATGCACCCCTGAGAGGCCCCCATGTTGAGGATCAGCGTGGCAGATGTATTGTTGCCTATCCTCACCACCTGGGGGTGGCCCGTCAGGAAGTCCAGGATTCAGTTGCAGATTGCAGATTAAGGTGTTTAGTCCCAGGGTCCTTAGCATAGTGATGAGCTTTGTGGGCACTATGGTGTTGAACGCTGAGCTGTAGTCAATGAACTGCATTCTCACATACACTACCAGTCAAAAGTTTGGACACACCTACTCATTCAAGGGTTTTTCTTTATTTTTTACAATGTTTTACATTGTAGAATAATAGTGAAGACATCAAAACTATGAAATAATACATATGGAATCATGTAGTAACAAATCAAAATATATTTTATATAATCGAGATTCTTCAAATAGCCACCCTTTGCCTTGATGACAGCGTTGCACACTCTTGGCATTCTCCCAACCAGCTTCATGAGATAGTCACCTGGAATGCATTTCAATTAACAGGTGTGCCTTAACAGTTAATTTGTGGAATTTCTTTCCTTCTTAATGCATTTGAGCCAATCAGTTGTGTTGTGACAAGGTAGGGGGGTAAAGGTAGGGGGGTATACAGAAGATAGCCCTATTTGGTAAAAGACCATGTCCATATTATGGCAAGAACAGCTCAAATAAGCAAAGAGAAACGACAGTCCATAATTTCTTTGAGACATGAAGGTCAGTCAATACGGAACATTTCAAGAACTTTGAAGTTTTCTTCAAATGCAGTCGCAAAAACCATCAAGCGCTATGATGAAACTGGCTCTCATGAGGACCACCACAGGAATGGAAGACCCAGAGTTACCTCTGCTGCAGAGGATAAGTTCATTAAAGTTACCAGCCTCTTAAATTGCAGCCCAAATAAATGCTTCACAGAGTTCAAGTAACAGACACATCTCAACATCAACTGTTCAGAGGAGACTGTGAATCAGGCTTTCATGATCGAATTGCTGCAAAGAAATCACTACTAAAGGAAACAAATAATAAGAAGAGACTTGCTTGGGCCAAGAAACACGAGCAATGGACATTAGACCGGTTTAAATTTGTCCTTTGGTCTGGTTCCAACCGCTGTGTCTTTGTGAGAAGGGTTGTGGGTGAACGTATGATCTCTGCATGTGTATTTCCCACCGTAAAGCATGGAGGAGGAGGTGTTATGGTGTGGGGGTGCTTTGCTGGTGACACTGTCTGTGATGTGATTTACTTAGAATTCAAGGCACACTTAACCAGCATGGCTACCACAGCATTCTGCAGTGATATGCCATCCCATCTGGTTTGGGCTTAGTGGGACTATCATTTGTTTTTCAACAGGACAATGACCCAACACACCTCCAGGCTGTGTAAGGGCTATTTTACCAAGAAGGAGATTGATGGAGTGCTGCATCAGATGACCTGGCCTCCACAATCCCCCAACCTTTTTTTTTTTTATAATTTTTTTTTTCACCTTTATTTAACCAGGTAAGCCAGTTGAGAACAAGTTCTCATTTACAACTGCGATCTGGCCAAGATAAAGCAAAGCAGTGCGATAAAAACAACAACAACAACACAGAGTTACATATGGAATATACAAAATGTACAGTCAATAACACAATAGAAAATCTATATACAGTGTGTGCAAATGTGGTAAGTTATGGAGGTAAGGCAATAAATAGGCCATAGTGCAAAATAATTACAATTTATTATTAACACTGGAGTGATAGATGTGTAGAAGATGATGTGCAAATAGACATACTGGGGTGCAAATGAGCAAAATAAATAACAATGTAAATAACAATATGGGGATGAGGTAGTTGGGTGGACTAATTACAGATGGGCTGTGTACAGGTGCAGTGATCGGTAAGCTGCTCTGACAACTGATGCTTAAAGTTATTGAGGGAGATAAGAGTCTCCAGCTTCAGAGATTTTTGCAGTTCTTTCCAGTCATTTGCAGCAGAGAACTGGAAGGAATGGCGGCCAAATGAGGTTTTGGCTTTGGGGATGACCAGTGAGATATACCTGCTGGAACGCTTACTACGGGTGGGTGTTGCTATGGTGACCGATGAGCTAAGATAAGGCAGGGATTTGCCTAGAAGTGATTTATAGATGACCTGGAGCCAGTGGGTTTGGCAACGAATATGTAGTGAGGGCCAGCCAACGAGCGCGTACAGGTCACAATGGTGGGTAGTATATGGGGTTTTGGTGACAAAACGGATGGCACTATGATAGACTACATCCAATTTGCTGAGTAGAGTGTTGGAAGCTATTTTGTAAATGACATCGCCGAAGTCAAGGATCGGTAGGATACTTCGTTTTACGAGGGCATGTTTAGCAGCATGAGTGAAGGAGGCTTTGTTGCGAAATAGGAAGCCGATTCTAGATTTAATTTTGGATTGGAGATGCTTTTCTGGAAGGAGAGTTTACGGTCTAACCAGACACCTATGTATTTGTAGTTGTCCACATATTCTAAGTCAGACCCGCCGAGAGTAGTGATTCTAGGCGGGCGGGCGGGCGGGCGGGTGCAAGCAGCGTTCGATTGAAGAGCATGCATTTAGTTTTACTTGTGTTTAGGAGCAGTTGGAGGCCACAGAAGGAGTGTTGTATGGCATTGAAGCTCGTTTGGAGGTTTGTTAACACAGTGTCCAATGAAGGGCCAGATGTATACAAAATGTTGTCGACTGCGTAGAGGTGGATCTGAGAGTCACCAGCAGCAAGAGTGACATCATTGATATACACAGAGAATAGAGTCGGCCCGAGAATTGAACCCTGTGGCACCACCATAGAGACTGCCAGAGGTCCAGACAACAGGCCCTCCGATTTGACACATTGAACTCTATCTGAGAAGTAGTTGGTGAACCAGGCGAGGCAGTCATTTGAGAAACCAAGGCTATTTAGTCTGCCAATAAGAATGCGGTGATTGACAGAGTCAAAAACCTTGGCCAGGTCGATGAAGACGGCTGCACAGTACTGTCTTTTATCGATCGCGGTTATTATATCGTTTAGGACCTTGAGCGTTGCTGAGGTGCACCCATGACCAGCTCGGAAACCAGATTGCATAGCAGAGAAGGTACAGTGGGATTCGAAATGGTCGGAGATCTGTTTGTTAACTTGGCTTTCAAATACTTTTGAAAGGCAGGGCAGGATGGATATAGGTCTGTAACAGTTTGGATCTAGAGTGTCACCCCCTTTGAAGGGGCAAGTTGCAGCAGAGTGTGCAGAGCTGGTGGCAGGTGTAGGGGTAGCCAGGTGGAAAGCATGGCCAGCTGTAGCAAAAGCTTGTTGAAATTCTCGATTATCGTAGATTTATCGGTGGTGACAGTGTTTCCTAGCCTCAGTGCAGTGGGTAGCTGGGAGGAGGTGCTCTTATTCTCCATGGACTTTACAGTGTCCCAAAACCTTTTGGAGTTAGTGCAACAGGATGCAAATTTCTGTTTGAAAAAGCTAGCCTTTGCTTTCCTAACTGATTGTGTATATTGGTTCCTGACTTCCCTGAAAAGCGAGGGCTGTTCGATGCTAATGCAGTACGCCACAGGATGTTTTTGTGCTGGTCAAGGGCAGTCAAGTCTGGGGTGAACCAGGGGCTATATCTGTTCTTAGTTCTGAATCTTTTGAATTGGGCATGCTTATTTTAGATGGAGAGGAAAGCACTTTTAATGAAAATCCAGGCATCCTCTACTGACGGAATGAGGTCAATATCCATCCAGGATACCCGGGCCAGGTCAATTAGAAAGGCCTGAAGTGTTTTAGGGAGCGTTTGACAGTGATGAGGGGTGTTCGTTTGACCGCGGACCCATTACGGACGCAGGCAATGAGGCAGTGATCGCTGAGATCCTGGTTGTAGACAGCGGAGGTGTATTTAGAGGATAAATTAGTCAGGATGATATCTATGAGGGTGCCCATGTTTACGGATTTAGGGTTGTACCTGGTAGGTTCCTTGATAATTTGTGTGAGATTGAGGGCATCTAGTTTAGATTGTAGGACGGCCGGGGTGTTAAGCATATCCCAGTTTAGGTCACCAAGCAGTACGAACTCTGAGGATAGATGGGGGGCAAGCAATTCACATATGGTGTCCAGGGCACAACTGGGGGCTGAGGGGGGTCTGTAGCAAGCGGCAACAGTGAGAGACTTATTTCTGGAAAGGTGGATTTTTAGAAGTAGAAGCTCAGACCTCCACCCAATTGAGATGGTTTGGGATGAGTCGGACCGCAGAGTGAAGGAAAAGCAGCCAACAAGTGCTCAGCATATGTGGGAACTCCTTCAAGACTGTTGGAAAAGCATTCCATGTGAAGCTGGTTGAAAGAATGCCAAGAGTGTGCAAAGCTGTCATCAAGGCAAAGGATGGCTATTTGAAGAATCTCAAATATAAAATATATTTTGATTTGTTTAACACTTTTTTGCTTACAACATGATTCCATATGTGTTATTTCATAGTTTTGATGTCTTCCCTGTTATTCTACAATGTAGAAAATTGTAAAAATAAAGAAAAACCCTTGAATGAGTAGGTGTGTCCAAACTTTTGACTGGTACTCTAGGTGTTCCTTTTGTCCAGGTGGGAAAGGGAAGTGTGGAGTGCGATTGAGATTGCGTCATCTGTGGATCTGTTGGGGCGGTAGGCTGTATATGTATTTTTTGGCGCCAGAGCTCTCCATGATTAAAACATACAGATCATTCTTGTTGGTTGCGGACCTTCGTTTAATTCATGATTAAACCAGAGCCTTACACCCTCTGGGAATTATTCAAAGCATTAAGTTTGATTAATTAGAGATATAAATTCTCGTGACAAGTGGGTCTAGTGTTTCCGGGATGATGGTGTTGATGTGAACCATGACCAGCCTTTCAAAGCACTTCATGGGTACCGACGTGAGTGCTATGGGGCGGTAGTAATTTAGGCAGGTTACCTTCGCTTTCTTGGGCACAGGGACTATGGTGGTCTGCTTGAAACATGTAGGTATTACAGACTCGGTCAGGGAGAGGTTGAAAATGTCAGTGAAGACACTAGCCAGTTGGTCCGCACACGCTCTGAGTACATGCACATGCTCTTTACTTCATGCGAATGACGGGGATTTGGGCCTGGTCTCGGAGAAGCAGTATTTCCTTCGCGTCGGACTCATTAAAGAAAAAATCTTTGTCCAGTCCGAGGTGAGTAATCGCTGTTCTGATATCCAGAAGCTCTTTTCGGTCATAAGAGACTGTAGCAGCAACATTATGTACAAAATAAGTTACAAACAATGCGAAAAAACACACAAAATAGCACAGTTGGTTAGGAGCCCATAAAACGGCAGCCATCCTCTCTGGTGCCATTATACCAGAAATACAAGTAATGGAGATTTATAAAGGTTTTCTGGACACAGCAGTTTTCTCGGAGCATTAATGGATAGGAGATGGAATGTATACACTCTTAGAAAGAAAGGTGCTATCTAGAACCTAAAAGGGTTCTTTGGCTGTCCCCATAGGAGAACCATTTGAAGAACCCTTGTTGGTTCCAGGTAGAACCCTTTTGGATCCAAGTAGAACCGTTTTGGTAGTTCTACCTGGAACCAAAAAGGGTTCTCCTATGGGACAGCCGAAGAACCCTTTTGGAACCCTTTTTTCTAAGAGTGTATGTATTTGAAGAGGTGGAATGCAGTTCCTCCTCTTGAGGATGGGAGACAGCATACACTGAGAATTAAATGGATATCTGTAAAGAAAATGGTGCTGATAGAGGAACCAATTTTGGAGTCTTTTACACCACCTTCAAAATCCCAACATATCCCCTGAATATAAATGTGTGCATACCTTTATTGCCCTTTAGTGCAAGTGTGATATGTTTTCAGAGCCATTCACTAAATATTGTCATATTAAAGGTGGTCATTTAGGGCCCGATTCCTACTTAGGAAATGACTCCTTTCTTATGCACACCTTTTCTACGCAGTTTTTAGTAGTTGGTATTCAGACTTACCTTATGCAGGTGCGTAACAGGTTTTGCAGATGTGGTTTCCTTGCGCGCGCTGAATAAATATAATTCACCTGCTGAAAACCCTCCCAATTGCTGGCCAACAGATTTTCTCCTGGAGTTTTCATTCAACAGGGTTTTCAGTACATTTATCTTAAACCATCCCTTTAAATACGGTGTACCTGTTAGCTAGAATTTTGTCGATAGACTCAATAGAATATATAGAGAGAACGGGTTCAGAATATTAGGGATCAATGAAAGAAAACCATCTCCGTTTCAGCTCCAGTTAGTAGATTAAAAAATACTTTGATCTTGTAGATGATTTAGGGTTAGGAAAGTATTAATGAATCATAAAAAAATGGTTTGGAGAGCCATTAAGCACGAAATAAAGAAAACGGTGGTTTGATTCATTCTAAAATGTCACGGAATCAGCCGAGGCTGCTCCTCCTCCTTGGTCGGGCAGGCTTCGGCGTTCGTCGTCCCCGGAGTACTAGATGCCACCGATCTATGTTTCGGTGTTTGTCTAGTTTGTCTTGATTGTTTTCACCTGTTTCCCATTATGTTACATTGTATTCCCTTTATAACCCCCTGTCTCTCATTGGTTATTGTGTGTGATTGTTTTCCGTGAGGTCGGCAGTGTTCGGGTGTATGCGTATTTTGTTCCTCCCCGTTTGGAGGTTTTGTTTGTATTTTTGATTACTGTGCAAGTAAAGTTTGTCTGCCAGTAGCTCGGTGTCCTGTGCTTGACTTCGCTCACAGCATACATGTCGTCCTGACAGAATCACACACCACACATGGAGTCAGCAGGAGCGGCGGTGCCAGCTGGATCAATGGAGGAACGCGTCGAACACCAAGCGGCCATGATCCAGGCTCTCGGCACCGCCATGGTACGGGTGGTGAGCACTATGGAGCAATGGGAAAGAGGGGGTCTGCCTACGCCTCCTCCAACGATACCACCACCATCGGCGATGCCCATCGCTTCACCTCCGGGGTCCAGTGGGATTCGGCTCTCGAGATAAGTGGAAGACAGCATTCAGTACCACCTCGGGTCACTATGAGTACCTCGTCATGCCATACAGTTTAATGAATGCTCCTTCAGTCTTCCAATCATTTGTGGACGAGATTTTCCGGGACTTGCTTGGACAGGGTGTAGTGGTGTATATTGATGACATTCTAATATACTCCGCTACACGAGCCGAGCATGTGTCCCTGGTGCGTCGAGTGCTTGGTAGACTGTTAGAGCATGACCTGTATGCGAAGGCGGAGAAATGTCTGTTCTTCCAGGAGTCCATCTCCTTCCTGGGACATCAGTTGTCCGTGTCAATGATGGAGATGGAGATTGACCGCGTTTCTGCCGTGCGTAATTGGCAGACTCCCACCACAGGGAAGGAAGTGCAGCGGTTCTTGGGTTTTGCCAATTACTACCGGAGGTTTATCCGGGGCTTTGGACAGGTAGCAGCTCCCATTACCTCCCTGCTAAAGGGGGGTCTGGTGCGTCTGCAGTGGTCGGCTGAGGCGGACAGGGCGTTTAGACATCTGAAGGACCTGTTTACCTCGGCTCTGGTGCTGGCACATCCGGATCCCTCTTTGGCGTTCCAAGTTGAGGTGGATGCGTCCGAGGCTGGGATCGGCGCTGTGCTGTCTCAGCGCTCGGGTACGCCACCAAAACTCCACCCCTGTGCTTTCTATTCTAAGAAGCTCAGTCCGGCGGAGTGCAATTATGACGTGGGGGACAGGGAGCTGTTAGCTGTGGTTCAAGCCCTGAAGGTGTGGAGGCATTGGCTTGAGGGGGCTAAACACCCTTTTCTCATTCTGACTGACCATCGTAACCTGGAGTACATCTGGGCAGCGAGGAGGCTGAACCCTCGCCAGGCAAGGTGGGCTATGTTTTTTCCCGATTTGTATTTAAGCTCACCTATAGACCAGGGTCACAGAACGCTAAGGCAGACGCCCTGTCCCGACAATATGACACAGAGGAGAGGTCCATTGAGCCCACTCCCATACTTCCGGAGTCTTGTCTTGTGGCACCGGTGGTGTGGGAGGTTGATGCGGACATCGAGCGGGAATTACGTACCGATCCTACTCCCCCACAGTGTCCAGAGGGTCGGAAGTACGTGCCGCTCGAGGTTCGCGATCGATTGATATATTGGGCTCATGTCACCCTCCTCTGGTCATCCTGGTATTGGTCGGACAGTGCACTGCCTTAGTGGGAAGTACTGGTGGCCCACTTTAGCTAAGGACGTGAGGGTTTATGTTTCCTCCTGCTCGGTGTGCGCCCAGTGTAAGGCGCCTAGACACCTGCCCAGAGGGAAGTTACAACCCCTACCCATTCCACAACGGCCGTGGTCTCACCTATCGGTGGATTTTGTCACGGACCTTCCCCCCTCACAGGGGAACACGACGATCTTGGTCGTTGTGAATCGGTTTTCGAAGGCCTGCCGTCTCATTCCTATGCCAGGTCTCCCTACTGCCCTACAAACTGCTGACGCCCTGTTCACACACGTCTTCCGGCACTACGGGGTGCCTGAGAATATAGTGTCTGATTGGGGTCCTCAGTTCACCTCTAGAGTCTGGAGGGCGTTTATGGAACGTCTGGGGGTCTTGATTAGCCTTACCTCAGGTTTTCACCCCGAGAGTAATGGGCAGGTGGAGAGAGTGAACCAGGATGTGGGTAGGTTTCTGAGGTCCTATTGCCAGGACCGGCAGGAGGAGTGGTCGGGATATATTCCCTGGGCAGAGATAGCCCAAAACTCACTGCCACTCCTCCACTAACCTTACGCCTTTTCAGTGTGTCCTAGGTTATCAGCCGGTCCTAGCACCTTGGCATCAGAGCCAGATCGAAGCCCCTGCGGTGGACGAGTGGTTTCGGCGCTCGGAAGAAACCTGGAACACTGCACATGTCCATCTGCAGCGGGCTATCAGGCGGCAAAAGGCGAGTGCCGATCGCCACCGCAGTGAGGCTCCGGTGTATGCACCGGGAGATCGGGTCTGGCTCTCGACCCGAAACCTGCCCCTTTGCCTGCCCTGCCGGAAGCTGGGTTGGCGGTTTGTGGGGCCATTTAAAGTCCTGAGGAGATTGAACGAGGTATGTTATAGGTTACAACTGCCCATTAATTACCGCATTAACCCCTCGTTCCATGTGTCTCTCCTCAGGCCGGTGGTGGCTGGTCCACTCCAGGAGAGTGAGGTACGAGAGGCTCCTCCGGCCCCCACTAGACATCGAGGGGGCTCTGGCGTACTCAGTCCGTTCCATCTTGGATTCGAGGCGTCGGATGGGGGGCCTGCAGTATCTCGTGGAGTGGGAGGGGTACGGTCCGGAGGAACGGTGCTGGGTCCCTAGGAGGGACATCCTAGATCCCTCCATGTTGAGGGACTTCCACCGGAGTCATCCGACTCGCCCTGCTCCGCGTCCTCCTGGCCGTCCCCGAGGCCGGGGTCGGCGTCAAGGGGGGGGGGGGGGGGGGTACTGTCACAGAGTCAGCCGAGGCTGCTCCTCCTCCTTGCTCGGGCAGGCTTCGGCGTTCGTCGTTCCCGGAGTACTAGCTGCCACCGATCTATGTTTCGGTGTTTGTCTAGTTTGTCTTGATTGTTTTCACCTGTTTCCCATTATGTTACATTGTATTCCCTTTATAACCCCCTGTCTCTCATTGGTTATTGTGTGTGATTGTTTTCCGTGAGGTCGGCATTGTTCGGGTGTATGCGTATTTTGTTCCTCCCTGTTTGGAGGTTTTGTTTGTATTTTTGATTACTGTGCAAGTAAAGTTTGTCTGCCAGTAGCTCGGTGTCCTGCGCTTGACTTCGCTCACAGCATACACGTCGTCCTGACATGAAAATTGCCACATTCAGTTCTTCAACCCATGGTAATATTGGAAAATTAGTATACATAGAATTATAATCGGGAGCATAGTGTACAATAGTAGGCTATACCCTCATCTATTGCCTACGCTAACCATGGAACTGTGTGATGACACGGCCAAGTGTTGCGCCATGCGTCTGGTTCAAACTGTTATGGCTTGGTCTGCGTTCCGCTTCATAACGATGTAATATTTTTATTTATTATCAACTGTTACTAATGATCCTCAGCAACAACCACATGGCTGTGATGGAGTTTACAGAGGAAGCAAATGAAGGTAAACGAAATAATGTAATGAAATGGAATGATAATGTAGTTATACCAACTGAAGGGAACTAACAGTAAATTGGCAGTTGAATATGTGTGGTTATTAGGCCTACTGATGGTTGATACTGATAGGGGCTAATATTTAACATCATAGAAATAGGAAACAGAGAAAGCCAGGGTAGCCTATAATTAAGACATTCGAGAGTGCCCATCGCTGTAAGTTAAAATGCCATACAATTTAAATTCTGCATAATGGAACAGCTATTCTCATGCTTAAGTTCAAGGTCAGAATACACGTAGAGAGAAAAGTGCAGAAAAAGGGAATTCCGTTTCATTTACACGCACTTAACTCGGGTCGGAATCGGCCCCTTAGTGAAATGTCTTAAATCAGGTTAAAAAACGAATTATGGAGATGCTGCTCTCTTTTAAAATAGTTAACATTACGACATAAGAACATATGAAATAATCAATTTCAGCATGTCTGTCTACTATTTCAAACAAGTATGTTCAATAATTTTCAAACAATACCCTTTCATGGAGTGACTACCCTTATCCAGAAATGGCAGCGATAGGATTTTAATTAACTAAAAAGCTTACCCAATACACAGAATTGGGTGTTTGTTTGTGAATTAATTTGTAAAAACTTGAGCGGGGAAAAAAAGGGGATTGTGGAGAGAATGCATTAGCACAACAGAGAAAAGTAGTTGCATTTGATTTTTTTAAACAAACAATGCTTTGTTTTTCAAACCAGTTTTTCTCTAAAAGTGTTCACATATAATTGAGTAGGTGTCTGATCTTGAAGTCACTCACAGAGATACCTAAATTGCAGGTTATATGATTATTTCATAAATATGATTACTAAATATAATAAATTACAATTTAATACCATTTCCCTAAAATGTACACTACCAGTCAAAAGTTTTAGAACACCTACTCATTTAAGGGTTTTTCTTTATTTTTACTATTTTCTACATTGTAGAATAATAGTGAAGACATCAAAACTATGAAATAACACATATGGAACCATGTAGTAACCCAAAAGGTGTTAAACAAACCAAAATATATGTTATATTTGAGATTCTTCAAATAGCCACCCTTTGCCTTGATGGCAGCTTTGCACACTCTTGGCATTCTTTCAACCAGCTTCACCTGGAATGCTTTTCCAACAGTCTTGAAGGAGTTCCCACATATGCTGAGCACTTGTTGGCTGCTTTTCCTTCACTCTGCGGTCCGACTCATCCCAATCCATCTCAATTGGGTTAAGGTCAGGGGATTGTGGAGGCCAGGTCATCTGATTCAGCACTCCATCACTCTCCTTCTTGGTAAAATAGCCCTTACATAGCCTGGAGGTGTGTTGGGTCATTGTCCTGTTGAAAAACAAATGATAGTCCCACTAAGCCCAAACCAGATGGGATTGCGTATCACTGCAGAATGCTGTGGTAGCCAAGCTGGTTAAGTGTGCCTTGAATTCTAAATACATCACAGACAGTGTCACCAGCAAAGCACCCCCACACCATAACATTTTGCAACAGGGAACGAAAATGACCATTTCTCATTGGACTAGCCCAAGTAGTTCCTCCCTGTTTCAATCCATTTTCTTCCGTTTTGCGCCTAATGAACATGGCCCTGTTCCAGCCTTTAGCAAACGGGATTAACAGCTTGAGGCAGCCCCCTCTTAGGCACGTACAGTATTGGCCTGGTAACCATTTTGATGCAGTCGATGATGGGGCAGACGCTGAGGCAGAGAGTGCAGTCGGTACAGCTGTCAGTGATTACTGGGAAATGGGTCTCAGGGTCAAACGTAATAGCCTGCAAAATAAGAGGAAGCAGAGAGAGAAAAAAAGCTATTACATTAGAGCAATTATCGACTCACCATAGGAGAGAGGACTCATTCTCTCTATCTACTGGGTGGATGGAGAGAGGAAAATTAGTCTGCAACATGACCACAATGGTGCAGCAGCATCCTGCCACAAGAACAGGTGAACTCAATCACTCAACTAGAGTCTTACAGGAAGGAACAGGGTTTTACTGCACCGTGTGAGTGTATCTCGCTCCAGTTGAGAGGATAGTTACATAAACAATACAAGAGTGCTACATTCAAGCTGAGGGGACAAACAAGACAGTCTATTTCCCAAACAGCGCACCATATAAGCAATAAGATGCCGTTTGAGAAACATCACAGTAGACTAGGCTGTGTGTGTGTGTGTGTGTACAGTATGTTAGTACCTGGTATCCTGAGTCATGGCAGGTCATGTAATATTTCCCACAGTTGATGCACATCTCCTCATCAATCAGAGAGAGATCACCTGGCCCTGGTTGTCCAACTCCAAGTAGGACACGATGTGGTTCAGAACCCTGGCGATCACACCCTGCAGGGGAAATAACAACAACAATTACAGTTAGTCACTAGTCTGGCAATAACAACAAGCAACAACAAGCACAGCTAGTTATTTACAAGTCTGGCTGAAGGACACAACAATAACATGCTCTGGAATGCTTTATATGCTAACAAAAATGATACAACTATAAAGATTTACCCATGCTTTTATTGGCTTGAAATTACCTTAGAATGGTCACAACATCCCTTCATTAGAAACAGATGTACTATCACAAACACTAAAGCAGAAGCCTGAAACTGGCGGCTCGCGAGCAGGATGCGGCCCTTGACCCGATTTATTGTGGTCCGCGGTTGTCTTAGAAAACAATATAAAGACATAACAGAGTGTCCTTTGTAATCCAGGCAGCCCCTCTCTCACCTACACGGCAGGGACTGGTGTCACCCATAAAGTTGTCATTGGCATCCTTCAGTTTCTTCATGTACTCAGCCAGGACCTCGGTCTTCTCCAGGAGGTAGGGGCCAAAGCTGGGCAGGCTCTGGGAGATAGAGAGGGACAATGGTGGAATAGTAAAGATGATTTTTAGAAACTCGATAGAGAGGGTCATTGCATTCCAAGTGAGCAATGGAATTAAGTACTTACGTACCAAAATGTTTTTATACGGTGGTACAACTTCAAACAAATCAACAAGGGCTACAGCACTCAAAGCAGCATTGTCATATATCTCACAGTATCGCGTGGGAACTTATGTTTATTTTCATAACCTGGCCTGGGTTAACTGCATACAGTGGCTTGCGAAAGTATTCACCCCCCTTGGCATTTTTCCTATTTTGTTGCCTTACAACATGGAATTTAAATGGATTTTTTGGGGGTTTGTATCATTTGATTTACACAACATGCCTACCACTTTGAAGATGCAAAATCAACTTTTGATTGGTAGTGTACGTGGTTGTGCAGTTTGCACTACCCCACACCAAGCAAAAGCTCTCAATGTAATTAGCTAGCTATGTCGTTAGCGACGCTAGCTAGCAACTTTGTTAATGATGCTAGCTAGCTAATATATATAAATACACCATTGAGAACATTCTGTCGGGCTGCATCACCACCTGGTACGGCAACTGCACCTCCCTGGCTCTCCAAAGGGTGGTGCGGTCAGCCCAAAGCATCACCGGGGCACGCTGCCTGCCATCCAGGACATTTACAGCAATCTGTGTCAAAGGAAGGCCAAGAAGATCATTAAGGACCTCAGTCACCCGAGCCACGGACTATTCACTCGGCTACGGACTGTTCACTCAAGACCGAGAGACTAAAAAACAGCTTCTATTATCAGGCCATCAGACTGTTGAACAGCCATCACTAGCCGTCTACCAGGTGATGCATAACACATACACACACAGCCAACGCTGCTGTCCCATGTTATAGGACATTGAACCACTGGACACTTCCCTTTTCACACTGTTTTTAAATACTGTATTCTCTTCATAGCTCATTCTTAATATTTCTACTACTGTACATTGCATTTTAGTTACACTGTTTATACACAGCACATATTTATTTGTATACTGGATTCTTGACATAGCTCACTAATATATCTACTCCTGTACCTATCATTCTTAGTACATCTTGTGTAAATTCATCTGGTGTGTATACGTATAGATTGCATTTTGATTACTGTTACAGTGCTATTTGGGTTGTTATTTAGATTCATTCCAACGTTTCTTGATTTCTTAATTATTTGTGTACTTGTTTGACATTTTACTGCATTGTTAGGAGCTAGTAACATAAGCATTTCGCTGCACCTGCTAAAGTGTGTATGCGACCAATAAACGTTGATTTTAATATAATATATATATGCCATTTAGCAGATGCTTTTATCCAAAGCAACATACAGTCATGCGTGCATACATTTTATGTATGGGTGGTCCTGGGAATCGAACCCACTATCCTGCCGTTGCTAGCGCAATTCTCTACCAACTGAGCAACAGAGGACCAGAAAGCTAGCTATGTTGTTAGTGATACTAGCTAGCGAATTAGCTTAGGCTCCATATAGAACAACCTAACATTAGCTAGCTAGCTAAGTAACCCCTAGCAAACTCTTTAGTCCAATGCCTGACTGATGATGCTAACTTATTGGCTAGCGAGATTTAGTGGTCTACTGAGGCCTGCTAGCTAGCGAGCTAACGTTAGCTTGCTAATTCGCTAGCTGGCATCGCTAATGAGCTCGCTAGCTAACATCATGACCTGTTGCTTGTCGTGGTGAAGAATATGAAGAAAAAAAATGTATGCACTCACTAACTGTAAGTCGCTCTGGATAAGAGCATCTGCTAAATGACTTAAATGTAAATGTGGTGTAGTGCAAACTGCAAAACCACGCAAGTAAATTACGTTTATGACATTTGTGTACTGGCTATTGTTTTTTGGTTTGTTTGGTTTTGCTTGGTGACATTGCCAATTTCTTCTTCTTGGCATTTAACTATGCAGTTAACCCTGTCAAGGTTATTAAAATAAGATAAGTCCCAAGTTCCCGCGAGATACTGTGAGAATTTGCGGACTCACTGATACGGAGCCTGAGAAAGATACGATCACGGTTCAGGAGCCACTCCCCAAATGGTAAGCTGATTTCAACATTTAATTAAAAGTTAAAGTGTAGACAGAGAAAACTCAATACTCTCTATCTGTTTTAACATTTCCTTTTAAGTGAAAGTGTAGACTAAGAAAACTCCCCTTCCCTCACGCACAGACACAGCCTATATCCTGAAATATATTCACCTTGTCTAGTGAACCCTCCTCTCTAAGGAGCCATTCCTATTCACAGTCACACTCCATGGCTATGGACGGTTATGGGAGGAGGGGGAGGACATTAAACCAGGCTCCAGCCACTCCACTCAGACTCCACTGAGAGTTGGTGAAACGTGCCCCAGGAACCCACCACACACCACTCTGGATGGTCTGCACCCCAAATGGCACCCTATTCCCTATGTAGTGCACTACATTTCCCTATGTAGTATACTACGTTTGACCAGGGGCCATAGGGCTCTAGTCAAAAGTAGTACACTACATAAGGAATAGGGTGCCATTTGGGAAGCAGCCTGGACAGGCTGGTCGGTATGGGTCGTTTTATGGCAGGCTATCCACATTGACATTCAATGTGAGTGCATCGTTATCATCGCCACCACCATTACTATGAAAAACCCAGGAAATTGAATGGGAAGCCATATAATAGTAATTTGTGGTGCTAGGTGGTGTGACAGTGAAATTGTGATTTCCTGGAAGGATGATTCATCGCAGAGGGATGGTTTTCTGTCAGTCGGACACTAGCGAAGTCTGACTGGCACCAAAATGGCTGCCTCTTGTCTAACCAAAACCAAAAGTCCTCTTAAAAAAAGCACCTCAGTTCTAACAAAGGCTGTCTGTCGGAACATGACTCTTTTGTCTCTCCATCTTCACTCAAGGAGACATCTCAATAGAACATGACCCTCACTTTTCAAACAGTCAGCTGTCACTCGCTAGTACGCCACTAAAAGGACCTAACAAGCCACATTTCTTTATCAGCCAGCTCCAGTAAAACCTCCCCTCTTCCCTTTCTCTCTTTCTCTCTCCACACAACAACAGGGTGAGAAAAGCCAAAAGCCGGAGCCATTCAGGGCTGGGGGCCAGCGCCCATCAAAGGCGTCAGAGTGACAACTGCTGGAATCTGTGTCAGCAGTGTCTATTCTCCGGCTAATGGATGGGTCTGGGGTCTGGGGGACGACGAGACGCAGTAGCAGCCTTGATGTATTTATATCCCTGTAGAGTTTGTGTGTGTGCTAATGAATCAGCTGTTCTAGCCTCAAACCAGAGTGGCTTGGCTATGGGAGACCAGAGGGCTTTATCATGACAAATAACAGCAACTGAAAACACACGAGCATGAATACACACACGCTCGCTCACACGCACAGACGCACACAGGCATGCACACGCACGCACACACACACACACGCACACACACTCAAACTCAACTGAGAGCCTGGTACAAAGCTAATTGAGTGATTTTTAAATGAGTTTTATATTTTTCTTCAAACGCAGAGATTGAAATTAATTTAGAGAAAAAGCAATGAAAATAACTCTGAGACAGGCCTGATTGATCAATGTGAGTTTATGGGGAATTTAGAAAAAAAACTTGAGAAAATAAAACATCAGCAAGATCTCTTTGTGGTTTGTTGACCAAATGAGGGAGACCATTCCTTAGCTTCTCTGTGAAGTGCTGCTGTGTGTGTGTGTGTGTGTGTGTGTGTATGTGTGTGTGTGTGTGTGTGTGTGTGTGTGTGGAGCGAACAGAGATGTGACAGAGTGCTTTCAGTGAATGAAATTGCGTGTAAACACCTAGGGAGCATCGTTCAGTGGAACACTTAGGGAGAGCCACGGCCATTTAGAGGAGGAAAAACATGTTGAATTGTAACCGGGAGCAACCACAGTCGGAGAGTGTGTGTATGTGTACTTTAGTACTGCTCTGTTATTCTATGGCCATTCAAAATGCCCAATGGATCACAAAATAATGACATAACAATCATACAATTGCACACAAATAGTACATTTTCTATCATGCTGTTTCTGTGAAAATCAGCAATCTTTCGTTCACCCCATAATAAAAGGTTATTGAGACCACAGAGCTTCTTTTACGAATATAGCGGACAAAAACTCATCTATACATTTCTGTTTAGAAAACGACAGCTTTTCTATTGGAATATATTGGTGAGTGGTGAATCTATATCTACTACTGCAGGTAGACGGTGTACAGGGCAGGCCCAGCCAAAGCCCCCGTCCCCCTGAGATGCACCACATCTAATTACAAACAGGTGTCTCCAAAACACAAGGGCAGGTCAATTTTCTGATAACCTACTGTACCTGACTTGTAAATCAAACTGCCTCTGTTCAAGACGGAAATGATTCTGTGTTAATGCGTGTACTTAAAAAATGTAGACACTAAAAGGCTAGACACTTAGGTAACACTTTGTATGAGGCAAACACATATAATGCCTTATAAGGGCATTTATAATGCTATCTGAGGCATTGTAGTGCATCATAAAGCTGCCATGGTCTTCTAAGCTTTTTAAGATGCATTTTCCAGGTAGTTTGAATGAGGGAAGCTGCCTTCACATTTACAAATAATGAGCCTAATACAAATATCCTGTGTTTTAGCTCTTTGAAAATGTCAGGGGTTAATTTGGGCAGAAATTGCCTCAGCGGTGCTCCCTAACAGTGACTTTTTTGCGAGGAAGTGATGCTGACTTCTTTATAGGCGAGCAGTTAGCAACAGGTGGGCGTTTGGTCTGGGTTTGTTTGTGTGGACATTGATCAAATCGTCCTTCTCCGCACATAGGCTTTTAGCTCACGTCAATTGGTCGTTGTTTGGAGAAAATACATTTAAAGTCTGTGTGTCTGTCTATTATGAGCAGTTTCAGAGTGGCCTTTCGTAATTGACTGTGGGCTGATATGAAGGTCAGTTAAGTGCCTCTTGTAAACCTTTTAAAACCTTTCAATGTATGTTTCAGTTCCAACTTTCTGCTATATCCTAGTTCTTTATTAGCTCAAATGTGAATGCCATAAAGACACACGCACTCACACGCAGGTTGGCATTTATTGGGATGAATCTTGTCCTGGAGGCAGCTCTGCGGAGTGTTCACTAGCTGGCCTAGCCACAAAATCAGATTTTAAACCTAACCCTAACCACACTGATAACCTTACACCTAACCCTAACCTTAAATTACATTTTTGTTTTCATGAATTTTTTACGATATAGACAATTTTGACTTTGCGGCTGGCCCATCTAGTGGAAAACGCTCAGCTCTGCCTCCAAGACAAGATTCATCCCAATAAATGTCAACCTGCTACTCACACGCACGGATAGACGGACAGATGCATGCACACAAATACACACAAGACCAAATACTTGAAGAAATGCACAAATATCGAAGCACATCTCACAAACTCTATGCCATTTCCATCCTTCCCAGCTCCCTCCCGCTCAGCTTGATCTCCTCCCCCTATCCTCTCCTCTTCAGCCGGGGTCAATGCACAGTAGCATGCTACCCAACAGAGAGAGAGAGAGCGTGGGCCCAGAGAGTGATAGAAAGAAAGAGAGAGATATATAAATAGAGAGAGAGATATACACTGAGTATACCAAACATCCCCCCCCCTACTCTACAAGGGATGCTGGCCCATGTTGACTCCAATGCTTCCCACAGTTGGGTCAAGTTGGCTGGAAAACTGTTGAGCGTGAAAAACCCAGCAGTGTTGCAGTTCTTGACACAAACTGGTGCACTTGGCACCTACTACCATACCCTGTTGAAAAGGCACTTCAGTCTTTTGTCTTGCCCATTCACCCTCTGAATGACACACATACACAATCCATGTCTCAATTGTCTTAAAGAATAAAAATGCTTCTTTAACCTGTCTCCTCCCCTTCATCTACACTGATTTAACAAGTGACATCAATAAAGGATCATAGCTTTCACCTGGATTCATATGATCAATCTATGTCATGGCAAGAGCAGGTGTTCTTAATGTTTTGTATACTCAGTGTAGATAGAGAGATAGAGAGAGCTGCAGGCTGCTGAGGCGGGGCAGATAGAGGATAGACACAGCTTCATTACCTCTGCTAGGCTGCCAGGTCCCCACAGCCAGGCACACAAACAGCTCACACAGCCAAACACATATTTAAGAGCTTTACATTCCCACGAAGCATGTCTCCCCAACTGCCGGGAGACCAGGTCCAGGGGCGGGGAGGTGTGTGTGAGGTAGAAGATGGGGGCTTATGTAGGGTAGGTTGAAGGGGGAGCGGGGGTGGAATAGGGGTGTGTGGGGGTGGAATTGCAGCCAAGGGGGTCTAGAGGCTGTGTGTGTGTTTCTGTGTGTGTGTTTCTGTGTGTGTGTTTCTGTGTGTGTGTGTGTGTGCAGTGGTTTTCGTGGCTACAAGGGAAGGAAGGAGGCTAATGATGTTTCTGCTCAATAGAACAGAAGCTCTTCTGTGATTCAGGGACGGTACGGTGTGGGGGGTTTCACAGTGGGGTGTTTGCGACACGGCAGACTAGCCATTTTAATACACACATACAAACATTGCAGAATAGTGTTGTTCTCTACTTAAAAAGAGAATGTATTGAGGCTACAATAAAGAAATCCATTTGAATTATATTGATGAATCAATATCCGTAATAAGAAACAAATACGTGTGTCAATGAAGTGATAAACAAATGATTGCCTTTCTGGGAGTATTTCTTTCCCTCAGCCATGGTGTTCTCTCTTTCAAACACCTTTTCTACCTCTCTCTTTCTCTCTCTCTGCAGTCTCTCCCCCCCCCTCACCTCTTGAGGTACATGAGGGTAATGCAAACCCTTGTCTTCTGTCCCTCGTCTTGTCACATCATACCCCGTTCAAAATGTCCCTCTGCTTGTCGCAAAGTGTGTTTTCATCAGTGAGTGTGCATGTGTAAGTGCCTGTGTGGGTGTCAATATACACTGAGCATACAAAATATTAAGAACACCTGCTCTTTCCATGACATAGACTGACCGGGTGAAAGCTATGATCTCTTATTGATGTCACTTGTTAAATCCACTTCAATCAGTGTAGCTGAAGGGGAGGAGACAGTTAAAGAAGGATTTTTAAGCCGCGAGACAATTGAGACATGGATTGTGTATGTGTGGCATTCAGAGGGTGAATGGGCAAAACAAAAGATTTAAGTGCCTTTGAACGGGGTATGGTAGTAGGTGACAGGCACACCGGTTTGTGTCAAGAACTGCAACGCTGCTAAGTTTTTCATGCGCTACAGTTTCCCATGTGTATTAAGAATGGTCCACCACCCAAAGGACATCCAGCCAACTTGACACAACTGTGGGAACCATTGCAGTCAACATGGGCCAGTATCCCTGTGGAACGCTTTCGACACCTTGTAAAGTCCATGCCCCGACGAATTGAGGCTGTTCTGAGAGCAAAAGGGGGGGGGGGGGGGGTTGGGTGCAACCCAATATACACTAAGTGTCTGTGAGACTAAGCGCAAAAGTGCTAATGTTTTGTACACTCCGTACAAGTGCGACTAGGCGCAAAAGTGATTGTGTGTGTGTTCTCTTCCTGTGTGTGTTGGTGCCTGTGTGTGCGTGTGTTAGGAAGTTGTTCTTAATGTTTTGCACACTCAGTGTATATGCGACTAAGCGCAAAAGTGCCTGTGTGTGTGTATCCGCCTCTCTGTGTGTGTGTGTGTATTCACTGAAGGCTAGGAGTTGAGTGGGTCAGCTGTGTGTCATTTTCTCTGTAGACAGGCGTTGGTTGTGTCAAAGTAAGCGAGGCCCAGCTATAGAGACACTGTGTGAACAGCCTTTCCTCACCTCTCTCAATTAGCAGACCAGGGAAATGCCAGCGCAGAGCGAGACACACAGAGAGAGACGGAGAGAGAGAGAGAGAGAGAGAGAGAGGATGTGTACGTGGCTCCCATCAGCAATGCTGTGGTTATGTATGTTGTATGTCATGATATGTTTTGTTTCATGTTCTTTTTGTTGTGTTCTGTATGTCATGTTGTGTTCTGTATGTCATGTTGTGTTCTGTATGTCATGTTGTGTTCTGTATGTATGACACCCTTCTAGTGGTGTGTTTATCATAATGTTTATTGTAATGTATTTAATAGATGTAATGTCCTTGGTTTTCAGTCCAGACTGCTATGTGTGGGTAATGGTTAAAATGGAACTACACTATATATACAAAAGTATGTGGACACCCCTTCAAATTAGTGGATTCGGGTATTTCAGCCACACCCGTTGCTGACGGGTGTATAAAATCGAGCACACAACCATGTAATCTCCATCAACAAACATTGGCAGTAGAATGGCTTTCCTGACGAGCTCAGTGACTTTCAATGTGGCACCTTCATAGGATGCCACCTTTCCAACAAGTCAGTTCGTCAGATTTCTGCCCTGCTAGAGCTGCCCCGGTCAACTGTAAGTGCTGTTATTGTGAAGTGTAGTCTTCTAGGAGCAACAATGTCTCAGCCGGGAAGTGGTAGGCCACACAAGCTCACAGAACGAGACCTCCGAGTGCTGAAGTGCATAAACATTGTCTGTCCTCGGCTGCAACACTCACTACCGAGTTCCAAACTGCCTCTGGAAGCAACGTCAGCACAATAACTGTTTGTCGGGAGCTTCATGAAATGGGTTCCCATGGCCGAGCAGCCGCACACAAGCCTAAGATCACTAGCTCGCCGCATATTGGACTCTGGAGCAGTTGAAATCCATTCTCTGGAGTGATGAATCACGCTTCACCATCTGGCAGTCCGACGGACTAATCTGGATTTGGCTAATGCCAGGAGAACACTACCCGCCCGAATGCATAGTGCCAACTGTAAAGTTTGGTGAAGGAGGAATAATGGTCTGGGGCTGTTTTTCATGGTTCGGACTATGCCCCTTAGTTCCAGTGAAGGGACATCTTAACGCTACAGCATACAATAACATTCTAGACGATTCTGTGCTTCTCACTTTGTGGAAACAGTTTGGGTAAGGCCCTTTCCTGTTTCAGCATGACAATGCCCCCATGCACAAAGCGAGGTCTATACAGAAATGGTTTGTCGAGATCAGTGTGGAAGAACTTGACTGGCCTACACAGAGCCCTTGTCACACCCTGGCTCTGGGACTCATTATGTTGAGCCAGGGTGTGTTCATTCTATGTGTTCTGTTTCTATGTTGGGTGTTCTAGTTCGTCATTTTCTATGTTTGACTGAGTGACTCCCAATCAGAGGCAACGAGTGTCAGCTGTTTGCTGGTTGTCTCTGATTGGGAGCCATATTTAACTGTCTGTGTTTCACTTTGGGTTTGTGGGTTTTTGTTCCGTGTTCGGTCATTGTCACCGTGGACTTCACGAGTCGTGTTTTGTTTTGTTTAGAAACTTTAACTAATTAAAGTCATGTTTGTTTCTCACGCTGCGCCTTGGTCTACTCATTACTACGACGATCGTGACAGAAAAACCCACCATACCAAGACCAAGCAGCGTGTCCAGGAGCAGGCAGCCTGGACGTGGGAGCAGATCTTGGACGGGCAGGGGTCCTGGACCTGGGAGGAAATCCTGGCCGGGATGGATCGCCGGCCATGGAGTGAGACGGTGGAGGCGCGCCGTAGAGAGGAGCTACGGCGTGATCAGGGTCGTCGTCGGACGGTCGTGAGGCAACCCCAGAACATTTTTAGGGGGGGGCACACGGCATGGACGACGGGGCTGACGGAGGAGAAAAGGGGGCGGATCCAGAAGGCCACCAGGCCAGGGGTACACCGCCCTGTACGTCCTGTGCGGATGCCTCACACAGAGTGTGTGAGGGTAGGCATTCAGCCAGGACGGGTGGTGGCCGCTATTCACTCCAGGCCTCCTATCCGTCTCCACAGCCCGGTTCGGCCTGTCCCTACTCCACGCACCAAGCCTACGGTGTGCGTCGCCAGCCCAGTCCGGCCAGTTGCTGCTCCACGCACCAAGCCTACGGTGTGCGTCGCCAGCCCAGCCCGGCCTGTCCCTGCTCCACGCACCAAGCCTACGGTGTGCGTCGCCAGCCCAGTCCGGCCAGTTGCTGCTCCACGCACCAAGCCTGCGGTGTGCGTCGCCAGCCCAGCCCGGCCTGTTCCTGCCACCCGCACCAAGCCTACGGTGTGCGTCGACAGCCCAGCCCGGCCTGTCCCTGCTCCACGCACCAAGCCTACGGTGTGCGTCGCCAGCCCGGTCCGGCCTGTTCCTGCTCCACGCACCAAGCCTACGGTGTGCGTCGCCAGCCCAGCCCGGCCTGTCCCTGCTCCACGCACCAAGCCTACGGTGTGCGTCGCCAGCCCAGTCCGGCCAGTAGCTGCTCCACGCACCAAGCCTGCGGTGTGCGTCGCCAGCCCAGCCCGGCCTGTTCCTGCCACCCGCACCAAGCCTACGGTGTGCGTCGCCAGCCCGGTCCGGCCTGTTCCTGCTCCACGCACCAAGCCTACGGTGTGCGTCGCCAGCCCAGCCCGGCCTGTCCCTGCTCCACGCACCAAGCCTACGGTGTGCGTCGCCAGCCCAGTCCGGCCAGTTGCTGCTCCACGCACCAAGCCTGCGGTGTGCGTCGCCAGCCCAGCCCGGCCTGTTCCTGCCACCCGCACCAAGCCTACGGTGTGCGTCGACAGCCCAGCCCGGCCTGTCCCTGCTCCACGCACCAAGCCTACGGTGTGCGTCGCCAGCCCGGTCCGGCCTGTTCCTGCTCCACGCACCAAGCCTACGGTGTGCGTCGACAGCCCAGCCCGGCCTGTTCCTGCCACCCGCACCAAGCCTACGGTGTGCGTCGACAGCCCAGCCCGGCCTGTCCCTGCTCCACGCACCAAGCCTACGGTGTGCGTCGACAGCCCAGCCCGGCCTGTCCCTGCTCCACGCACTAAACCTACGGTGCGCGTCGCCAGCACGGTCCGGCCTGTTCCTGCCACCCGCACCAAGTCTACGGTGCGCGTCGCCAGCCCGACCCGGCCTGTTCCTGCCACCCGCACCAAGTCTACGGTGCGCGTCGCCAGCCCGACCCGGCCTGTTCCTGCCACTCGCACCAAACCTACGGTGCGCGTCGCCAGCCCGGTCCGGCCTGTTCCTGCCACTCGCACTAAGCCAGGGGTGCGAGAAGTCAGCCTGGTAAGGCCCGTTCCTCCTCCACGCACCAAGCCAGGGGTGCAAGTCGACAGACTGGACCAGGGGCACTATGGGGGGTGTATTGGAGGGTGGTGGTCAAGGCCGGAGCCAGAACCGCCGCCGAGGAGGTATGCCCGCCCAGCCCTCCCCTGTTTTGTTTAGTTGAGGCGCGGTCGCAGTCCGCGCCTTTAGGGGGGGGTACTGTCACACCCTGGCTCTGGGACTCATTATGTTGAGCCAGGGTGTGTTCATTCTATGTGTTCTGTTTCTATGTTGGGTGTTCTAGTTCGTCATTTTCTATGTTTGACTGAGTGACTCCCAATCAGAGGCAACGAGTGTCAGCTGTTTGCTGGTTGTCTCTGATTGGGAGCCATATTTAACTGTCTGTGTTTCACTTTGGGTTTGTGGGTTTTTGTTCCGTGTTCGGTCATTGTCACCGTGGACTTCACGAGTCGTGTTTTGTTTTGTTTAGAAACTTTAACTAATTAAAGTCATGTTTGTTTCTCACGCTGCGCCTTGGTCTACTCATTACTACGACGATCGTGACAGCCCTGACCTCAACCCCATCAAATACCTTTGGGATGAATTGGAACGCCGACTGCGAGCCAGGCCTAATCGCCCAACATCAGTGTCCGACCTCACTAATGCTCTTGTGGCTAAATGGAAGCAAGTCCCCGCAGCAATGTTCCAACATCAAGTGGAAAGCCTTCCCAGAAGAGTGGAGGCTGTTATAGCAGCAAAGGGGGGACCAACTCCATATTAATACCCATGATTTTGGAATGAGATGTTTGATGAGCAGGTGTCCACATATTTTTGGTTATATAGTGTATGTTCTCACAGTTCTCGACACTTCTCTTGTTCTCAACAACTGTGACTGAGTTTTCCCATTCATATAACTCCAACAATACAATACAAAACATGTTGGCTAAAGCAATCCGTCCGTTCTCCTCCATATAAAACAGTGCCAGTGGCTGATTCTCTGCAAGCAGTGAGAAAGACTCGCTCCACTCCAGATCACACTATACAGACTCACACATTGCCCCTTGACCTCTCTCCACTCGTCATCCATGTGTAACACATAGACCAACAGACAAATGACAGACAGATCTTATCCTCTATCCTCTCTTCCTTTGTTGTCTCCCTTCTTCGTCCCCGGTGTGGCATTACCATTGAAGCTAGTTTAGGCCGGCCACACAAAGACACCCCGTCGACGCTAGAATAAAGTACTCTCCAGCGACGATGTGTTTGAAAGCACACGCAAGCTTCCCTCGTCTGCCGTGTCAGAAAAATAGCCCCACATCAGATAAAGGCTTTTCCAATTTCTAAAATGTCTTCCACTTTGAAGGGTGTTTACCGCACATCCATCATTTGCATATTATTTTCTTAGCATGTTTTCTGTATTTTCTTCTTTTGTCGGGTAGGAATGAATGATGGTATGGAAGCATAGATGGATGGAGAGGAGAGAGAGGTATCACACCTTTGTCTGGTTATTGTTCTCTTCGTTTTTCAAGGAGAACAGTAATTGCTTGATTTATCCTTGAGCTGTAATATGAGTTGTTGGAGAGTATTGTTTTGATGCCGAAGGCATTCCATTTCATTATGAAGGGTAAGTACGCCATCAAATAACAGAATATGGAATATACAGTATGCCTTCTGTAGCTCAGTTGGTAGAGCATGGCGCTTGCAACGGCAGGGTTGTGGGTTCGATTCCCATGGGGGGCCAGTATGAAAAATGTATGCACTCACTAACTGTAAGTCGCTCTGGATAAGAGCGTCTGCTAAAATGGAAATGTATGGAAATGAGCAGGGTGTGCTGGGCAAAATTGACACATAAATTTTTTTGAAAATACAAATAAAACCATGAAAAAGGTGACATGGCCGGCGGCCCATGGGCCTGGTAAGAATTGTTTTACAACTATTTTTGCACAATTTCTCTGTTATACTAATCTATAATGAGACACCTACAGCACCCGATGTCACAGGAAGGCCAAAAAGATCATCAAGGACATCAACCACCCGAGCCACTGCCTGTTCACCCCGCTATCATCCAGAAGGCGAGGTCAGTACAGGTGCATCAATGCTGGGACTGAGAGAATGAAAAACAGCTTATATCTCAAGGCCATCAGACTGTTAAATAGTCATCTCTAGCACATTAGAGGCTGCTGCTGCCTATTGAAATCACTGGCCACTTTAAGAAATGGAACACTAGTCACTTTAATAATGTTTACATATCTTGCACTATTCATCTCATATGTATATAATGTATTCTATTCTATAATATTCTACTGTATCTTAGTCCATGCCGCTCTGTCATTGCTTGTCCATATATGTATATATTCTTAAATTCCATTCCTTACTAGATTTGTGTGTATTGGGTATATGTTGTGAAATTGTTAGATATTACTTGTTAGATATTACTGCACTGTCGGAGTTAGAAGCAAAAGCATTTCAATACACCCGCAATAACATCTGCTAAACAAGTGTATGTGACAGATACAATTTGATTTGATTTGATTTGAGCCTTTGGCTGATCAGTGGGCAACGGCCGGCCCCTTACCGAGATGGGCCAGCCCGGTTTTCTGATAGGCTGAGCTGAGGTCACGCAAACTCACATTCATAGTCAACCACGGCATCAGCAAAGAGACCCAGGGGTATACTATGATTTAAGCTAGATCTACTCAGGGTTTTCTAAAGCTAAAGCAGTTAGCTTTACATTCCAGCTCAGGCTTCATCCGTACTACGACCGTGGATGGGTCATTCCACGAAAATAGTATTTTATGTAGAAATTGTGCACCAATATTGCATTTTAAAAGCCTGTTATATTAAAGGTGCACTATGCAGAAATCGCTCCACCATTTCCTGGTTGCTAAAATTCTAATAAATAAATAAAAAATTGGAAAGTGGTTATCCCACTAGCTATAGGGTGAATGCACCAATTTGTAAGTCGCTCTGGATAAGAGCGTCTGCTAAATGACGTAAATGTGCCCTTGAGCAAGGCACTTAACCCTAATTGCTCCTGTAAGTCGCTCTGGATAAGAGCGTCTGCTAAATGACTAAAATGTAAATGTAAATGTAATAGTTCGCCTAATTTCAGTTTAGGTGACAAAACAAGCAAGTATAGTATAGAGAACCATTGTACCATCTAAACCGCTGTGATATATTTTCCATAACCAAACATTTTTGTATTTTCAGCTGTTTGAAGCTGGTGTACAAAACCGAAAGTAAAAGACGCAAAAATGAAACTTAAGAATGAGAAGCATAGAAGTAGCGCACATAGAACAGATCTAACGCTTCTTAGACTTTCGTTCAATGAGAATTACAGATCTATAACTCACATTTCTATGTGCATTTGGTCAGGTCGCCCAAAAAGTTACATACTGCAGCTTTAAATGTGTTGCCCTTTAATGTAGACTACACCTGAGTGGCGCAGTGGTCTAAGGCACTGCATCGCAGTGCTAACTGTGCCACTAGAGATCCTGGTTCGAATCCAGGCTCTGTCGCAGCCGGCCGTGACCAGGAGACTCATGGGCGTCGCACAATTGGCCCAGCGTCGTCCAGGGTAGGGGAGGGAATGACCGGCAGGGATGTATCTCAGTTGATAGAGCATGGCGTTTGCAACGCCAGGGATGTGGGTTCGATTCCCACGGGGGGCCAGTATAAAAAAAAAATGTATTCACTAACTGTAAGTCGCTCTGGATAAGAGCGTCTGCTAAATGACTAAAATGTACACTAAGAAATATGAATAAAGACTTGCTAAAATCTCCCTCCGTCAACCCTGTGTCACTTCTACAAAGTTTTAACCCCAACATTTCACCATCACTGTAAAGCCCTAGTTATTGTGTTGCTTTAACAAAGTAATTTCTGAAGATTATCATTCATTCATTTCATGTGATTAGTGATTCATTTACATCTGTCACTCATTTTAAGGTCAACCCTGTTACGTGAACTGAACTCTTGCTTTAATATGGTGAAACTATTCCTTTTTCAATATTTCTTTCAAATGAAACATTGAACATGTAATATTCAAATCATAATGTAAAAGCCGGTGAGCTGGTTCTACTCTTTTTGGCCATTTGATAGTGTTTTGTGATGAAAAACTAAGGGGGTTGAGCATAACACGACAACCCTGTTACCCATATAGATCGACAGGCAAGAAATGTTTTAACAATTATTAATTTGTTGTGAAGTTTGCATTCAATTGCCACTCCCTGTTTCACACAACAAACTTCCATTCCCCCTGTCAAAAGGGGATTTATGGCTGATTTAAGATTAACCCTGTTACTGTCAACCCTGTTACTTTATTTGGCACTAACTTACTTACTTGAGATGGGAAAACATGTTTTTTATGAAGTTGAACATGTGCTCTTTATGACAGAATGTTAAAAATAGTTGAAATCAAAAGTTTTTTTGGACCAAGTTACACTTCTCAAAAGGCACCGAATTGGTGGAAGGACTCGGATATTGCTTGTCCGCCTTCCGCTAACTCTAGCAGGCTTGTAACTGCGCGTGCATGTTGCACGTGGCTAGTCGAACGCCACATTCTTTATAGAGACAATGCTGAAGCATCAATCCATGGGTGAGTCAATGCCACATTTTCATTTGTGCCGAAATCCAATAGTTTTTGCTGTTATCTTGCAAATTCAGCAGGCTATGGTGTGAAATAGGCTTGTTGAAGTGCCGTCTTTATTTTATTACTTATCGTTAATGCCGTCTTTGGTGTTTTGGTGTGCTTATCAATGCACAAGCACCTTTTTTTCCCCACTCCTATAAGTCATAAACAACTTTTACTGTACATGAAGTTTCAAATGCATTCTGTCATGAAAAATGTATGCACTCACTAACTGTAAGTCGCTCTGGATAAGAGCGTCTGCTAAATGACTAAAATGTAAAAATGTCATTACTAAATGTGTAATGTGATAGGTTTTTAATGTGACTATTTTCTAAGTCGTAAGTCGTCTTCCTCAAATAAAGGGTATGATGATGCAATCTTTGTGAGAGGGAGGGAATCTGATTTTATTGATCGTCAACTCAAGGCTCAGACACTTCATTCGGGAAAAATGGTCTTGTCTCATCGCTGCAACTCCCCAATCGGCTCGGGAGAGGCGAAGGTCAAGTCATGAGTCCTCCGAAACATGACCCACAAAACCGCGCTTCTTAACACCCGCCCACTTAACCCAGAAGCCAGCTGCACCAATGTGTCGGAGGAAACACAGTTCAACTGACGACCGAGTCAGCCTGCAGGCACCCGGCCCACTACAAGGAGTCACTAGAGCGCGATGAGCCAAGTAAAGCCCCCGAAACCCTCCCCTAACCCGGACGACGCTGGGCCAATTGTGTGCCACCCTATGGGACTCCCAGTCACGGCCGGTTGTGACACTGCCTGGGATCGAACCTGGGTCTGTAGTGACGCCTCAAGCTGTGTCACTCGGGAGGCCAAGACCATGGCCATTTCAAACTTATCCTTCTAAAAAGGTTATTTCAGAATATTTTGGCAAGTTAGCTGGCTAACTCATTGATCCTGCTTTGTAGTATACCCCTCTGCTCCGACTCTGTCATCAGACATCCAAGATCATGGATTGTAAAAACCGAAAGGGTGCCTATAAACGTAGAAAGAGCACATTCTACATTGTCACCTCACTCAAAACGTCCTATTTTTGGGGCGGCTAAAACCATGATTTGGTCAAACAATAAAGTGAGTTATCCTCATGATTCCTGTAATGAAACTGTCCTCACTGGGGCCTGCTGCTGTGATGAGCAAGCCACTTTCCTCTCCCCCATGTGCTTGCGAGAAAAATCTGATCGTATAACATTTAAAAATCAAATTGCGGGAAAACCACAGCTTTGGAAGCTTCATCCCCTTGTCCTTGTCGAAGATAGGAGGGTCTCAGCGTTCTGTAGTTATAATTTGTATTTTTCAACGCAATATTCAACTCAATAGCAACTATTATACAACCAAGATATTTGATATGGCTTTGAGATAATGGAACAGTGCACATTCAAAATGGCTTAAATGGATTTTGTCTCACCCATCTACACACAATACCCCATAATGAGAACGTTTTTTTTTCTTTTTGTAAATGTTGGCAAATGTATTGAAAATGAAATACAGAAATACTGTATATCATTTACATAAGTATTCACACCCCTGAGTCAATACTATGTAGAAGCACCTTTGGCGGCGATTACAGCTTTGAGTCGTCTTGGATATGTCTGTATCAGCTTTGCACAGCTGGATTTTCTCCCATTCTTCCTTGCAGATTTTCTCAAACTCTTTTAAGTCAGATGAGGAGCGGCGTTGAACAGCAATCTTCAAGTCTTTCCACAGATATTCAATGGGATTCAAGTCTGGGCTTTGGCTGGTCCACTCAAGGACTTTCACATTCTTGTTCTGAAGCCATTCCAGCACTGCTTTGGCTGTATGCTTGGAGTCATTGTCTTGTTGGAACGTAAATCTTCGCTCCAGTCTAAGGTAGTTTGCACTCTGAAGCAGGTTCTTATCAAGGATTTGCTTGTATTTGGCTCTATTCATTGTTCCCTCTTTCCTTACCAGTCTCCCAGTCCCTACCGCTGAAAAGCATCCCCATAGCATGATGCTGCCACCACCATGCTTCACCGTAGGGATGGTGTTAGACGGTTGATGAGCTGTGCCTGGTTTTCTCCAGACATAACGCTTTGCATTCAGGCCAAAGAGTTCAATTGTTGTCTCATCAGACCACAGAATATTTTGTCTTATGCTCTCAGAGTCTTTCACGTGTCTTTTTGCAAACTCCAGGTGTGCTGTCATGTGTCTTTTTCTCAGGAGTGGCTTCCGTCTGGCCACTCTCCCATATAGCCCAGATTGGTGAAGCGCTTTAGAGACTGTTGTCCTTCTGGCAAGGTTCTCCCATCTCATCAAAGGAACTCACTCTGTAGTTCTGTCAGAGTCGTCATTGAGTTCTTGGTCACCTCCCTGACCAAGGTTCTTCTTGCCCAGTTTCTGTATTTTATTTTAAATACATTTGCAAAAAATTCTCAAAACATGTTTTCACTTTGTCATTATGGGGTATTGTGTGTAGATGAGTGAGGGCAAAAATATATTTAATCCATTATAAATTCAGGCTGTAATGCAACACAATGTGGAATAAGTCAAGGGGTATGAATACTTTCTGAAGGCACTGTAAATCCAACCTTTATCTCTGACTCTGAAGGCACTGTGCATTCAGAAAGTATTCAGACCCCTTGACTTTTTCTAAAATGGATTAAAAGTTTTTTTCCCCTACACACAATACCCCATAATTACAAAGCAAAAACAGGTTTTTAGAAATGTTTGCAAATGTATATATAAAAAAAAAACTGAATATCACATTTACATAAGTATTCAGACCCTTTACTCAGTACTTTGTTGAAGCACCTTTGGCAACGATTACAGCCTCGAGTCTTCTTGGGTTTGACACTACAAGCTTGGCACACCTGTATTTGGGGAGTTTCTCCCATTCTTCTCTGCAGATCCTCTCAAGCTCTGTCAGGTTGAATGGGGAGTGTCGTTGCACAGCTATTTTCAGGTCTCTCCAGAGATGTTAGATCAGGTTCAAGTCCGGGCTCTGGCTGGGCCACTCAAGGACACTCAGAGACTTGTCTCGAAGCCACTCGTGCGTTGTCTTGGCTGTGTGCTTAGGGTCGTTGTCCTGTTAGAAGGTGAACCTTCACCCCAGTATGAGATCCTGTGGAAAGGGTTCTACATGGAACCCAAAATGGTTATACCTGGAACCAAAAAGGGTTATTAAAAGGGTTCTCCTATGGGGACAGCCAAAGAACCCTTTTTGGTTGTAGATAGCACCTTTTTTTCTAAGAGTGTACTTGTAAACACCACAGAGCACATCCCCCTACATCTCACGGTATACTGATACAAACTGTAACTAAGGTTAGAGGAATTCTGTTGGGAATTTATTTGATCAATACTTCTACAGCTGTTGTCTGCATACAATTTGTAATGGATAAAATGTAGCTATATGAATATTTTGAGGTGCATTTGGTTGGTAGAAACACCCCAGGTATTTTCAATTTACTATACAAATATTTTCTGCAGGTTCAGCTGAATAACCAATCTATCCTAAACTATGCTTAAAGGTCATTTTATTAGGACTCACCTTGCCCACCAGTTCCTCCATGTGGGGTACAGTTTTGCCCCTTTGGTGGGGTGGAGGGGGACTGTCCGTCCCAGCCCGTCAGCTTCTCGATGCTCTTCGGGTAGAGCAGAGCCTTCCGACCCAGGCAGTAGTCCTCTATCAGGATGAAGTCCTGGTTCTGCACCGCACTGCAGATCTGGGGAAGACGCACACAATGGAATGAATTTGTGTATTTGCCAACACACCCGGACAGCTGTGTTGTTGTATTCAAACACACATGGACGTACAGTTGTGGGCAATAAAAGGTTTTTCATGGTTTTTGTGTCTAACTATTGCTAGAAGATGCTAGAGTGCCGTGTTGCCCACACATTGTGGAAATTGTTCTGCCAATGCCAACCTAACTTTTTAGTGCCCGCAACTGTATAGGCACACACACATTCAGACTTCAGATAAGTAGACAACATGGACTTAAGTCAATAAAACATGGATTTAAGGTCAACTTATCTGAACAGGGCCCTAAGCGATGTGTCTGTCACTAGAAGGCTACTGTATATTTTTAAGTAGCAGAAGACACACAGAGCTGTAGGTGGCCTAATGTGTCAAAACCACATCACTCCCTACACTGTTTCCTTTTACACTTTAATGCATCAGGGGAGCACCTCTGGCCTTGTGGAAATGAAGACAACAAAAAGTCAAAAGCAAAAGTGTGGGAAAAATAATTGACCCTACTACTGGTAGAGATCAGAAAGTATGTTAACACATATTCAAATACATCATTTTCTGTCACCGAGGCTCTCAGCTATTTAAGCTACATTATTTAGTGGCATAATGACAATGTTGCATTTATTTATTTATAAACAGATTTCTGAGGCTGGGACCCCCCGCTGAGATAATA